>NW_017306377.1:753592-796546 GCF_000935625.1 Nanorana parkeri
CTGGTTGTCACCCTGTCACATGGGCTTACTTTGGCGATTACAAGTACACATTGGTCTGTCACAATATACTGTCGTCACCATCTCAGAACCCAGCCTAAAAAATGCCATGCAGCCTCCACCTGAGTACATGTAGAAAGGAAGTGGCTGCACAGAGGCTGCAGGAGATTAACAGCACTAAGCCAAAAATGAAGGATGTAAAAGAGGCAAAAACAAGTATTTTATTGAGAAAATGTCAACTGGTCATGATACACAGCGCTTCAGCAAACAAAATGTCATTTGGTTAGTGTTTACAGTACATACAAAGAGCACGGCCCTCCTGCTCTCCCTCCTGTAGTGCCCATGTTCACCCCTTCCCCTTGTGTCTAGAGGTAGCAAGTGGTGAAATGAAAAAGCACAGGCTTCAGGAAACACATAACCGGCCCCATTCACAGATGTAAATGGGTCCTAAGTGGATTGTACATTGAATGAATACACTTTATTTTTGTTGCAGATTTTTTAAAGGCCTATTTATTATTCATGATAATAATAGACTACATTACACATAGCACAGAACAGGATAATGGTACATGATGTCCACATCATCCGCTTTGATGTCAGGGATGTGCAGGGTTAAAAACAAGCACATCAGCCTTCCATTCGTCTAAGTGATTCGCTTATGGCAAATCCCATCAAAATCTGCCTCCCCTCCCTTTCCTATTAATACAAGAGGCTTCAGATCTGCTGCTGGTTGCTAGACTACATTTCCCAGGGTGCAACCTCATTGAGGGTGTCAATTCTGTAGAAGCAACAACAGCAACAAAGAAAAAAAAAAAAAGGGAAGGAGCTAATTTCTATGGCTGTGAGAAGAGAGGACATGGAAACAAGGAAAGGACAATCTCATCTTGTCAGCAGATGGGCAGACAAAGCCGTCCCTGGCAGCACACCCATATCAGGGCAGTGACTCAGCAGTCTATGCAAGGTGCATTGTGCCAAGAGGCTTTCTATAGCGTCACAAAACTGCTTCTCCGACACCCCTTGGCTGTGTCCTCAGGGATATAATGTATTACTGCTTCTAAGCCGCTAAGCTAATTCTTTCTCTGCAGCACTCCAGTGACAAGCAATGATGTGGATATGAATATGCTTAAGGGAAAAATGCAGCTGGATCATCCCATACCCAATTGAGATGAGGAAAAGCTGTGGACATTAAGCTGGTTAAAGCTTCCAATACCCAACACTTTATGGGCTGCCCATAAAATAATTTGGGTTAAGGAAACCTGGTCCTAGATCTCAAATGGTGTCTTGGTGCACGATCCAACGAGGCCAAGATATCTACAGATGGTTGCAGAGGTCTCCATGAGCTTGCTTAGAAGGCTCAAATATATTTACTTATTATTGGGGGGTGGGAAGGCTTATTTTGGTGCCAGCTTTGCAAAGGGTACAGTCAGGGGCAGAAATAATATGTGTGGGTCTCATTTTTGGGGAGGCCCGTACCTAGTACTTAGAGGTTGGCTTTGGCTGACCTAGAGAAATGGGTCCAAATGGCTTCAGCTAGGTGGACAAGAGTGCTCTGCCCCTGTCAGAAGCCTTTTGCCCCAGGGGGCAGGGAAAGGGCTTTATCTCTTCGGGGGATGGACCATTTGACACACCCTAATGCAATTTTGTGTTTGTGTGTGTTCACGTGCACTTTTTTGTGGGTGGTGGTGGGTATTGGGACCTCACTTCTGCTTTTCCATGGACCTGGATGCTGCTCACTTCCAAAAAAGGTGGAAGCAGGAAGCATTCTTCATGATACCCTAACCCTGAACATGGTTTGTAATACCCAAATGGTGTTTGGCGCTGATGACTTCCTTCCTTGCAAGTGCTAAGAAATACAGAATGCTTCTAATTTCTCTTAGCACCATTTGGACTAGACGTTGTAGGGGGGTTCTGTGTCTTACCCCAGTTGTATATTATAAACCAGTAAAGTTCAATGTATCACATTGGCTACTCTTCTATACGTCTATCTATCTATCTATCTATCTATCTATCTATCTATCTATCTATCTATCTATCTATCTATCTATCGTAAATGCACATGCGATCTGAATGCTCCTAGGGATTTTGTTGATGGATCTATTTTATGACCTATTTTGTTATACACGGCCTGGCCAAAAAAAGTCACACACTCTAATATTTCATTGGACCGCCTTTAGCTTTAATAGCGAATTGCATTCGCTGTGGGGTCGCTTCGATAAGCTTATGCAATGTCACAACATTTATTTCTGTCCAGAGTTTCATTAATTTTTCACCAAGATCTTGTAGTGATGACGGGAGATTTGGACCACTGCGTAAAGTCTTCTCCAGCACATGCCAAAGATTCCCAATGGGGTTAAAGGAGAACTATGAGGTGAGTGATTTTCACTCACCTCATAGTTCGAGCCGACCTGTGACAATGAAACTGTCACACGTCGGCTCAATAGATCGGGAAGTGAGTGAACACATACCGTCGCTCGCTCACTTCTCGATCCTGTCCCTGCAGAGAGCCGTGGCTGTCACTCACGGCTCCCTGCAGGGATTTCCCCTTCTCAGCTCCGATCCTCCAGCGCTGACTAGAGGAACGAACGGGGGAGGGGGCGGGTACAGCTGGCTCTGCCTCTAGATAGGCAGAGCCAGCTGTCAATCACGCAGCTGGGTGGATCTCGACAATAATGTTGGGATCCGTCCCGGCTGCGGCGGTCTCAGTATACCGCGAGGTGTAGCTGGCGGTATACTGAGCTTTGGGTCTCGGGAGGACCCTAGGCATTGTTATCTTGGAATATGCCCATTGTGCCATCAGAGAAGAAAAGATCCATTGATGGAAAAACCTGGTCATTCAGTATATTCACATAGGCAGTGGAAGGCTCTGACCTATTTGCTTAGCTAAATCCAGGTGGGGTCCTTTTTATTGGTCAGGCAGTGTACATTGACATTCATTTGTGTTATCATCAATTTTTTAAAGATATCTGAATAAAATGTATATATTGTTTATAATTTGGTAGTCGCATAATTGTAGCACCTGAAAAGTCCCATGAAATGGTCTGTGGTTTTGATGCTTTAAATGTAGGGATGTGGTGCATTGAGCTCATTGGTTAGTTCATGCTCCGGATGGAAATTCAAATATCAAGCATAAGGCCTCATTCACACTGCGCTAACTCGGGGCATACACATCCGTGAGGCATGCACACCCATATCGGGCCGTTCCTGGGAGGGACAGGTGCTGCGTGTAGCAGCCTGTTCTTCCCTATGGGAGGACGCGGCCGTACGCACACTCAAACTGCACATCCTTGCGTGTCCGGGTGTCCGTGCTCGGACGCAGACAATAGCCATCCTGTCTGCGTACAAGTATGGACACCCGGACTCGCATGGATGTGCATTTCGGGTGTGAGTATGGCCATGTCCTCCCGTAGGGAAGAACAGGCTAATACACGTAGCACCTGTCCCTCCTGGGAACGGCCTTATACTGAATGCCTGCCTGAAACGAGACTAAGGATGCAAGGTTTTTTTTTTTCTAGACTTGGACTTAATAGGCATGTAGTATGTACTTCTTCTCCAGGACCAAAATAATGCAGTGAGCTTTATTTTAAAGCTGGACCCCTTGATACAGCTAGTGTGCCTCTATTGCAGTACACTATAAAGACCACTAGATGGCACAGCTAGCCACATAGATGATGCCAGTCGTAAGTGCATTTAATATTAATAGGGATTTTTGGTTTATACAATGTATTCTTACATAGCTTTCCTTTTACTAATGGCTCAATAAAGGAAGCGTGCATTTAAAATGAGCAAGCAATTTATTTACTGTCTCAGTTCTACAACATTGTGATCTTTTGTTAGCCTTGACAGATTTATTATTATTACATATTTACATAACACTAACAATTTACACAGCGCTTTACATACTGCACATTCACATCAAGGAGCTTACAATGTAAGGTCCCTACTCCACATACATACAGGGCTGATTTAGACAGGAGCCAATTAACCTTCCAGCATGTCTTTGGAGTGTGGGAGGAAATCCATACAAGCACAGGGAGAACATGCAAAATTTGAACCAAGGACCCCCAGTGCTGCAAGGCAGACATGCTAACCACTAAGCCACTGTGCTACCTCAGAAATACTTTAAAGGATATTCATACTTTTAAAACACAATAGTTATTTTAATATATTCAGGGACACTTTGCACCTATAACCTATGACTTCTCCATCTTATTTCATAGTGGGTAAAAAAGCAACAATTTACCAGTTACTTTATTATTAAAAGAATGCATTAGGCAATTATCAATTTGAAATGGGCAAATCAAATCTTAAGCCTTGCAGTGGGGCTACCACTGCACTGCAAGGGTTGTGCTCGTTTTGTCTATAGGGCTAAAAAAAATAAAAAATAAAAGCTATATTCACCGAAAGCACGATTCCAGCTGGCTCTTAAGGTGCCCATACACTGTACGATTCTCGTACGAGAATCGCGGGAAATCCCGCGATCGTACGAGAATCGTACAGTGTATGGAAGGCGTGCGACCGTTTCTACTGTACGGTCGCACGTCTTCCATCGAACAAGCAGGCTGGAAAACCCGCCGGGAATCGTACGATTCTCGGCGAGTGAGTGGCCTGCTTGTTCGACAACTGACGAACGGGCCGGTGTGCGCACGCGCACACTGCCCGTTTGCCGTGCTTGCAAGCCCGCCCCTCATTGCAGTCATCGCAAGCCCGCCCCCAAGGGGGCGGGCTTGCGATGATCGCAAGTACGATCTGCCTGTCCAAGATGGGCAGATCGTACGTTTTTTTAAGTACTTTACAACCATCGCAAGACTAAGGTCTTGCGATGGTTGTAAAGTGTATGGCCACCTTTAGACTGGTTCCTTCAACCTTGCAGGGGAAGCTGCTATTCATATAGATATGTGCCGCCAGATTTTCCAGTAGGGGTGAACTGGAGGGAGATCTGGCGGCACATATCAATATCGATATCAGCTTCCCCTTTGTGGCCGAAGACACAACTGTCCACTTGAGAGTATTGCTCCTCCCACGGCACCCCTAGGGGATTTGCCTTTCTGGTTACCTTTTCTTAGCTGTCAAAAGCCGGTCCACAGGTAATGCGGTCCAATACTCCTGAAGAAGCCAAAGATTGGCGAAACATGTCAATGAGTCTTCATTGGATCACTGCTCGTCTAATCACATCTTATATCAACAGTTTCTGAAAGGGATTGTTTTGTCCCTTCATTTTGCTTTTAGGACTCATCTTTATGTCATATGTTTGACCAGCAGGCTATTATGAGTTTATGATAATGTTTTTATCAATCAATGAATTTGTCAATAACAATTTTGATTGGCGTCTTCATGTATAATGCAGGGCTACAGGTCTCGCACTGTATGACATCATCGGATCTCCGACCACTGGAGCATGGGGGGGGGAGAAGCTGCAGGCACAGGTCTAGGAACCTGTGTGAGCAGCTACCCTAGATATTAACGAGAAGTTAACTCTCGCAGTGCAGGGGCAGCCCCACAGCAAGGGGAGTTCCCACCCCCGGTTATAGAATTTAATATATCTTTGTTGTGAGGTTGGCTGCTATACCTCCAGTGTCAGGGGCAGCCAGCTCTTAGAACACATATTAGGGCAGCGGGGAAAGTGTTAACCAGGCATTTATTTAAGTCTTAATTTCCCAGCACTAGTGTGACTTCACTTCAGACACTCAAGCTGCGTGGGGAATTAGGAAGGAACTGTCGCAAGTTTGTCAGGCGAAAACAAACAGGACAGCACCATCCAAGAGGCAGATGAAAGGCACCGAGTGTGTAAAACTGCAGCACAAGCCGTGGACATCGGCCAATAAACTGCACCCTTCTGTGGCCACTAATGTGGAGCCATGTGGGTTTACAGCACAGGTTCTCATCACTGACAAACTGGTCACACAATTATCGTCATGTATGAGTAGCTTTTCTGATACTATCTGCAAAGTTACATTTCTCTAAGAGATAAATATGAGAGAGCTTATTGCTAAAGTTCTTGTGAAAATGCTAGTTTTATATATATTATTTTATATGATGCTCATCGGTTACTCAAAGTATTGAAGCCATTAAATATATTGTGTAATCATACACATAAGGACTTTAATATTATATATATACACACAGGGCTCAAAATTTCCACTCGCCAGCTCGCATTTGGCGAGTGGAAATAAAGAGAGGGCGAGTGGAAATTCAGTCAGGCACGCGGTCACGGATCGCGTACCTGACTATGAGAGCAGGGTATGTACTGTATATTGGGCCATTGGGTAACCATACGCACAATGACTTTAAATATTTATATACTGTATACAGTATATGACACACATCACTTATTCAGAGCAGTAAATCCATTGGCTAAGCATACGACTTTAATGAAAGCATGAAAAATTAAAACTAATGCAGCCACCATATCTAAGGCAACACAACACGCACTACACACTATGTTGTAGGCTTAGAAAGGAGGAAACCTGATTGGGCAATGGCTCCATCTAGTGTTTATTTTAGGACATGGTTTCAAAGAATGTAACAACTCAGGTTTTGATCATTGTCTTACCCAGTTGGGGGGTAAAACATTCTAAGGACCTTGTGCTGTTCAAATTTGTATTGTTTTTGTTTTTTTTATGATGAAATGTGTTTCTAGTAGTTGTATCTTAGGCAGTACTCAGCATTATGCTGGGCTTGCACAAATCAAGGTACGTCCGGTTCTCTACATCATAAAAATAACCAAACAAATCAAATAGTAAAAAAGGTAAAACACTTAAGTAATAGGTTGCCTTCATCTGTTTCCTGAACTATAGTGAGACTTATGACTCCTCCTAATTTTCCTTTCCCCCTACTGCCCTGGGCCATGGCCCAACTGTCCCAATTATGGCAAACACAATCCAGCATGAGTGCATATCAGTAAAGGTGTGTCCGGTTCTCTTTTTAGGCCTACCTAGCCAGCTGTTGGATGCTTTCCCTTATCATGCGGATGGCGTGCTCTCCTTGTTCTGAAAACTCAGATAGACCCTTTTTTTTTTAATATGGACTGAGAGACACCATATACCTTGGTCATTATATGGGTGTGTAGGATCTGCTAGTGTGCTTGCATACAGTACCAATATGGCAACCTGATGCTTTCGAAAAGGCAAAACCAAAAATGGCTCTCTATCAGCTCCAACCCAGCAGACTAGGGTTTCAACATGTCCTGAAGAAGCACAAAGAAACAGGCAACATTGAGGATCATAGATGCAGTGGTTGGACAAGGAAACAATGCAGTATATGAAAAACATCATGCTTACTTCCCTTCGAGACAGGAAGATGTCCAGGAGTGCCATCAGCACAGAATTGGCGGAAACCAATGGGACCCAGGTACACCCATCTACTGTCTGGAGAAGTCTGGCCAGAAGCGGTCTTCATGGAAGAATTGCGGACAAAAAGACATAGCTGCAATGGGTAAACAAGGCTAAACGACTCAACAATGCATGAAAACATAGGAACTTGGGTGAAGAATATGTAAATGTTTGAATGTCCATTGCCTTGCCACACATTGACTCTAAATTGAATCTAAAAGCAATGTGTAATTGTCTTGCACATAATAAATTATTTTATTTATGTTTATCAACTAGGGTTGAAACCCTAGTCTGCTGGGTTGGAGCTGCTTAAAATAATTGTTTGAAAAGCTATATTTATTTATTTATTACAGGTATTTATATAGCACTGACAATTTACGCACCACTTTACATTTGCACATTCACATCAGTCCCTACCCTCAAGGAGCTTACAATCTAAGTTTCCTATCTCACATGCATACAAAGAGGGCCAACTTAGAGAGGAGCCAATTAACCTACCAGCATGTCTTTGGAGTGTGGGAGGAAACCGGAGTACCCGGAGGAAACCCACACAAGCACAGGGAGAACATGCAAACTTGCAGATAGTGACCCTGGCAGGGATTTGAACTGGGGACCCCCAGTGCTGCAAGGCAGAAGCGCTAAGCACTACGCGGCCAATTATATATACTTTCTTTTATAGTCAGGTACAATATAAATTAAAAAGAAATACCGCTCTCAGCCCATGGTTCAGACTCAGCTTCTCACTGAGGGTGCAGGCCTGACTTCCAAGCTCATGTTTGTGGACAGTCCACAGCATTATGAAGCAAAATGTTGCACACCCGAATCAGCATTAAATTCACTTTAAAATCTACTGGAATCCTCTCTGTCTGATGCATTTTACCTGATAAGGGCTTAATCAAAGAGTCACTTTACTCCCCTATTAGGTGAAACATGTCAGAGAGAGAATCCCAGGTGGGAACTGGTATGGATCATCTCAATGAAAAATGTGGATTCTATGCTGATTTATGTGGGATATTTTGCTTTGTTTGTACTGTGGATAAACAGAAACTAAACCGAAATGAAAAAAAAAGTCAGGCCGAATCCGAAAATGTTTTTTATTCTAACTTTCTAAAAAAAAATTAAATATTTTATTTTTTATAAGCTTTTTTATTTATTTATTACTTTTTACTAAATGTTTTTACTTTACTTTTAGGGGCTTCGGAGAAATATTGGGGGTCTAAGCAGACCCCTGATATTTCCCTTTTAAAATGGAAAAAGAGATTGAGGACACAAAGTCCTCTGCCCATACAGGTGGGGGAGAGCAGTGGGGATCGGAGGAGAAGCTGGAGCCTGTGCTGCAGCCCCTGTTATAAATTAATAGGAATCCTCTATACTGAGTGCTCCTGTTCATTCATAACATGTGCATATAGTATGTTTACCATGTCCACAATCGTAAATGAACAGGAGGTGATGTAGATCACTTCTCATCCATTCATAATTGAGGATATAGTAAACATACCATATCCTCAATTATCTACAAACACTCAGCGATCACTGATCGCTGAGTGTTTGTACTCTCTCTCCATCAGCCTCCTGAGCTCAGCCTCCTGTGACAGCAATGACAGCGGTCTCCGCCCACACCACCGCTCTCCATCCTGACATGCTGTCACAGGAGGCGGGGCGGGAGGAGAGCTCAGCCTCCTGTGACAGCATTGGCTGTCTCCGCCCACATCGCCACTCTGTCACAAGAGGCGGAGCGGTGCGTGGAGAAGAGACGCCAGGCCACTCACAGCTCTCTCCTCCCACACTGCTTGGCCTGCTGAATGAATTGCTGAGCCTGATGAAGGGGACCCTGCACGGCCCCAAAGCGCTAGTTCTGATGACATGATGTTTTGAAATAAACAAGAACTTTGGACGACAGTGCTTTTGGTGTGCTGGTGACATCCATATATCTTCATTATCTGGCGGCGCCATCCGAAGTCATTGCTAGCACCCCTCCTCATTTAAATAGGGCTTTCCGGTGAGTGCCACAAGGTAACTCTACGTTTGTGCCTTTGTATAAGCATCACACTTTGACAACTAGCATCCACAGTCAAAAAAAGCTCAGCCATGGCGCCATATGCACAATATGTACTCAGTACAGGATTCCTTTAGGTTGGCGTGACTGGGCATATTTAACATCACTATTACTGGTATTTCCTGTTCTAACAATAGAATGACCTCATTATACGCGAGTCCTCAGATTTATCTCTCTCCTCTTTAGTAGCACACACTGGGAGCTACAATTCCCTACGATCAGTCCAACTCTTGGCATATGATGTGGAATTTCTCCAGAACTACTACCATTCTGGAAAGAAGTAACATTTCTTTTTATACCAACTTACTTATTTCTTCGAGTCTAGACATTTGTTTTTTAGTTATTAGGTTATAAAGTCTAATAACCCTTGTGCCCCAACTGCCAGTCAGTGTTTTCTTTGTATAGGTGGTTACTCTGGAGACCAATAAAAGAAAAATATAAATTAAAAAGACTCTGGAATAGTAAAGACTGCTGACCGGTAGGAAGTGAAGAAACCCAGAGGTATCTGCCCATACCTGCAGGAGTATTCAGTATATTTTGCCGAAATGCTGGACCATGCTGATGGGCAAAAATTCAGACAATTCAACATAGTATCAGAGATTGCCCCTTAAGTCTGCCCCCACACATTCCTATTGGCCAATCACTATGATGGGTAGTCTCTCTGGCCAATAGAAATATGCAAGAGGCAGGAATGGTGGGTGCCTGGATGTCATACCTAACAGCAGTTTTCAGTATTCTTCTAGTAACAAGGTATCTTTAAACTGGCTTCTGCTAGTTAAATGGTCTAGATTATTTATTTCACACTTTCTTAATTTTTCATTTTTTTTCTTGTGTATTTGTTTCCTCTGACGTGCCATGTGGAAAGAAATAATAAACGTGACAGTAATTTTTAAGGGGACCATAGGGAGCAGAAAAGTGGGGGTGTTGATTCATAATGGGGTTGTAATGACAGTGATCTTTAGCAGTCTTATGTAAGATGTTCTTGACCTCTAGCCATCTCCTACAGAATGTTCCCAGTCCTCAATCATTGTTAACAACTCCTGTTAAAAATTTGATTAACCCTTGCAGTGGGGCTACTCCCACACTACAAGGGTTCAGTGCTCATTTGTTGCCGACGGTCAAAAATAACAAAGTTGTACTCACCTGAACCTCAGAGTTGGCCAGCTCCTCCGCTGCAGCAATGGTAGTTCCCTTTGCATCCTCACTTCCTATACAAAGTGTATAGAACATGATGACTCAGCGACCTTAGACTGCAGGGAGGTAGCCCTACTGCAAGGGCTAATAAAATGTTTTTATTACCAGTGTTTCTGCTGCTTTAAAGTATGTCTGCAGCCTGACCATTTTCTGTTGTATGACATACACTGCACTTTAGAATTCTTATATTGACAAAGTTGACTGTACCTACCCAATAATATCACATTAGGATATGTGTAAAAGAAACTTTATCCAATGTTTCATATGCAATATATTAGATTTTGTTTATTCAAGAATAGATAAATAAATACCCATAAATAGATGGTCAGTTGTTGGATTTCACCACCTTGGGTGCAATGGCTGGTTGTGTTTGCTTTGAAACGTTTCACCTTAACCCCCACCACCACCACACAAAAAGGACAGATGTTTTCCACTGGCATCGGGATTTAGGCTCCCCTCTGGAAGACATCATGTGGCAGCAGTCTTGGTGAAACACAAAGTCCAGCTTGCGATGCACCAGTTTGTTGGAGATCAATTATAAAGTAATGCTACGCTGGAACATGGTACCCACGAGGGTTGCTAAATTTAATCTTCCCTGCTTTGCTTTAGGGGATGCTCGGATCTTGGTAACTACTTTCACATATGGTGGCAATGCCCAAAACCCTCTAGGACCTGTTATGGGATCGTGTTTTTGCCTACTCTCGTCTCTGTTGCATAGGTCAATTAGTAAAGATCCCAAAATTCACCCCCTTCTCAATCGTAAACCTGTAGGCCTCCCCGTGGCCGCATTTAAACTTTCCCTCCACATCTTGATGGTAGCCAAGCAGGAGATTGCAAAATCATGGCTATCCAGCAAACTGAGTGTCTCCAGTCTCAAACAACACGTCAATTGGATAACGTGGCATGAGAAGCAAACGGTGCAACTTGACAATGCCATGCATAAATTCGGAAAAATATGATCACCCTGGACCGAGAAATACAGGCCCTCTGACACTCACCCGCATCTCATTTTGTGATGGAATTTTTTGATAATGAAACTATAGATGTTACTTCCTCCCCTACACACAGCCTGACCCTCTTCTTTTTTTATTCTCTCGTATTCCTTTCTTTGCCACTTTTTTTTTATCCTCTCCCCCCGCAATGTACCTCTTTATCAGGGGCGTAACTAGAAATCACAGGGCCCCATAGCAAAATTTTGTACGGGGCCCTGTGATTTCTAGTAACACCACTTGAAGAGCCCACTTGAGATCCCATCTTCCATCACCGAGCCTCCTCTGCTGCCGACCCCAGGCCCCGCCTACTCCTTCACTGTCGGGTCCAGCCTCCTCCACCACCGCTGCTGGCTCTCACTTACTCAGCAGCGGCTGTGGAGAGGAATGCACCTCTGCACAGATCACTGTTAGTGATCTGAACAGCGGCGCGTTCCTCTTCACAGCCGCCAGTGACAGCCAGCAGCATGAGATGTCATAGCGACCCAGGCGGCCCGAACGGCATCAGGGATGTCCTGGCCAGGCGCCCCTGTGCCCCATAGCGGCCGCGTGGGTCGCTATGGCGATTGTTACGCAAATGCTCTTCATAAGTAATCTCAGTACACCCTGCTGCCTACACTCTGGCAGGTTTAAGTTTTGCGCATCCAAGTTATCTCTGTATCCAACCCTGCACTGGGTTTAAAAAAAAAACTATTTTCATGCATCTTTTCATTTATATGGAGATCCAACAGCTCATCTCACCCACTCTGCCTAAGAGAGTCGATAAGTACGATAATCTTTTATGTCTCATCTCGTGTTTATAATTTTTTTTTTATAAGTATCGTCCTGTACGATTGTCATGATCAACACTGTATTGCTTCTTTATACCTTGGTATTAAATGAGCTTCTTACATGCAGTTTTGTATTCTTGTTATTCTCAAAAATGTATATGACCAAAAAAAAAAGGACAGTGGCAAATAACTATATTCATAGTTATGGTATGTGTTCTCTAGGGTTCCATTTTAATGGGACTGTAAATATATTCCACAAGGTGGAGCTGAAGAATATAAAATTAAACTGGAGAGCTCCGAGAGGCCTGCTGGAACTCCAGGATTGCAGCCTGGAGAGCGAAAGTAGAAATTAGTTATTTTCTTTTTTTATACAGCGGTGGGGGGAGGACCAAAACAAATAATTTCTTGGAGCTCTACATTAAAAGAGCAAACATTGTAAGTAACCGTATGTAAAATTGCTAGGGAAAGCAGCAGGCAATAGTGTAGAGCAGCTTTTCTCAACCTTTTTTTCCGTCACGGCACCCTTTAAAAGTATGCAAAATCTCAATGCACCCCATTGTAAAAGTTAAAGTAAGAATGAAGTATGGTTCCTCCCAAAATCTAAAACAGATCCTTATCCTAAAAAAGGGTCTAGGTTTTAAGGGGGGGTTCCAACATGTTTTTGGAGCTCTGAAACCATTCTAGTTTTGATGTAAAGATGATTGATGTGATCCCAGCCCTCCTGTCACTCTTCTACAGGTGCAGTCCCTGCACATTGTCCTGTTGGTATGTTCATGTTGATCAAATACAACAATAATTTGATGTAGCTGGCACACCTACAAAGTTGCCACCTGTCAAGCTTGATGGTCAGAAATGTGAACTGTCAGCGTTAACCCAAAGCAACCAAAGAGTCAAACCTGCATTTAAAATGACAACTGGGACTATATGCCTGGAGGCCAATTTACACCAGAGCCATGCATTGATTGCACATACACTGCTCTTTTTTTTTTTTAACCTCAATATTGCAGTACTGCATGGCAGGTGTTAGTCGCATTTGGGGTGCCATTCAAATGAATGGCAATGCAACACACCTCCTGCACTGATCATGCACAGTAGGTGCATTGCACAGTACCACACGATTAACGCACAGACCCTTAGGCCTTATACACTCTAGCAGGCTACAATTAAGTAGAAGAGATGTTATTTGCCAAGTATAAAATAACTTTCCCAGACTTCTTTTTTCTGTGTTTAGTTGGTGGCCTTTACATACATTTAGCTGCACAATACCGGGCTGAACTGACCCCCAAAATGGAGAAATTTGTTTGGGTAAACACTTCTAGACTGAATGCATCTTTGACGCTGCTGGACGCATCACACGAGTCAAGGTGCATTTAGAAAATAGCTCCAAACGGAGCTTGTGTGCATTTGGAAAAATTAAACCAGGATGTTTAAATAGTGCTCAAAAGAAATGAATACACAAATCAACCGACTCACTGCACTCTGGACACTGCAGGTCTTACCCAGATGTGTTTGCATTGCAGACATTGCTGACCTCTGCAACGTGCGTTACAGCGCTGACCTCTGCAACGTGCGTTACAGCGCTGACCTCTGCAACGTGCGTTACAGCGCTGACCTCTGCAACGTGCGTTACAGCGCTGGTGTGTTTAGGGGGGGAGTTAGTGCTAGGGAAGGGTAGGGATTAGGTGGGGCAACTAGTGGCAAGTAACTCTTAAGGCATGGCTAGTAGCTCAGGACGTGAAATTTTGATCCCTGGTCTAGGTGATCAACAGGTTTGCTTTTGATCAGTGGCTCAGCAGTAGCGAGACCAGACAATCACAGTATTAATGGACCAGCCTGCAGGTCTGGCCTATGGAGGAGCTCTGTTGTGGGTACCAGGCTGCCTGGTCTGACAGCATACCTGCTCGGCCCTGTGGTTCCTCCTGCCAGCTTCTACATTCTGTAGTGATAGAGGGAACCACAGTATGTGGCAGGGGAGCAGATATTAAATACACTCAGATGTGGAGGCTGTAGGAGTGGCCAGAGATTAGCAATGTGGTAGAGTCTTAGAACAAAAGGCTACCAGAAAGGCTTTTACCTTCTTTCACAATCTGGGCTTAGCTGAATTTGCTCAAAGTACTTACAGGGTTGCTTTTAAAAGGAAACCATCATCAACAAGAAGCCTCTTAAATACATTGCTCAAACATTAACAAGTGTAATTGTTTTTTATTAATACAGCAGGCTTTAGTTGTGAGCCAATACAGACAGTGCCACCCACTAAAGATAAAGTGTATATATAGCCTAAATTGTTATCTGGGTGGAGATTCATAGGAAACAGTGAATCCCCTGCCAAGGCAATGCATTACTGCCTGCCCTGTTTGGGAGATTTCCCATTACTCCCTGTCCTGGAGATGCAACAGGAAGTAAGAGGAAATCAAATGCGAATTTTCAAAGGCACGGGTCCCCATAGGAAGATCTCCCACTCCCTCTGTGGCAAAAACTAAAATTTTCCCTTTCACATCCCCCTCTGTAATGAATAAAGTGGTTGCAGGGCAGAGGTTTAATCTAGCCAGCTGAGACACAGAAGCAATAAAACCTGAAAATTCTTCCCTACTGTATCCAAAAACTAGACAAACACTTTAAATAACAGCCACTTTTCGTCAGTAGCAGACCGGGAGATCTAAGCTGTACTGTTGAATGAATTTTTGTACAAAAGAAAAAGCGGATTTGGACAGTTAGAATTTTATTTGCGTTAGACTTACTGAACCACGTTGGTTAATAAAAAAAAAGTTATACATACATTTTGCAAGATATACTTTAAACAATACATTTTCCCTAAGTGACTATACACACAATATATAACTGCAGGCACACCCGGCTAGCATGGCTGAGTTATGGGACCTTGTGAGCACGTGAACATTCTCGGGATTAAAATGATTATAAACTAAAACAGATGAGTGGCATAACATGCCATAAATATACAGGAGAACTATTGCAACATGAAAACTGGTATTGACCGTGACAAGGCGAATGCCTGAAATAAAGCAGAACAATGAAATGCTTCTTATTGCTAAATAAATGAAAAAAAAGCCAAACCACACAACTGCATGGGAAGAAATGAGACAAAAATAGGACTAGAAGTAGTGTTGTAGTGAATGCTTATTACACAGAGGTGATTACTACTCTTAAAGAGTAACAGTAAAGGAAACCTGTATTAAAGTCAAAAGGGCTTCATTTATAAAATCTCCTACACTAATCATCGCCATCTAGGGGCGCTAGTGCCGCATAAACAGCAGAACCAGACAGAAATATTACAAACAAAGCCCCAAGTTTACCGTTCTGATCAGGTTTCACCCGTGTTCAGGGTGGAAACTGAAATATGGTCACATCGCATCCACCTCCCACCCGAATCGCAAAGGTTCTTCACGCAGGTTGCTGTGATTTTTTTTTTTTTATGGCATGGCTGTGTTTGGCTCCGCCCACACATCCACATTCATTACAGCTCCTTTGACAAGATCTGTGAATGGAGAAACTACAAACTCCATCAGCCACTGCAGAAGAGAGACTTTGTTCTCAATGGAACACAAGTGTGGTCACGTCACCACACTTGCAATCCATGCATTCTTCCTCCCGTCCATGTTACTTAATATCCTACCTCTTCACAGACAGGGAAGGGAGGATCTGCAGGAGCCAGGGCATAGCACCCACAATCCGATTGCAGTTGGAATGCTTTACTGGCTCCAATGCAAAAAAAAAATATATAAAAATGCATATTTTTCTTTCATGAAGGTGTGCATTTATTATTTTTTGTTTTCAAAAAGTGAACTTTACCTTTAACAATATGGGAGGATGTAATTGCTGACCGTTCTGAAAAAGCTAAAATACCTGACCGTCATGCAGAGCCAATGGCTTCAATACTTAAAAAAAAAAAAGCACATGCCTGGCACTTGTATGCCAGGCCACAACTCTAACCCTACTTTCTGCATGCTTGTCTCAGCGCAGTGACTTATGCATTGAAGAAAATGCCATGCAAACCCATATTTTCAGAATGGCCTAATTTCTCAGTACAGGTTGCCCCTTAAAAAACACTTCTTGCTTGAGAGGATGGTAGCTCAGAAACTTGGCATGCAAAGCTATACTAGCTTCTGCAGCCATAACATGAAGATATGCAGTGTTAAGTTTCTCCTGCTGATCTAGCCCCCCCTTTCTGTACTCATTTTCTGAAGCTGGAAAAAATAATGGGTCTGATCCTTTAAGTGGAGAACCATTATACACTTTACAATACAGTTGTGGAGAGCAGGTAAGGGAGGAGGGGACCTTCCAACATTGCAGATCTTCACAGTGAGGCAGAAGTCTAGATATTGTTGCAAGTCAGATTTCTTAACACGTATGCTGCCAAAGATAAATTGTTGGTTACTTTTGGAGCATACCTTTAAGTAAATCATCTTTCTTGGCTAGTTTTGCATTCAGAAAAAAAAATTGCATATGATATTAATCCCACTGTATGATTACATCCAAACATCCATTCTAGTCCAAATCCATGGCAGAAGGAGATACCAGAAGTGTTTGCAGCACAGGGGGTAGACCGTCCACTATCAGCTTGCAGAGATGGAGACACCAGGTCTGCTCTGAACACGAGCAGGGTATTAATATTCTGTTCACATGACACTGGCAAGCAGGAGGCTGCATCGCTCAGACAGTTCCTGCCTTATATGTAGGTCACAGCACTACAAAACAAGATTAGGTAGGCTCTTGCTCCCTGGCATCTGTAGCAGAATTTGATCCTTGAAGATTCCATGCCAAGCCCTGGGAAGCTCATGCTTCTGGTCTATAGTTAGTCATCAGTGGACCTGGCTTTGGGTAATTTCGGTCTCCTCATAGTGAGGTGGTGAGTCTGCGTCATGTGATGAGGCTTGCTGGTGATCTTGGTCCTCTTCAGGTCCATCGTGCTCACTGATGTCCTCTAGTTTTGGGCCAGCTACGGAGGTACTAACCTCTCCACTGGGCTTGGCCATCTTTATGGCTTCTTCATAGGCTGGAGGAAGCTCTAGAGCATAGAGGCTGTAAGCTGGGGGAGACATTGCACTTCTGTCCATGTCACTAAATGCAAACATATGAGGATACTGCACCGAGCTGTAAGCTGTAAAGGATCCAAAAAGGACAAAAAAAAAAAAAAATGAGCAATGTTCACTGCAAAGCTAAATGCATTAGTCATGTTAAGGGTCCATATATACATCAGTGTACGACAGTGTTACGCTAGCACACAAAACCCGCACTGCAATATTCATGCCTTGCAAAGGGAAAGAACACTGCATTAGATTTATTTTTTCCAACGGGCTGGCAGTGCACCTTAACAAAATGGTTAATGCAATATGGTCCCTTAGGAAGGCAACCCACAGCACTTTATAGCCATCTACTCAGACACTGATTTTAATTAGAATTCCAGTCTGAATGTTAATCTGTATATTGCCAGAATGCTAGCAGTTTAGGATGTAGGTGGCCATTGCTGGCCTTCTAAAAGCTTGTTAACTGGTAATTGTTGGCTTAAAAGAACTCTAGGCAAATGTTTTATTAACATTTGCAGTGGGGATACCCCCATACTGCAAGGTTTAGCTGCTCGTTTTGTCTAGGTGCTAAAAAGTCATAGTCACCCAAACCACTGAGACGGCTCCCTGCTTCTCCAGTCTGTGAAGCGTCTTACACTGCAGCATTGGAATGTTCCTTGGCATCCTCACGTCTATACACTATATAGCACGTGATGATTTACAGGACCTCTGCAGCAGTGGAGATGAGAGGTGGGAAGGACTAGTTCCAGAGCTAGTTGGCTCTGCGGTTCAGGTGAGGTGGGAGTTTTTCTTCAGCACCTGGACAAAAATGAGTAGTTAACCCTTACAGTTTGGGGTAGCCCAGCTGCAAGGGTTAAAAAAGTTTTGCCCAGAGTTCTTTAATACTTTTGAGCTGCCGACCCGGAACGAGCTTGCAGTAAGCAAATAAATGCATGATCACCACACTTAAAATGTTGAAGCCACTGGATTAGCATGGAATTTTCATAAGGAGGGGGTCAGCAATGGCTGCACTCATTCCATCAGCACAGGTTTCTATAAACATCTGGCAAAAGTGTTCCAGTAGAGTTGGTGGCATTTTACATTTTCTAGAGACCAGGGGGTAACATCATTCTATATTGTCTGGTTCTTTTCCTTCAACCTATAAGTTTTTGGTGTCACCACTGCTGTTGCAATTTTTTTCGTGTTTAGTTTTATAGGGAATGCAACAGAGTGGGAACTCATCGGTGATCGAGTTCCTTGGTCTTTACATCTGTTGCGGCCATTAAATCTTACAAAATCCCCTAGCAATATGCATACACACAATAGGTTGGACTTGATGGACTTTATGTCTTTATTCAACCTCAAATACTATGTAACTATGTAATATAAGGAATTGCCAAGGGTTGCATTTTAAAGTTAAATAACCCCAACAGCCCAAATGCACACCTACCAACACTGCCAGATATACTCCGGGGGGACTTCATCATTGCAATTGCGAGTGTTTGAACTCTCATATGGCCATATGGGATACATTTGCACCAGATTTATGTTGCTCATAAATTAGATTAAATAGACTCCAGGAAAGAAGACTCGCATCTCCAGGCAAAAAGCCTGTCACTTCTTGAAGAAGTGGTCATGTCGGGACGTAAGTTGCGATTGTTTTGTTAGGTGATGCTCCAGTTTCAGACAGCTGCAGGACAAGTGCAGATGTAAACAGTTGTGAGCTTTCGCAAAACATGCGCAATCGGTAAAATAGTGCAAGCTCTGGTCAAAACAGGAGCGGCTAAACAGATTTGCAAATTATAAAATATATCTATATCTAATCTCTCTATAAGAGGCTAAAACTGTCGCAATCGCTTTGATAAGTTCCCCTCTCTCTTTTCTAAAATGCAGCATTAGAGGTGATTGGTTCACTTTGTGCCCAAATTAAGACCTCCTTTTACAACATGCTCCAAGTACTTACAGGTGACCGTGCTGTGAATGGTGCTGTCATTGTCTATGGCGATCACAGTCACTTCATAGGGCTGATTTGGTAAAGTCTGCACAGGCGGTTTCTTCTTCTTGCAGCAAAACTTTATGCAGCTGGCCGTTGTCCCACACAGCAAGAGAAGAAATATGGTGACCAGAATCAGCCTGGGGAAAGACAGAAACAGGGCTTGAGTCTATATAAACACAGACAGGGAAATGCTTCTCTGCGTCATCACTTTCATAAAAGCCTTTTATCACAGGAGGCCCATCTGCAAGAGCAGAAAAAAGGTCAATGGACCAGTCTAATCCAAAGCTGGCACAGAGACATAGCTGGGCAAAGGAACCAATGCCAACCAAAACTCAGTCTTTGGCCTTAAAGTGTATGTAAAACCCAACAACTTTCTCTGATTTGCTCCCTTTGTCTGTTCAAATCTGTTACATCTGTCATCTAAAAAGGGAAAGTGTTTTTGTTCCATTTAAAGAGTGGCAAAAAAAAGCCAAACCTGTTGATCCTGCCAAAAATCTTGAGCTAGAACTTTGTGTACCGACTCAACTGACTTGACTTATCAGTTGGCATTGTTCTTTGTTCTCTCTGAACTACTGAACACCTCTTCCCTAAGGAGTGGTGTCCTGTGGTTCTAACATGTCCTATTCATGGATGACATCAAGTATGTTTCTAGTAAGATCACCAGGGGAAAATAAAAGGAGAAATGGCCTGGAAAACAAATCTCTTCACCACATCATCTAAGGACAGGTAAGATTAAATTGGATACATTTTTGTATTTGGGATTAGATGCACTACAAAGGCTAAGCAAAGACCAAACAAAGCCATATCTAATGAAAAGCAATGTATCAACCCAATATCCATTTCAATGTGCTTTAAAATTGCAGTCACCTCTGCCCAGATCTACAATTTCCAAGGTTGACCAAGGCATGTCCCTACAGCTATATACTGGCCATCATGGATACAGTCAAAGGCTTCTGTGACTCAACAAATAGTATGGAGACCGTTCAGATCTGGCCTACTGTGACTAGACATGTGTCATCACTTGCACTTAGAAGCTACAGATCTCTGGACTGGTGACTCAGGAGTAAATTTAGACAACTTCCAAAACTCACTGCGACTCCAACTGACTGATCTGCATGGAATCCCAGTTCATAATTGGGCTGCCATCAACATCCAGCCATTTCTCTTATATTAAGATGCTACCTATATAGAGTTGATTTGGCCAGACCGCAATGCCTTTTAATCACTTGTATGTCTGATTTCCTTAGAGACCGTAATATACAGGGGTACAAGTACTCTTAAGATTGAGAACACACAGGGACCTATACATACTACACACCAATAGGACCATACACACACACAAAATAGGTTGGACTTGATGGACATATGTCTATATTCAACCTCAAATACTATGCAACTTTGTATGTTATAAACCTTGAGTCACTGCCTCCATAGACTATAGTCAGTATAGAATATGGAAGTCTGTCATTTCCTGTCATTTAATATAGGAATGCATTTCCTTGGACTTTTAAGGGAAAGCCCAGATACAAAGGTCAGTCTGACACAATCCTGGCTAGTTAGTGCAGAGGTCAACACCCAATAAAATGACTTCCTTGCAATTGTCACTGCCGCTACTCTGACCTCACATTGTAGTTTTAACCCTTCTTAAAATAACACCAGCACATCTGGCTCTGTTATTGTATCCATCACGGCTACATAAAAAAGGTCAGCAATAAACCCCCCAGTATAAAACAGACAAGTGAAATATAAGATTACATTAAAACAGTAGCTATGGCCTTACTATTAAAAATCACAGCTACCTTTGTATTCTGCACAGTTCCATCTTTTGTCTTTATTGACTGCACCAGCCCCTAGGTAGGGCTCTCAAGGAGAAGTCCAGCCAAAAATACATATTTTACTGCTTGATGGATGCTGAGGCGTTAAATCACCTTTACATTTTCTTAAATATCTCTCAGGGACTTGGTGAGATCTCAGTGTCAAGTTCCAGGATTTGCACACTTGTTACGACCATTGTAGAGATGAGCAACAAGACAGAATAAGCCAGGTTTAAATAGTCTATTGAAAGCGCCAAACAAGACAGTACAAGAGCCTAAACACCTAATAACAGAACAAGTACAGGCTTGTGAACTCACTCTATTACTAAAAGTGTTTGGACTCTTGTAGTGTTGTTTGGCGCCGTCATTGGACTTTAAAAAGTGTATCTTCAGTTCTGGGTTCCCATATTTGAGGGGCATCCTCAAACAATCCATCACCTTCTGACCGATCCTCTGAATATTTGAATCCAGGGACTCACAACTACCATAAGCGAGGTGCTGACCCAGGCCACCAGGGTCGTCTATAACCAAAAAACTCACATGTGGGTGGAATGGCTATTTAAGGCATATCTAAACCCAAAAACAAATGTTATTTTACAACTTACCAGTCCTTAGATGTGGTGGTTGCTTTACTTTACATTTTTAGGCCAAGAACATTTTCAGCAAGTACAGAAAATACCTGCCAATCTCGCCATAAATGCACAGTGGCCTTGTAACTTCCAAAAGCACAATGAACCTAAGTAATGGAGATGAGCAAAGGAAGACCTGTGACGTCCAGCCTTTGTGACAACCACAGCTGCCCCATAGATGAAATTGAGAAATGAGAGTGAACACAAAGGGAAAACTTAGTGTTGCTCGCAGGATTAACAGGTAAAAAAAAAAAAAAAAAAAAGTCTGGAAACCTAAAAAAAGAAATCTAATGCAGCCACCACATCTAAGGACTGGTAAGCTGCAATATAATCATTTTTATTTTGGGGGTTTAGACACACTTGCCACTTCACTGCGTAAATTCTATCCAACCAAAGTTTACTAAAGCCAGATATGGCTTCTTTAGACATTCAGTTTGCCCAAGTGAAAGAAACAGTGACAGGTCCCAACACCTGATCAAGCACGAGGCACTCTATTTTCATATGATAAAGCTTGCCTCAGCTTTGAGGACACATGGTAGGGTCTATTTTTGTACCGTGCTCTAATGCCACTGGGGTCACAGCAAACACTGGCCTCAATTTTATTGCTGTGCAAAGCACCAGCTTTCCGCGACAACCAGACAGATGGCAAAAAAAAGTGCAAATACTATGGATACCCAAAGCCGCAGGAAAAAAACAAAACCCCACTACAGCTTTTAGTAAAATTAACCTCAGGTCTAAACCTCGGCTGCAATCTGTATAAAAAAGGAAAAAAAAAAAAAAGTTTCCACATTGGCATTCTATAGAATGCAGCAAATGTCATCCACAAGACTATCTGCCAAAACACCAGGACTAAAAGACGTAATAAGCTTTGTCTACTCACCAGACATACCACAAGTTGACCCAGCTTGTGCCTGAACCTGGAGGGCAATTTCTAAAAAACATAAAAACGAGAGAAAATGTAAGAACAGTAAAGCGCTGCGCAAACTGTTGGCGCAAGGATTGTGCTGTCAACGTGCATTCATTAGAGTGTCAACAAATACTAAAAATAACTCGGCTGTGAAGGGGAACAACTACAAGTTTTATTCCTGGCTTGGCCAACTGACACTTACATCACAGGTTAAAGTGCAAGTTCACCCTAGACCTGGAAAACTGACAGCTTTTACCAGGGACACCATGCAACTCAGACGCTCAGCCCCCCTCATGCCATCTATATCTTTGCAAGCAATAGGACACAGAGGAAGTGCAGCCAAGCAATCACAGGACATAGATAGCATGACTGGGGATGAGAAATACCATGAGTTAAAGAGACACTAAACTCAAAGTTAAATTTTAAGAATGCAGTCAAGTACCTTAACTATTAAAAAAGGAGAACTATGACATGAGTGATTTCCACTCACCTCATAGTTCTAAGCCGACCTGTGACAATGAGACTGACAGGTCGGCTCAGTAGATCGGGAGGTGAGGGAAAACATACCGGGTTCCCTCACCTCTCGATCCTGTCACGGCTCTCTGCCGTGACAGGGGGAGGGGCTGTATTCCCCTCTCCGATCTGCCAGCGCTGACTGGCGGAACGGACGGGGGAGGGGGCGGGTACAGCTGGCTCTGCCTCTAGGTAGGCAGAGCCAGCTGTCACTCACGCAGCTGGGCGGATCTCGTCATCTAAGTCGGGATCCGCTCCAGGTGTGGCATCTGAGTATACCGGGAGCTGTAGCTCGCGGTATACTGAGCTTAGGGTAACGAGAGGACGCTAGTTTGTGTCCTCCCGTTACCCTAAGGAGAACTATGGGGAAAAACACTGACCCCATAGTTCTCCTTTAACAAAAATGTACCATATTTGTGTATCACTCGGCTGTAGATCCTCAAATCACCTCTAAATTGGTGCCGACACTGTCCTTCCTTCTAGAGGGGGGCTACTTGTGTTCATCATGGTCCCTGTGTGTGTTGTAAAGTAGTCACCGCTCCAAGCTCGCTACCGTGATGGACTAACTTCAATACAAATGAGTTAACTAAACATGAGATTTTAGTCCATCACAGGAGCGAGCTTGGAGTGGTGACTACTTTACAACACACACGGACCATGGAGAACAAAAGTAGCCACACTCCAGAAGGAAGGACGGTGTCAGCACCAATTCAGAGATGATTTGAGGATCTACAGCCGAGTGATACAAAGATACCTTTTTGTTAATAGTTAAAGGGACTTGAATGCATTTTTAAAAAGGTGATCGCCTGAGTTTAGTGTCACTTTAAATGGAGTCGTTGGCAATTGCCGGCAGTTTTTCCCAATGCTGATTGCTAAACAACCAAAGCGCGGAATGAAGTCAATGGCTCTATACATTTATCAGGGTACATGCATTCCATGGCGGTTTAATGCGCATTAAATAATTCTAGGGTGAACTTCCACTTTAAGACACACGCAAGTAGCATATGGAATTTCTATAAAGAAAATGAAGCTATAGCTAAGCGAAAAAGAATTCGCCAACATGTTGGCAAATCAGCACATGTAATAGCCAGCACATACTGATTATTGCCAATCAAGAGAGCAAAGATTGCCCAATCAGTACCAAGTCCAAATGGGTCCTATAGCTGGCCTAAGGCAAGTCAGGAAACCGCCCCCCAAAAATAATGGCAGTGATCTTTTAGGATCGTACACTGAAAAGATTACTATTGGACTGCTGGACATTATTGTTAAACGAGTCCAATATTTAAATGGATGCAGAATCGTCAGGAAAGTGCCAGCAAGACATTTGTTTCTGGCAGCCAAGCAACTGACAGGTCAGTCCAGGCTGCAGCCATTGTATGCTGGATTACGCTGGAGGGGGAGGAATGATACCACCAGGAGGATTTCCTATGAATGCAGCAATAAGAAATACAATGTATCAATTATCTGTCGTAGCAAAAACAAATTAATCCAGATTGTAAAACAAATGACTTGTATGGAAATAATATGATTGTAAAGGACATCCAGCACATATCAGAAGGAGGCCATAGAAGGAGAGGGGAGTTGGCCTGTAGGGGGATTACTAACAGAGTCAGACATGGACGTGGTGGGGAGGTTCACGTGGCGTGACATTCCACGTCCTGAAAAACAAAGGGGTCCAGCAGGGAGCTTACCATCAGCTGCATGCAGCACAGCACCAGGAGCCTCCCACGGGGGTTATATCCACAGGTCCACATGGCTCAGGACGAGGGGAAGCGGCGAATGCAGCAGTGCAGATACCGGGCAATGAACACAAAGCCGAAAACCAACGAAAGAACTGCAGAGCACGCTGACATCACCGGGGTTTATAGCCGCTCACACGCCCAGAGGTTCAGCCCCGCCCACGATGGTATAGCCCCGCCCACACTACGCTGGTTAGGGCTCAGCACAGCGCAAGGAGCTGCAACCAGACTCTGATTCATGTGCATGGGAGATGAGGCTTGTGTCTGGCTGTTAGGAACGGAGGATAGGGGCTTGTGTCTGGCTGTTAGGAACGGAGGCTAGGGGGTTGTGTCTGGCTGCTAGGAACGGAGGCTAGGGGCTTGTGTCTGGCTGTTAGGAACGGAGGATAGGGGCTTGTGTCTGGCTGTTAGGAACGGAGGCTAGGGGGTTGTGTCTGGCTGCTAGGAACGGAGGCTAGGGGCTTGTGTCTGGCTGCTAGGAACGGAGGCTAGGGGCTTGTGTCTGGCTGCTAGGAACGGAGGCTAGGGGCTTGTGTCTGGCTGCTAGGAACGGAGGCTAGGGGCTTGTGTCTGGCTGCTAGGAACGGAGGCTAGGGGCTTGTGTCTGGCTGCTAGGAACGGAGGCTAGGGGCTTGTGTCTGGCTGCTAGGAACGGAGGCTAGGGGCTTGTGTCTGGCTGCTAGGAACGGAGGCTAGGGGCTTGTGTCTGGCTGCTAGGAACGGAGGCTAGGGGCTTGTGTCTGGCTGCTAGGAACGGAGGCTAGGGGCTTGTGTCTGGCTGCTAGGAACGGAGGCTAGGGGCTTGTGTCTGGCTGCTAGGAACGGAGGCTAGGGGCTTGTGTCTGGCTGCTAGGAACGGAGGCAGATAGGGGCCTGTGTCTGGCTGCTAGGGACAGGGGATAGGGGCTTGTGTCTGGCTGCTAGGGACAGGGGATAGGGGCTTGTGTCTGGCTGCTAGGGACAGAGGATAGGGGATTGTGTCTGGCTGCTGGGGAAAGGGGATAGGGGTTTGTGTCTGCCTGCTAGGGACAGGAGATAAGGGGTTGTGTCTGCCTGCTAGGGACAGGAGATAGGGGCTTGTGTCTGGCTGCTAGGGACAGGGGACATGGGATAGGGGCTTGTGTCTGGCTGCTGGGGATAGGAGATAGGGACTTGTGTCTGGCTGCTAGGAACAGAGGATAGGGGCTTGTGTCTGGCTGCTAGGAACAGAGGATAGGGGCTTCTGTCTGGCTGCTAGGGACAGGAGGATAGGGGCTTGTGCCTGACTGCTAGGGACAGAGGGTGGGGAGCTTGTGTCTGGCTGCTGAGTACAGATAATAGGGGCTTGTGCCTGGCTGCTAGTGATGGGAGTTAGTGGATTGTACCTGGCTGCTAGGGGCAGGAGGTAGAGGCTTGTGTCAGGCCGCTAGGGACAGGGTTAGGGGCTTGTGCCTGGCCACTAGAATGGCTGGGTCACTTGATGTTTTGTTGGGAGCGTATACTTTTTATGTAGGTGTTCATTTATTGTATTTCAGAAAGATGGGCAGTAGGCATTTATTTTGTAGTTCCTAAGGACCAATTTACAATGTAGATCTCTAGTGCAGATGAGTTCCTTTAGTGCATTAGCATGCCACTGAGAATGTAATCTGTACCAGTGAGAGGTGCCATGTAAAGTGCAGTATGCCATGGCATAAAATTAGTACAGGTATTTATATAGCACTGACAATTTTTCACAGCGCTTTACATATTGCACATTCACACCAGTCCCTGCCCTCAAGGAGCTTACAATCTAAGGTCCATATCCTACATGCAAGCACCAATTTAAGGTGCCCACACACCTTACGATAATCGCGGGAAATCCCGCGATCGTACGATTATCGTAAGGTGTGTGGAAGCCGTGCGACCTCTACTACTGTAAGGTTGCACGACTTTTATCTTAGGAACATGTTAGAAAACCCGCCGAGCATTGTACGATGTTAGGCGTGTATGTAGCATGTTCGTAAGATAAAAGGTGGACGGGCCGGTGTGCACAAGTGCACACTGCCCGTTCAGCATTGCGGTCATCGGAAGCCCGCCCCTCGGGGGCGCAGCTTGCGATCATCGCAAGTACGATCTGCCTGTCCTAGATAGGCAGATCGTACGTTTTTTAAATTACCTTACAACCATCGCAAGACAAAAGTCTTGCGATGGTTGTAAGGTGTGTGCCCAGCCTTAGACAGGAGTCAATTAACCTTCCAGCATGTCTTTGGAGTGTGGGAGGAAACCCACGCAAGCACAGGGAGAACATGCAATTTCCTTGCAGATAGGGACCTGGCCGTAACCACTACGCTACTGTGCTGCCCATCAGAATTATACTATGGGCTAACCCAACGCTGATGACATTCAAAGGGCAGAATCCTGTCAAATTAAATTGGCACAGGCTTTCGAAGTAGATGGGAAATACACATATCTGCATCCTCAGGGTACAATGTTTAACCAGTTGACATCCGCGGTGTTAAACCCCCTTCCCATCCAGGCCATTTTTCAGTATTCAGCGCTGCGGTATTATCCCAGGGAAAGTAAATGATGAATGGCAAATTCTGGTGCCAGTGACTCTCTTATTGCTGCAATATGTTAAAATGGTTTTCATTTGCATTTTTCTTTTGTGTCCTCCTTAGGTCGGCCCATCATTTAAAAAAACTGTAACATAAAGGTAATATGTTGGTAGATGCAGGAAAATAAAGAAATACATACAGTATATACATAGTATATAGAAACAAACTACACTAATAACAAATTAAAAAAGACTAAAGGTTTTGGCATCTAATTTATAAAAAAAAAATATACTGTAGGCCAATCCATGAAAAAAAAAAAAGAAGAATGGATCGATGACCGTGGCTCATGATATTCGGGGTCAATATGTAACTGTAATAAGCAATCCTTCAAATCAGGAAATCTATTTGACCTCCACATGTTAGGAATATGGGACCTCTTACTGGTCATAACTATAGAGATTGCATTTTTTCCCTCAAATACAACACAGCTGTAATTTTTTTATGTACTTCATAACATGAATGTATATGTTCTCCAGGTACACACAATATCTTATCAACTTTCACTCATGATGCCTTTCTCTATGCTTTCTCCAGTGTCAGCAATAAAGCCAACATGCTGTTATCAGTTGACATTGAATAGTGGTGTGACTGGTCCTTTAATCTTCATGCTTCTGCATGAGGGCAGTGGACTCCTCCTTGACTCCCCTCCACCCCCCTTTCCCACTGGCTCAGATACAGTAGTCCAGTGTCTTGCTCCATTGATTGGGCTTCTGCCTTGTCCTGTGCTAAATATAGTAGAAATATAAGTCTACAGAATTTACGGCTGCATTAGAGTGTATGTACTAAGCAAAATAACAAAATTATACCAGCACTCCCAGGTCAAGAGACCGCACTGACAGCAGTAAATTAAAAAAAAAATAATTATATGAATGTGTTATATTGGATCAGGGAAAATGATTTATAATTGGTTAGGGAGAAATAAAAAAATAAATAGAACACTACTGGTGAGTCTGTAATTGCATTGTGTTTACCTACTGCTAGTTCTCCTCTGTTTCTCCACTATTTTGCTACCAAGCAGAGTCCTACTTCCTTAAAACAGAGCTAAAGTTAAAAAAAAAACAACCAAATTCCTATATTCTGTCTTGGCAATCAAGCATTTCTTTTACACCCCCAATTCCAAAAAAGTTGGGACGCTGTGTAAAATCTAAATAAAAACCGAATGCAATGATTTGCAAATCTCATAAATCCAAATTTTTTTCACAATAGAAAACATATCAAATGTTTAAACTGAGAAAATTTACCATTTGAAAAATAAATAAGGTACTTTTGAAATTGATGGCAGTACGACATCTCAAAAAAGTTGGGACAGGGCAACAAAAACCTGGCAAAGTAAGTGGTACTAACAAGGGAGAGCTGGAAGAACATTTTGGAACTAATCAGGTTAATCAACCACAGGTCAGTAACATGATGGGGTATAAAAAGAGCATCTTAGAGGGTCAGAGTGTCTCAGAAGTAAAGATGGGCCGAGGTTCACCAATCTGTTAAAAGCTGTGTCTAAAGATTGTCGAGCAATTTCAGAATAATGTTTCTCAACATAAAATTGCACAGACTTTAAATATATCATCATTAGTACATAATATCATCAAAAGATTCAGAGAATCGGGAGAAATCTCTATGCGCAGGGGACAAGGCCGAAATGCAATACTGGATACCCGTTATGTTTGGCCCTAGACGGCACTGCATTAAAAACAGGCATGATTCTGTGATGGACATCACTTCATGGGCTCAGAAATACTTCTACAAATCACTGTCTGTGAACATAGTTTGCGGTGCCATCCAAGAATACTAGCTAAAGCTCTGACACGCAAAGAAGAAGCCACATCTGAACACCACCTAGAAATGCCGCTGTCTTCTCTGGGCCAAAAGTCATTTAAAATGGTCGGTCACAAAGTGGAAAACTTGTATTAGGAGGTCGGGGTGGGGGGCTTAAAAAGACTGTCATTTGCTCTGAATGGGCAAGGTGACAATGCCTTTTAAAGAGTGTGCATGCCATTCTGGTTGCCTTCCTGTCAACCAACAGCATCCTAAGGGATCACACTTTTAAGGCTGCAGAGGGTTTATGGGGCAAGAATCCCTGTCCACTGTGATAGGAGTGTATAGTTTATAGTTTGATATTCTATGAATACTACTTTGGGGTAAATAACAATATTCTTAGTCAATATTATACTTAGATTGGACGTGTTCTAGGGTTGGAACAATGTCTAGTCTATGCTTAATGACCACTGATCAGCACTGGGAACAAGCTTCAGTGCTAAGTAGCACATATTGGACCTCATACCCCAGTTTGCTGCACTTAGTGTCGTCAGGCGACGCTTGTTTATAACCAGTCTTAATTTATATACTCTAGTACAGTGGTGCTCAACCTGTGTAACCTCAGGACCCACATTTGTTCTTGGTCATTAAGTCATGACCCAAGTTGCACTGCAATGCAACGTACGGCATTGCGGTACTGCACATTCCAGTGTGGGCTATTGAACTGTGAGTGGGAGGCGTGTTTGGGGTGCCATTCAAATGAATGGCAATGCAACACACCTCCCAATCAGAACCGGACTGTGCGATTAACGCACTGTACTAGTGTGAACGGGCCCTCAAAAACACTGACAAACACACACAACCACAGACACAATCTCACACTCACAGCCATTCTCAACCACAGATACACACTCGAAAAATGTTTTTATTTTTTTTAGGTCCGCCCAGCTCCCTACCTTATGATAAGAACTGGAGTGGATCCTCAGCCCGTGGTCCAGTGTGGGCTGCTGTGCTGTGATGGAGCTCCATCCATATGTGCATTGCTTATACAGCTCTCTTGCGCGCTCTGTAGAGGTGCCGGGAGCCAGAATGTGACGTCACGCTGGTCCAGACACCTCTACAGGATGAAATTGCAAAACAATACCGGCGCCTTCAAATCCAAAAAGAGCCCAGCAGTAAAAATACAGCAAACACGGTGGAGGCAGCTCTCACAGATTAGATGGAACACCAATGTTTGGTTCTGATGAAGGGGGCGTGCCCCAGAAACGCGTTAACCATTTATCAATACAGGGATCGAGGTTACTGGTGTTTTACATCGCTCCAGATTCTCCCTGCCAGGGGTTCCGTCCTCTCACCTTATTCTACTGGTTTTTATTCTACCGAACTGTTGTAAGTACAGCCTTAGAGCTGCGTGTTTTTACTATTAAATACAATTTTTACCTCTACAGGACATGTGAGGGAGCTGTAAGCTATGCACATATGGATGGAGCTTCCTCATGGCCACAGCTCCATCCCATCCCACCTCAAGCTGACACTCGGCACCGAACAGCATATTTTGAATGGCTGCTTGGCATGAGATCTGACAGTGCTGTGCAAGGAGGCTCACGACCCACCAGTTGAGAATCAAGGCTCTAGTACATAACATCATTAGCTCAAGCTCTGAGGAAGGGGAAGGCTTTTTTCCCAAAACAAGTTGGCTTAATCCAATGTTTTTTACCAATAAATGTTTCAAAAATGTTTTGAAGTGATACAAACATTTGTACTAGGTGCTCCTCACAACGCATCCAAGAATTGATCATCTGTTGAGCGATTAGTTTATCCTGATTAGAGTTGTAGCAGCCTAAGACCAGAACAAGATCCACATACACCATATATTCCCTGCGGATCTGCATCCTAGAAGGAAAACATACTCCACTTTATATCCATTAGAACCATTTCCACTTTCATCAATCCAGCGCTATTATACATACATCTGACTTCCATATATCACTGAGTCATTTATAATAACTGCTGCTGCTGCTGTTCCCCCACAGACACCCATTTAATATACACCCACGGTCAAAATGACAGCTAGAATCTATAAAAATAGGTTCCATTATTGATGGCTGTGTGGAAATACCAGCAGTCCTTGTGATACATGAGACCCATCCCATACAGGCACTGAAAGGGTTAAGTGCCTCAGCCACCACACACAAATATACATAAGTTAATATATTGATCCTGGTTGAAATATGTGAAACTGCATATCAATCCTATAGTAAAAATGATGACGGACGTGGGTTAATTGCCTCACCATTGCTTTGATATCCCCTGTTACGCATATAGGAGTTTGGTTTAATGGAAAATGCATTATCCATTTACCTTGTTGCGTAAAACAAAACAAAAAAATCACTATTCATAAACTTTGGCATGCTCTGGATAAATTACTGTATGTGGGAGTAGCAGTTTATCTCTATGATAATGGAGCTGAACTGTTCTTACACTTGACTAGACATGTGCATTCATTCTGGTCTGAATGAAAATCGGCATTTTCGGACATTTGGATGCGTCCGAATGAAACAAATAACGAAACTGAACGTATCCTAATTTTAATGAAAATGTTGATGAGGCCCCCCCACATTTCCTGATCTGCCAGGCTGCTGCTTGGATCAAGGGTCTGGTAAGGGATTTTGATTTTGGGGTGGACCCCACGCATTTTTTTTTGGCATGGGGTTGAATTTTTTTCACATAAATTGAAGAGATCCAAATTCCAATTATCGAACGCATCTGAATTTCAGAAAACAAAAAAGAAATCCGAATAGAAGCGAAACGAAAAAGAAACAACATTTTCAGCCGTGCACAAGCCTACAGTTTGAGTATTTTTCTTTCAGCTGATGATGGGTAGGTCAGACATGTACTGGTACTTGTATTGCTCATATTGCCCGAATTCAGTAAAACACATCTTCACAACTTCAGTGCCTCAACAAGATATGTCAGGCAATGCACTCTCTGGTAAGTGCATGATTACAGTCTGGTAGGAAAGCTTCTTTCTTTGAGAACAGGGGGACAGGGCAACTATGGGGTCTATTTATAACCGGTTCACAGAGCCAATCAAAATCTTTCTGAATGTTCATTCTGTGTGAATGGACACAAGAATGAACGTTCTAAGATAAACAGTATTTGCTGTTCAGGTCGAATGTATGCAATAGAATATTGCAATATGGCCACTAGATGGAGCTGAGCTGATATACTTATTTCCTATGCTCTCCAGCTCCATCTCGTGGCCCTTTTGCAGTATTACATTACATACATCTCATAGAGAGCTTTTATGTAAATGTGGCATGGTCATGGCCGACCAAAACTCATTGATGCACATGGCCCATGTAGTCTGATCGAATAGAAGAGCTACTGTAGCTCAAATTGCTGAAAAGGTTAGTGCTGGTTCAGATAGAAAGCTGTCTGAACACACAGTGCATCACAGGGTGCCCATGTTGACTCGTGTCCACCACAAAAAGCACCTACAATGGGCACGTGAGTATCAGAACTGGAGCACGGAGCAATAAAAGAAGGTGGCCTGGTTGATGAATGATGTTTTCTTTTACATCATGTGGATGGAGGGTGCGTGTGTGTCGCTTACTTGTGGAAGAGATGGAACCAGGATGCACTATGGGAAGAAGGCAAGCTGGCGGAGGCAGTGTGATGTTTTGGACAATGTTCCGCTGGGAAACCTTGGGTCCTGCCATTCTTATGGATGTTACTTTGACTCGTATCACCTACCTAAACATCGTTGCTGACCAAGTACACCCCTTCATGGAAATGGTATTCCCTGATGGCAGTGGCCTCTTCAAACAGGATAATGCTCCCTGCAACACTGCGCAAATGGTTCAAGAATGGTTTGAGGAACACAGCAAGCAGTTCAAGGTGTTGAGTTGGTTTTCAAATTCTTCAGATCTCAATCCAATGGAGCATCTGTGGGATGCGCTGGAAAAACCAGTCTGATCCATTGAGGCCCCACCTTACAACTTACAGTACTTCAAGGATCTGCAATTTACAGCTTGGTGCCAGATACTACAGCATACCATCAGAGGTCTAGTGGAGTCCATGCGTCAATGGATCAAGGCTGTTTTTGCTGCAAAAGGGGGACCTACACAATATTAAGCAGGTGGTCATAATATTATGGCTGATCAGTGTGTGTGTGTATTTCCTTTTTTTCCCCCCCAGGCTTTTTACTCCTTTTATTTTTACCTGCCTTTCCTCCCAGTAACACACATAATGTCCAGTGGTGTATTTAACTCTTGTGCTGCCCTAGGCAAGGCAGCAACGCCTCCCCCCACAGGACACCCCCATCCCCCCTCCCCGGCTTACGGACTCACCGTGAATCAACGCCGTCTGCACGCAATCAACGCCACCCGCCGTCTGTACGCGCCGTCACGCCGTCCACTCTCCAGGCCGACGGTCCGCGTCATCCCATCCGAGTAGTATCACCCGGGGTGCCGCTCTCTGCGAATCTGCCGCTCCAGGCAAGCGCCTTGTTTGCCTCGCGGCAGATACGCCCCTGATAATGTCCTAGAGTGACAACAACATCCACGCACTGCACTACATCTATATACATTCAGCATTGTCATCCTAGGCTGCTCATCTCCCTCACATAAGGGGTAGTAGTTCACAAAAGATAGCTAGGAAAACGGATAACACTGAGATTTCAGTTTAGTGCACGGGAAGTTATAAGGACCCAGGATTTTTTTAACAAGGTCAACAGGTCTATTTCTGTATATGAAGAAAATGTACTTAGCCTGAAAAAAAGGAAGCTAATGCTTTACGGACAACATTTACGGACTGGTAAACTGCAACATATTACATTTGTATGCTTGGGTTTAGATATCCTTTAAGATCCCTGTCAGTTTTGTGTTATGTCTATGTTCACTCAAGGACATTTTCCTTCACTTCCTGTCCCAGAGACACAGCAGGAAGTCTCTCCAAAGTTGGACAGTTGTCATCAGAACAGATATCCCCCTAGAAGATTTCCTCTCACCACCTATTCCTTTGGCAACTCAAATTGCTTTTTGTACCAGAGGCAATGGTCACCAGGACCAATAATATTCTAACTAACCTTTTCACACCTCATCCCCCAAAAAGTTTGGCTTTACATATAAAATATATTAATTATCTGTATTAATAAATACATAGCTGCATTAACAGCTGTTTTTTTATATGTATCTGGATTATAGCTTTTCAAGGAATCCACCAAGGGCTGAATGACCACATACTCCACTTCTTCTGAATGATAACCAGCCCTCCACCCCAGGCCCCCTGGCCAATGGTAGTTACATTAATGGTTATCATTGAAATTGTATGCCTTTGTCTGAACCAGCAATGAATCTCCTGCTTACAGTGGAATTCACCCATTTTGTACTAATTACCTAAGAAAGTTACATATTGATTTTGGATAAAATAACAGAAAATGGATGCACAGAGTTTGTTTTAGTGGGTGCATTTGTATTATGGTTATGTGGTGATAAGATAGAGGCATATATCCACATCTTGTGTATTATTAACCTAGAGAGGACAATTACCACCTTAATCTCCAGGTTAATAGGAAAATTACAAAATATTACATCAAAGTGTACATTTGCATGTCAGTGTGCACCCAAAAAATATTTCCCAGTCATCACGTTAGATAAGGGTGAGGAACTCAAATGGAAAAAAAGCATTTATGACTGTGTTGTACCTGATGTTACAAACTCAGAACTGAATACTGTGCCAAATGTGTCAGTTATTAGTTTCCTTATTGAATTACTGGAATTTATTTGTGTCTTTTACAAAGTTTGCTTGTTTTCCCTCACTTCCTGTTTTGTGTGACACCCATCACGTGAAGGGAAATCCCCCCAATGTGAACAAAGATGGTTATAAAAATCTGATCGATTGCCCAATGGACTAAAAACAGGATTTTTGTACTTAGTGTAAAATCTGTTTCTTGGCGTTAAAGTGACACTAAACTCAGGAGTTAAATCTTAAAAATACATGGACTTGCTTCTGGAGGGTGGCTACTTTTGTTCCCCATGGTCCCTGTGTGTGTTGTAAAGTAGCTAATGCACCAACCTCGGTCCTGTGATGGACTACAATCTTATTACAAATTAGTAAACTAAACGTAAGATTGTAGTCCATCACGGGAGTGAGCTTTGGGTGGTGGTTACTTTACAACACACACGGGGACCATGGGGAACAAAAGTAGCCACCCTCCAGAAGGAAGGACAGTGTCAGCACCAAGTCAGAGATGATTTGAGGATCTACAGCCGAGTGATACACAAATAAGATACATTTTTGTTCATAATTAAGGTACTTATTTTTAAGATTTAACTCCTGAGTTTAGTGTCACTTTAATTAATGGACACAGGATCAGAAGTAATGCAGAGACATTTGAGTCATACTGTTGCCTTCAGAAGGAACTGGATGCTGAAAATCAAAAAAAGCCATTGGCCATCCAGGAATAAACCATTCCACTCTGATGTTTCAGTTTTGTAGAAAAGAAGATTTAAAAGTTGGGCCCAAACACAGACGGACCTGTGTCCCACAAATGGACTGCTAGAAACAGATTTATGGTTAGTACTAAAATCCTGTTTTCTTTATGGTTCATTAAGGAACACAGGATGAGAAATTATCTAGAGACAATTGGGATGCCCATAAGCAGTACAACTGACTGGTGGGCAACACAGAAATGCTAACATGCCCACAGAACAACAAACAAAACTGGGGGCCGTCTGCAGTTCAAAGAGCTGTCTGTAGGACCTTACATGCAAAGCTTGCGTCAATTTATCCCAGAATATCCACCTGGTACAAATTAGAGAATTTATGAACGAGACGCCAGGTGGCGGCTTAGCAAATCTGATAGACAGCTGCCTGATGCCAAAAGGCCCAAGAAGCACTTACTGATGTGCATAAGCCCACAGGCTTTTATGATGACCTGTGGGAGCCACAGAGAAATGGTGGGACAAGAGGCAGGTTGTCTCTTATGGGGACCCTCAGGAATGACAAAAAGGGAGTCAGTCTGTCTTATAGAAATTGTAGCTCTATGACAAACATGAACAGCTGTAATTACATCCAAACAATGTTGAGATATATTGTTGGAATGTATTGAGGTCCGACAAAGGGACAGAAGTACAATGTCCCAGTTAAGGTAAAAGGAAGAAACTGCCTTAGGGAAAAAGGAGGCTCTGGACCTCAAGACAACCTCCTCTTTGTGTAGAATAAGAAAGGGTTCTTTACAAGGCAAGGTCGCTAACTCAGAAACACACCTTGCAGAGTTGATAGCAATCAGAAAGACAACCATGTGGTTGAGAGCTGACAGAATAATATCACTGATGGGTTCAAAGGGCGATCTTTGAAGAGCCAATAGAGCCAGATTGATATCCTACGGAGTCACTGGAGGTTGTACAGGTGGGACTATATCAGCGACACCTACTACAATGGCTTTTACCAAGGAATGAAAGGCAAGTGGTCTTGCAAGTGCTGGGTTTTACCCCTTGATTGTACTCTGTGCTGAATGCAGATTTAGACCAGTTTGAAGAAGGCTCAGAATCCTTCACCAGAGTTTTTCCTAGGATGAAATTTTTTCATCTTGCACCAAGTAAAATATACTTTTCATGTGTAATCGTAGACCTTGCGTAATATGGACATCCTAGCTTTTAAAAACATAGGTAGCAACTAGCAAATAAAAAATGCCACTATCTCTTGGTTTTTGGCCTTCTAGAGCCAAGACATCAAAGCCAGTAACTGTGAAGTGGAGGGGTTTACCAGTCCCTGGGACAGAATATCCAAATAATTTGGAACAGCCCATGGGGTGTCTGCCAAAAGTTTGATGTGGTCGAAGTACCACATCCACCTAGGCAAGCTCAGTGTGGTAAGAATCACCAAATTGCCCTCCATCTTGATCCTGCGGAGAAGACGAGGAAGGATTTCAGAGGTGGAAAGACGTAGTTCAGGCTGCACTGATCCCACAGAGTCAACAGCACTTCCACTGTGGGATCTCTGCATCTGCTTGTCTTGCTTGTTGTTGAATCTGGAAGCCAAGAGGTCCAAATCTAATGTCTTACATAAGTGTCGAAGTTCCTGAAACACCTCTGAGTGAAGAAACCATTCCATGCAATAAAGCTGAACTCTGGGTATCTCTAAGGTATCTCTAAGGTTGCAGCTTGCAATAGGCCCCTGCCCACAACCCCACAACAAAAGGGTTAACCAGCATTCACCTTTAACCCAAAGACAGTACTTTTCATGATAGGGGGCCCTCTAATTGTTCAGTTCAGCAGCTATCAGACTGTGTGTTAGATTGTGCAGTCTTCACAGATATGCAGTAATTTATAGGATCTGCCATAGGCATTTCACAGAAAGGGTGCACAATATTTATACAACTGTATGTAGATTACTTCCTGTCTCTGTGTACATCCTTCTTCAGCATACCAGCTTCCTATTCGCACTGTAAGTTATGTCATAGCTATCTCTTTAGCTTTCTCTAATCTGTTTAGTTTGGCAATGCTTTGCACTTTTATTGCCTGAAAGAATGTCATTTGTTGATGGTTGCAAGGAATTCTTATTAAAGAAAAGCCATGATGGTCATCTTTAAAATAAAATGGTTTGGTGACAATTTCATTTTAAATTTTTTAACCACTTCGCTCCTGGAGCAATTGTTTTACATTTTTCACACACATAATGAAATTGGAATTGTTGGCTTGATACTGCTTACAACCCCAGTCAACTATATATTTTCTGAAAGCAGAAGCCCTGTTGTTTTTTAAAAATTGATAGTTTTAGCAATTTGTACGTTGCGCGATATATGGGTAAATGTTTATCAAATCAATATTTTTAGGAAAAAATACACTAAAAGAAATTGTAGTGCACACAAACACGATATAATACCCAATGTGTCTCTAAAATATAAAAGCTGAAGTTGCTTTGGGTAAATAGATACCAAACATTCTGTGCATCATTCAGGACCCGCCTACCAGGGGAAGATGAGGAGGACATTTGTCGTCATGTGAGTAGCCCAAAAACCAAAGGAAAATGTATGTAAACCAAAACGTTGGTAAAATAAAGGATTGTTTTCGAATTGTGTATACCGACACCTCAGGTTTCATTTGTCCAAAGGCAGGTGGTGCACTGAAGAAAGTGAATGATAATATGAAGTCTATTTACTGAAACAATTTCTAGTTGTGGTAGAAATTGTGTTTAGGGCATTTTTTTAATAAACACATTTTATTACCCGGGTTTTTTAAATAATATGGGGCACTGGAAGGAAATTTTAGCTTCACCCAGTCTACGTGGATATCTTGTAAAAGAAGATTCAATTAAGATTAGGTATCTATCGGGTTCCCCACCCTTTTTTTTCATGTATTTATTTTAGTTCAGATAGTCTCTTTGTTTGTTTCTTTTTCTCTTGTTCTTTTTTTTTTCTTCTTCTTCCTATTCTTTTTCTCTTAAAGTGGACAAAGTATGTGGAAGTTCCTGAATTAGGGGCAACGGGATTCATTAGAGCTATCCTCCCCCCCCCTTTCTTTTTTTTGTATTTGTTTAGTTTTTGGTGTATGTGGGATTGGGCTTTGGAACCACGAGGGGAGTTGTTATGACTAGGATCAATAAATAATGAGAGATTTTGAAGAGTAGTGATATGAAGAATTATAACGTTTGTAATGAAGTATCTATTGCATACGGTTTTTTATGTAAAGGATTGTATGATTGATTGATTGATTTTAATAAATAAAACGTTGTTACAAAAAACACACATTTTATTTTAAATGGATAATCAGAGAATCATTTTAGGGTTAACTAAATGTCTTCTTTCGGTTGTTTAGTTGCTATGCCACTTGATGTCTGTCAGTTTTCAAACAGGTGGCATAGTAGGCAGACAACCTGGGGGTGGAGTGCCTGGAGCATCTTTGGAACACTGTTTGGTCGTGATTAATGGGCTATAAATTCTTTGGCTTCAAAATCATGGATCAAGTATGCAACTGCATGGTCATGAAAGAATGAGCCCGCACAGTCTTGTCTTATGTCATCCTTACCCAATTTGGTGGAATTTGTTTTATCTTTTATTTGTGCTAAAACGCAAAGGGTTCGATAATTTGCAGCTTTGCATACTGTACATATTTTTAAAAGGCAGCTTTACATTTAAGGTTTATGTCAGGGCGAAATAAAAAAAAAATATATATACTGTATATATGTAGTACATCTCTACAATACATTCAAATATCCCCATGTTTTAGACCTTAAATGCTGGAAGTGCAAAAAAATATCTGTTAATTTGCCAGAAATCCTAAGAAGTGTTATCAGTTTTGCCTGCTGGACTACAGCACTTTGCCTATCTCACTCTTCTCTATTCCATTTTCCAAGCAAACCAGTGCTACTGGATTGACTGCAAAAAGCCTGTCTACTCTTTTCCTGCACACAGTGAAAGAGTTCTTGGGAGATGTAGTTCTGGGGCTGTGCCTAGAGCATTCGTTACTGAATTATCAGAAGCTGTTCCTACAAGAATTTTAAATGTCTGGTGACTTAGAATTGAGCTCATCTGAACACAGAAGCTACATGGGCCTTCCACCCACTCAGTTGTGGGTCGGGGCTTGTGCTAAAGTAATTGATCTTATATGGCCATGTAACCATATGAGGCCAATGATGTAATTGCATCCTGCTCCTTTGCTTACGTTTTTTTAATGTCAGGAATTTATTCATGCCAACTTGTAAAGGTAATAAAATGGTCCAGTTTAACGGGTCCTAGAGTCAGGGCAACAGAAATACTATATAACTGCATAGTTAATAATGTGTTGGGGCACATACATACCACCACCATCCCTATCATCCACTGTTAGCATATTGTCTGCTCTGAAAGTACACATCTCGCCTGTCTCATACAGTGGTAGACATGTACCGTTCTTGAATCTATTTCAACAAGAAAAGACAGCTTTGGCCACTGTGACCTGTGGCAAGCATCTACTAATAAACACACCACAACTTTCTTCCCCTTTCTTCTACTCTTGCAATATAAAACAGAATTACTTCTATGGGGAAAATGTATCGATCCGTAATCATTTTATAAACATTTTCATTTAAACGTTTTTCTTCCCATAAGAGATAATGGTGCATTTGGCAGCAACGTTTCTGTAGTGTATCCTTACCATAAATAAATACATCTTTGCATTCAAATATTATAAATAGACACAAGTAATAAACAAGACAAGATGAGAAGATTAAGACAACAGATTTATAATTAATCATTGTGGCTTTCCAAAAATGTTTAGTAAAATATTCATCAGTAAAGCTGATCCAAGACAACATAACCGACTTGAGCAGCTTTTAATGTTTGTAATTAGAATTTGTTAGCTTCTGTTGCGCTCAGGATATGAAAACATTATCTAGAAGCAGTCAACGCTGCCAAGAAAGTACATTGTGGTTTGTCTGTATCATTTTTGGTTTTCAAAAGATCAACGCTGCAGTAAATAAGGCCTGGTTCACACCAGCCAGAGTGTATTCCAGCCTGGATCGCATTACGACCGGCTCACTTTGGTTTGGGGCGGGAGGGGGCATGTTGGTGCATTGAAGTCAATGGCACAGTAGCCACGCCCCCCCCCCCCCCCCCCCCCGCCCCCCCAGGCCCCAGAGCGATCGCCTGCACCCTTTTCGATCTGGTGTAGTCAGAAAAAGTAGTTCATGCAGCATTTTTTTCTGACTGCACCAGACCGGAGCGCAGGCACTGATGTGCCATGTTTTCGGTGCGGGCGGTCGCAATGCGGCCGGTGGGCGTGACTGCGGTGCTATTGACTTCAATGAACCGCCATGCCCCCAAAACAAAGTAAGCCTGCTGGAATGTGATCCAGTGCATTCTGGCACCAATCGGGCCGGAACGCACTGTGGCTGGTGTGAACTAGACCTAAGCGTATTGTCGCAGCTGAATAAGTGCGATAAAATGCTTCACAGAAAAAATCCCATTCATTCTTATGGACCCTGTTCACACCTGAATGTTTTGTCGCAATAAGAAAATGTCTGTTGATGAAAATAGTACATGAGCTTCTTTTTGGCAGATTACAGCTCAATTTTTCCTCATAGAGTTAATAGAAAACGCTAGCAATTGGTTTTGCGCGTTTTTGCACACGTTTTGCACACGTTTTACCACCTAGGTGTGAATCAGGCGTAATATGCTTTAATTATGCTACATCGATAGTGATGAGTGAATCTGTCTTGGTTCCATTAACCAAGACAGATTAAGAATGAGAACCTTCACAGACATTTCCCCGAAAACAAGTATGCAGATCCGGAGTTCTGACTTTGCCTTGAGTTTCTAATCTGCATACCGTATATACTCGAGTATAAGCCGTCCCGAATATAAGCCAAGGTACCTAATTTTACCCAAAAAAACTGGGAAAAAGTATTGACCCGAATATAAGCCGAGGGTGGGAAATGAGGCAGCTACTGGTAGATAGATACCAATAAAATTACATTAATATTTATTTAAAAGAAAAATAACCTAGCTCTGTAAGTGGAAAAGGGGGTACAGGGCTACATATCATGTACTACGGATCATTTAACCCATTCATATTAGCAGAGGATAATTGTAAATCTATTGTTCAGTGCATTCTATATGTAGTATATAGTACATGTACATATAGAGTGCCTGCAACAATACATTTACAATGATCCTCTGCTAACATGAATGGGTTAAATGATCCATAGTACAGGGCTACATACAGATCATTTAAGCTCTGAGCGGGGTCATCTGGCAGTCTCCGGCCACCTAAATTAGGACCCGGAGACTGCCAGATGACCCCGCTCGGAGCGCCGCACACCGGAGCAGCAGTGACGCGACGCTCGGCGAGGTAAGTAAGATGACACATGGCACTGACTCGAGTATAAGCCGAGGGGGGCACTTTTCACCCAAAAAAATGGGCTGAAAATCTCGGCTTATACTCGAGTATATACGGTACTTGTCATAGGTCCATGATTCGGAAAGTATTGAACCTATAGACAGTCAAGCATGTAGCATTTTCAGAAGGATCTCAGCATTGGCAGCCTTTTTATAGGTATAGCCTTTGTACAGGTTTCTTTTAAAACCACAGAAATGTCTAATAACAAGGGGTAGATATTAACATGACAATAAAAGAACAGCCTTTGTTACACCAAGACAAAGCAGCCCATTAACCGGCTGTACAGGAAAACTGATAAAGTGTATAGATATCATAGCTACTGAATTGCATGGTTTATAGATCATTATGTCACAGTGTCCCTGTGTATTAAGTAATTGTTACATGAGCCAATTATTCCAGTTGACTCTGTGTTACTTACATAATGGCATTATGTCACTTTGGACCTGATCTATCCAATATCTCTCCAGTATTTCTTTTTTTTTCAAATTCTTTATTGATGAACAACATAAAAGAATTTCCATACAGTAAGGGCGGGTTACCGCCCGTATCATAGTATAACTGTAATCAGAACCTCCCTCATACATAGGGGGCAGACATGACACTCATAAAGTGGGGATGTTCACAACATATTAATCCAGATCCATAAATGCTTCATCATAACTTTTTAGCTCGTCACATATACAGCGCGATGTAAACATCAGCAATATCACCATTAGCCACCACTTCATATTAACTCGTCAACTGTCATTTTGTTGCAGCAAAGTAGGTATTCGTGGTGGGGGGGGGGGGGGGGGT
>NW_017306377.1:797066-818931 GCF_000935625.1 Nanorana parkeri
GGGTGGTGTGGGGGGGGGGTGGGGGGGGGGGGGATTGCATCTCCGATCTGTCTACTTCAAGGTAGATTCAAATAGCCGGAAAGCGCTATGGGTTATCTCAGTATCGTATCAGCAAAGATAGGGATATTAGGGAATTTCTTCCCTGACAAGAGTAGAGGGAAAGAAGAAGAGAAAAAAGCATAGTGAGTGAGTCCCGGACCTCCCTGGGCAGTCTCCCCGGCATCCTAGCTATTCCGTCATGACCTGCAGGTAGGGGTCCGAGAAACGGAATTGGAGCCAGGCTCCCCAGGTCGAGCAAAATCGCTCTTCAGAGTTGTGTATAGTCGAGGTAAGGTCCTCCATGCGGTAGTTGTCATTGACCTTCTCAAACCAAAGGCGCCTAGATGGAGGGATGGTTTGTCTCCATAGCAACGGGATACAGGCCTTGGCGGCAGAGAGTAAATGTATGGTCAGAGAGCGTTTGTATTTGGCAATAGATTTGTCTGTCATGTGGAGTGGATAGGTCGCATGCTGGTTGTTTAATGGAGTTGTTTAATGGTGTCTCAAACTGCATCCCAAAAGGGCCTGATCTTGGGGCAGTACCAGAAGATGTGAGACATCGACCCTCTTCCTGAATTACACCTCCAACAGGTGTCTCTCCAGTATTTCTTGTCTTAGGAGATTCACAAATAAATTGATTGTTAGACCAGAAAGCTACATTATGATTCAAGTCTATTCAACATTTACTGTAAGTGGCTTAATCGATTTGCTGAGACCTTGTGGACAAAATAATCAGTTAATGTAATTGGTGACTCCAGCATACCAAAACCCAAATAATGTAAGGAGTTCCTGGCTACCCTAACATGCCTGTATTTTCCGCATTGAGGCATGTTATGTTAAGAATCCATTTCATGATGAATGGGCTCTGACAGGGGTGTGGAAATTAAAAAAAATACTACTTGTCCAAGGACTAAAGCGGGGGCCTTATCTACTTGTCCCTCAATACAGTCTACTTGTCCTGTTAAATAAAACTGTATTTAGCAGTGCTAAGAAGACCTCATTGGTCAGCGCCATCAGGTGACCGCGCTGACCAAAGAGTGCTTGCAATTTGCCAGCGAAATTCAGAATACATGGCACAGGCACAGATAGTACACCCATAGTGGCTGACGGGATGGACCTTTATTTGACAGGTAAGTAATAGTAGAGAGGGAGAGGGGACCAGACTTTTGCGGGTAATTCCATTTTCCGAAATTACTTGGGAAAATGAATTGACCCTTTAGGGCTGGTGCAGACTTGGGCGATCATGTGCGGTTGCATACATAATAATTTTTATTGCACAGAAACACAATACAATATCCAGTTTTTTTTTAAATCAAATATAAAACATGAGGTTGTTCTGAGTAAATAGATAACAAACATGTCCAGCTTTAAAATTGCATGCAGCTGTGAAATGGCAAAATACTAGGGAACCCAAAATTGTCCATAGATGATGCTCTAAAAGCTTTTAAAGGTTATTTGTTTATAGTTAAAGGGGTTCTAAACCCTCCGGTTTTTTTTTGCTTATATTTACTGCTAGCATGCAGTAGATATAGGCAAGAAGTGTAAAAAAAACAAAAAACGCTTAAAATCATTTTAAACTTACCTCGTTATCGCCGCTCGCTCCCGTGCCGAGAATCAGGAACTGCTCATATGGCCGCAAAGGATCTTGGGGCGGGCGCATGCGCAGTTCCGATTCTCGGCCGGGAGACGAGCAGAGACGCAAGGTAAGTCTATGGACGCGTGCACCCGCCTGCAGACCCCGCTGGATCGGAGAGCAAGAGCAGTCAGCGCTGGATCGGAGTGACGTCACACCGCTGGAGGGACAGATGAAACCATGGGGAAAGAAGAGGAAGATCGGAAAAAGAGACATCATTTAAGGTAAGTGCTAACAATTACATTGGGGGAGGGGAACATTTTTTTGCCTTTAATATCACTTTAAGCATAAAACTTGGCCATAGAATTATTGCTGGGGATGCACCGATACTGTTCAGATACCAGTGCTGATACTTGGCATTTTCATGAGAACTACCAGGGTTGCAGCTGGGACCTGGCTCTGGCGCTCCACCACTGTCCTGAAATCATGAGTCTGTATTGTTTTAGAAAAACTGTCACATGACAATAAACAAAAATGTATCAGTACTTGTATCTGTGAGTACTTGGACAAGTATCAGTACTTGAAAAAATGGTATCGGTGCATCCCTTTATATATATTTATAAAAACAAAATCATACATTAAAACAGGAATGCACAAATCCCAGGAGCTCCGTGTGCTCCTTACAACTGACAGCTGCCTCCTAACTTTGAGTTTTTCTCTAGTCAAGTCTTATAGCTGGAAAAGTATCTGTACTTGTACTTGTACCGATTACGGTACTTGGTATCGGTGCATCCCTAATTATTGCCCTCAATCTGGCGTGCATCAAGTTATGTTTTCGTATGCAGGTACACCCAAAGTGTGTTTGCATTCATATGTGCATGTGCATGTGCATGTACATGGGCACAGGAGACATGTTTTAAGGGTGTTTTTTATTCATTTTATTTTACTTTATTTTTATTAAACTATCACATATGGGGCTAACAATCTCCCTAAATGATAGCACATTGAAGTGTTATTTTTTCATTACCTCTAACACCTTCTTGTTAACAATTTCTGTGCTGATGTACCTGCAGGTAATATGTTTATGGTATATTTACACCATTGTGTTGCAGTAACACGTGTATTACATGCATTGGTGCACTGCGGGACATACTGTACATTGTTCTATAACATTGCACAATTCCTGTTATGCAAAACCATTCTTTTTCCTTTCTCTCAAGATTTATGATTTATCATCGCTTTACACTGGAAACTATGTGGTGCGGCTGAGCTGTAATTTCCATTTGTTTCCTTAAGAATGAGTCAGACCAGTCATATGACAGATGGCTGTGACAGTTTCCTAGGTATAAAATATCATATGACATATCGAGTAGAGTTTTTTCCTAGGATGGGTTTAAACTTGGGCACAGTGTAGGTGAGGAGCTTTGCTTCTTTTCCAAGGTAAAAGTCCAAGCAACATGGCGGCATGTTGAACCTCTCTTAGAACTTTCTGTCATGGTCTTACTGCTGTCTGTTTCTCATTTGGGAAATGTATGCTTACTTCTTCTCACAGCGGGCAAATCATACCCCAAATAGGAGTTGTATTGAAATCTCCCATTCCTTATGCCTCTGGCAAAGGAAATGAGAGGATATCACCCCAATATCTGTAAAAAAATAAATCAAGGCAACTGGACTTGATGTATTATTCTTGAAGACGTTTCACTGGACATCCGGCTAGCTTTCTCAATTCAGAATGACTTGTACAAAAATTCTCTGGGAATAAATATGGTGAATCACTGTCAATTGGATCAACATTCACCATATTATTCCCAGATAAATTTTGTACAAGTCATTCTGAATTGAGAAAGCTGGTCGGAATACCAGAGAAATGTCTTCAAGAAAAATACAGAAAGTCCAGTTGCCTTGATTTATTTTTTACACATATACCATGACCTGCATATATGAGAACCTTCATGGACAAACCGTCCCAATGATAATGCAAACAGCAGTTTACTGTCCATTAAACTCAACCTATTTAGGTACTTACTATCCATAACTGAAGGCCAGGTTTCTCAGACCTGGAGCATGTACCTTTAAGGTTACTTGTGCTTAAGTTAGGGAGTACTTCTGGTGAACAAAACAGGATTCAGTTAGGATTCCCTTCTACTTAGTGGAGTTCTTTTTAAAAGTAACCCGTCAAGAGAGAAATATGAGATTGAATTGCCACACCAAGAACTAATGGTTCAGATATAAATCTATTCCTTTGTGAATTTAGATAGAAAAAACTTTGTCACAGAGCCAACGTGTTTCGGGTGCTAGAATCCACCCTTTCATCGGGGTTGAAAGTGACACTAAACTCAGGAGTGAAATCTTAAATATGTATTTAAGTACCTTAACTATTAACAAACGTATCTTATTTGTGTATCACTGGGCTGTAGATCCTGAAATCATCTCTGAATTGGTGCTGACACTGTCCTTCCTTCAGAGCTCCAAGCTCACTCCTGTGATGGACTACAATCTCATGTTTAGTTTACTAACTTGTATTGAGATTATAGTCCATCACAAGAGCAAGGTTAGAGCTTGCTACTTTACAACACACACAGGGACCATGGGGAACAAAAGTAGCCACCCTCCAGAAGGAAGGACAGTGTCAGCACCAATTCAGAGATGATTTGAGGATCTACAGCTGAGTAATGCACCGATAAGATACATTTTTGTTAATAGTTAAAGTGACATTAAAGGATAAATCCCCCCCCCCCAATGCTAGTGTAAGGACTTACCTTAAATGATGCCTCTTGATCCAATTATCTTTCTAGTAGTTTCAGGTGTCCCTCCAGCGCTTGTGCTGGTCTCTGATCCAGCACTGACTGCTGAGTCTCCTGTGTCCCACGGAGTCTGTGCTGGTGTACGCTGCCGGGCTGCGTGCATTGACTTACCCTGTGTCTCTCCTCATCTCCCGGCCAAAGATCTGAACTGCGCATGCGCTCGCCCCATGATCTTTGCGGCCGTCTGAGAATTTTCAGATCTTCAGACGGGAGCGCGTGGCGCAGACACAGGATAGTTTTAACCTTTTTCGTAACTTTAAAAATAAAATGTTTTTGCATATATCTACTGCATGCTAGCAGTAGATATATGCAAAAAAAAAATCCCCAGGGGGTTTCATTATCCTTTAAGGTACTCGAATGCATCTTTAAGATTTAACTCCAGAGTTTAGTTTCACTTTAAGGATATGAAACAGTTATGCTGGACTGAATTCAGAATACAAAGTGTATGGTATTTGGCCCATACAAGTGTAGAAGCACATTGTTCAGCAGCAGTTGGTTGGCTCGGCCCCTGATACACATTGGCTCTCTGACAAAATCTTTTATCTTTTATCTAAAATTTTATCTGGGCTGTTAAATCTTGGTGTGGTACTTCGATCTCCAATCTATGTAGTTGAAAACCAAGGAAACACTGAATATTCCTTGGCATGGAGAACACCACTATAACCTTTGCACTACTAAGAGGCTCCAACGCTACCTGTCCATTTTATTCAAGAGAGAAATATGGCACTGATACTGCAGACCTTCTTTTGATATTGATAGTTGATTGGCTGGTTTGCTGGTCCTCTAGCTTCAATACTTTCTGATTCACTGACCCTTAATTAGTATTCAGATCAGGAAAGCAAAAAGTTCAAATATTAATGTCTGTTCTTGCTCAGTTACTTAAATTATAAAAACTTTTTATAACCCCCCCAGCCTTTCTAGTGGGGAGATGGACACAATACCTCCCTGCCCTTATCCAACTCCCCCCCCCCTCTTTCCCCTCCCCTTCCCACCTTTCATGTATTTCTTCTTTACATTAAACCTAACCTTACTATACTCTGTGACTATTCGAAGTGTACAATCTAAGAATCACCATTCCTATGCCATACTAGATGGGTGATGGACCCACACACTTTCAGAAAATGAATCTAACAACATAAGTCTCTTTCCTTTCCTCTTTTCCTCTTCAGGACCGAGCTCTTGTTGGCTCGCAAATATTTTGTATCTGATTTATATTGTAGTGTAGAGGGAATCAGGAAACCATTAAACACGCATGGGAATACATACAAGTGGAATAAGTTATATATGTGCCACAGATTGAACCATCAAGTTTTCTTTTCTCAGAATGTCCTACCTTTCAAAACGTAATACAATAGGATTGTAAAAAAAAAGTTACCTATTCATATTTTCTGGCCAGTTTTAACAGGGATCGCTTTTTTATTGTAGATCCCGCTAGAAGGGTGAGAAAAGTAATGGGATTTACATGTGCTTTAACTCAGAGGTCCAACATGCCAACCAGGCAATTAGCATTTTTGAAGTATAACTCAGCAATGGCAGACTCCATGTTTTCCTCCTTCCAGATTTACCTTTAAAAATCAAATCCTGTTTGTTCCGTCTGTTCGCAATATCATCAGCTGTTACTTAACAGGTAACCTGTGCTAGGAGGGAAATAATGGCACTAACAGTGCCTGCTATCAATATTTTATCAGTCCGTATCATTTGCTGCTCTGCCAGTCACCGACAATTAACAAAATACACTGCAGGAACGCCCCGGTTACTGGTGGGATAACACGTGCAAACACAGCTCTTCTCTGTCCTGACAAGATGTGTAAGTTATATAGTTACCCCTGCATCTATGGAGGGCACTCTGTGTTGTCTTGCAGTCTCCTACATCCCAGAACCTTGGATTTTTAATGGAACCCACAGACAAGAGATCACGTTCACCCAATTCAACCATCATCTGCCAGGTTAGATGACAACCTCATGTATGTGGAGAAAGCAGATGCACGTTATCAATTAATTCTCACTTTCAGGGGAAATAATTGATTGGACAGGTGAGAAAACAGTTCCAGTTCCACCCTGATAAGCTGGTGCTGGTTGTTCCTGCATCTTCCTCCTCCCTTCTCTCTTTATAATATCATGAACAAGAACCATTGGCCAAGCTTAGAATTTATGTTAATTGAGGGTTGACCAGAACACATGTCTGAATGCAGCTAGATCACGTCTTAATGTCCAACCACAATAAACAGCCTGACCCCACCCCACATATGACAGTCCAGTGTATCCACGCTGACCTTAGCTACAGTTATTTACAGAGCTCAAAAGCTGATCCTCCGACTACACCAACAGCTGAAAAAGTAAGTGATTCATTACCTATTCCTCTCCCTGCCTAAGTGCTGTGTTCAAACAGGGCATTATGGAGTTTCAGACACTGAGAAACAGCCTGAAGTCAAACAGCTTCTGCTGTGCTTATTAGGAAATTCACTTTGCTCTCTAAATCTAGTGTCATGGGTGCATTTTGTATTTGTAACATACAGATAGCTTTAAACAGCCTGACCCGATCCAAAACTTGACAAGTGTAACAAGGCTGACCTTAGCTGCTTTGCTGAAAAAGGCAGTTGTTTACCGAACTCAAAAGCTTAAGCTCAGATTACACCAACAGATGAATAAGTCAAAGAAAAACTGGTGGATTGCCTCAGGCGAGGGTCCCCTGCCCACACCTCTCCCCCTCAATTAAGTCAAACAAGCAAAAGTAGGGTTTGGAGGGTTTCTAGAGAGGTAACAAGGCAAAGACCATGTATATATATAAAACATATGTCAATAGTTTATTGTACACACAACTCATAGTTTCAAAATGAATCCAGTAGGTAAAAACATTTACAGTCCATGCATGTAGATTTATGCAGTCTCTTTTGTAAATATATACGGGAGACAAGTGGTGTACTCACTCCAAGATAGATGTCCCCCATCCCCCCCCCACAATAGAACTCCCCCAGCCTTAAATTGCCCCACCGCTGATTTGGACCGACGAGACACAGGTGTTCTAGGTTTACTACCTGTACGGTGTGAGCCAACCCACTCCTGTACGCAACCAAGAGGGCGGTCCCTTTGAACGGCTTCTCTTGTTGCCCAGGTAGCGGCGGATGGGGTGGGTGACGTGTGCGTGCTAGTTTCGCGCACGCGCGGTGAGGAGTCCATGCTGCTGATTGGTGACTAGAACACCTGTGTCTCGTCGGTCCAAATCAGCGGTGGGGCAATTTAAGGGAGGGGTTGTTTTGCTGGGCAGTGTGGAGAGCGCAGTGGAGTTGCAGCGTGGAGGACATATTGGATCTATCCCTGGTTCAATAACGAGGTACTAACCTTTCCCTTTATAGAAGACTAGCCTACGATATACAAGCTCTCAGATGATGTACTTCGAGCTGACTGGGGGAGTTCTATTGTGGGGGGGGATGGGGGACATCTATCTTGGAGTGAGTACACCACTTGTCTCCCGTATATATATACAAAAGAGATAATATTGGAGCAATTATTGGGGAGATATGATGGACAGCATAGGTTGACAAGTGGCCTGACAGTACCACCCATATACCCTTCTCTTTACACACATCTACACATTATCACAAACACTTATATTATTACAGAAACACAGGCTACGATACATTTTCAGTTTCTCGTCTGGACACTAACAATACACATTTAATAGAAACACAATCTGACACCAGCAATGGACATACACACTTCACTTATGTTTTTTCATACATTTGTAATGCACCCTACTTTAATCACCATTTTTCATACCTGGCATTTTTGTTTGTCACTGTCACATTGGATATTAATCTAAATATTTTATTTTTGTTAAAAAAAAATGTATTTCATAATTTTTTTTGCCCCTCACATACAGAACATTCACCCATATATAAAATAATTTTTCACCTTCCATACACAGTTGGGGAGCCACCAATAGAATTCACCTACCCGTATATGTACCTTACTTTTGAAAGAGCAAACATGTCACAGACCAAACACAAGGGGCTTCCAATTGAAATGTGTTGGTCCTTGTCTGGTTGATTATAATGAACCGGGGAACAACATATACATCTTGAATCATACATCTGGAGGGGCAGCTCCCATATGTTAGCTCCACCGGGTATCCCAGATACTCCTCCGTGTATGGCCCCGGGGTCCCAGGTATGACGAAGGACTGGGAATGGTGGCTAGATCTTTCTGGCCACCTTGTTCTTTCGGTCCTTTCAGCATCGGTCCTCTCCGGGCACCTTGTGTGCCTGGTGAAGTGCCGGGTGGTCACTTTCGATGGGGATGTCCATCCATGTGGGGATTTACAATATAAGGAATGCTCTAGGAGCTATACACTGTGCAATGTTGCTATATGCCCTGTGTGACCATACATTGAGAGAATAATTCTATGCAAGAAAATCTCTTTCTAATGCTAGATCAATATATACACCGATCCCCTGAAGAAGCCATTGGCGAAACGCGTCGGGATGAAGTACGCCAGACTATTATCTGGAAACTAACTGAAGGATAGCTCCACTATCCTGACTGCATAAATCTACATGCATGGACTGTAAATGTTTTAACCTACTGGATTCATTTTGAAACTATGAGTTGTGTGTACAATAAACTATTGACATATGTTTTATATATATATACATGGTCTTTGCCTTGTTACCTCTCTAGAAACCCTCCAAACCCTACTTTTGCTTGTTTAACAGATGAATAAGTCAGGGATTCATTCTCTATCCCTAAGTGTTGTGTCTAGAGAGGGACTTATGGAGTTTCAGACACTGAAAAACAGCCTGAAGTCAAACATCTTCTGTTTTGCTTCTCAGGAAATTCACATTGCTCTGTAAATCTAGTGTCATGGGTGCACTAGAAAATAATAAAATGGACCCAAAACCATTAATTTTAATGTAATTGCACCTTTGCCACATTTGTAAGATTAATGAGTCAGGCAGAAAACCTGCTGTGGGTACCATTAGTATCCAGGGGAGTATAATTAGATATCTCACTGGCTGTCATGTTCAAGAAGAGATTGGACCATGCATGGCAGACCTTAAGGCAGGTGTAGGAAACTCTGGCCCTCCAATTGTTGTGGAACTACAGGTAACATGAGGCATTGCAAGACTGACAGTTACAGGCATCACTCACAGAGGCTGAGGCACGTAGGGATTTGTAGTTAAAGAACAGCTGGAAGGCCGGAGTTGTCTACCCCTGCCTTAAGGTAATCTTGCCTCGTGCATAAGAAAATGTTGATGACAATGGTTGTTGCTCAACAAATACAGAAAAGAGGTGGTTGGTTTTGAGCCATACTGTGTAATGTTAATCTAAACCGATCACAGTATTACAGAATACATTTTGGTGACTCATTTTCCAGGCCACACAGCTGGGCATTTGCCATTCTGTAAGTTAAATATCATTAAACGTGACTAGAAAAATTATTTGCTCTCGCAAGATAGGGTCATGTCCTGCAGAACATTTGTTCATGAAACACTGATTATGCCGTGTCTTGACATCCAGTGCCCCATAACTGTCTCCATTTAACTTTTTAAGTGATTTTAAGTAGACTCAGCAGGTCATTTATGTATAATTTCCTCTCTGAAATGGCCATGTACTGTATTGTATGCCCCACTGTACAAATGCTGAGAGTCACAGCCTAAAATAGAGCATTTTATAAAAGAATGTTAAAATCAAAGCACTTGAAAGCACAAGAGCACAAAAGCACAAGAACCCAAATGAAAATAATAAAAAAAAGTGAAAAGGAGAAACTTAGTAAAAAAGGGAAAAAAGTTAAAAAAAAATACTGGGAATATAAAGTGTTTGTATGTATTTTATTTGTATTTATTTATGATGTTCAAGACTATAACATCACATTTTAAAACATATTTTTCATTTTTTGCCTGTTAATGATTAGGTATTGCAAAGGACATGCTTATTTGTTATTTGATTATTAAATATTACATACCAATACTGCATATTTGTTTTTCCAGCCACATTGAGCCTAGGCTCATTATCACATGTTTACATGTCTACAGAGTTTAGTAGCTAAAGACCAAATTTTTATAAATATATCTCTGTCAATGCCCACACTGTCTTCCAACAGCAAAACACATACAATTCAAAATACTAATTACAACATACAAAACCATCCACAACTCTGCCCCCTGCTACACCTCTAATCTCAAAATATCATCCAAACCATCCTCTCCGCTCCTCCCAAGACCTCCTGCTGTATAGCTCCCTCATCACCTCCTCCCATGCTCGCCCCCAGCACTTCTCCAGAGCTTCTACCATCCTATTAGATTGTAAGACCTCATGGGCAGGGCCCTCCTTACCATCTTGTCTTGAATTGTATTGTGATTGTAATGTCTTCCTTATATTGTAAAGCGCTGCACAAACTGTTGGCGCTATATAAATCCTGTATAATAATAATAAGTGCGTACACCCCTCACATTTTTGTAAATATTTTATTATATAATTTCATGTGACGACACAGAAGAAATTACACTTTGCTACAATGTAAAGTAGTGAGTGTACAGCTTGTATATCAGTGTACATTTGCTGTCCCCTCAAAATAACTCAACACACAGCCATTAATGTCTATACCGCTGGCAACAAAAGTGAGTACACCCCGAAGTGAAAATTTCCAAATTGGGCCCAATTAGCCATTTTCCCTCCCCGATGTCATGTGACTCGTTTGTGTTACAAGGTCTCAGGTGTGAATGGGTAGCGGGTGTGTTAAATTTGGTGTTCCTTATATTGTAAAGCGCTGCGCAAACTGTTGCCGTTATATAAATCCTATATAGTGATAATAATCCTCTGGAACTCCCTACCACAATCTATCCAGTTATCTCTTAATCTGGCTGCCTTTAGGCAATCCCTGAAAACGTACCTCTTCAGGAAAGCCAATTCCACATCCTCTTAATAACTGTACATCTACTCCTTCAACCAACTCATCCCTCACAGGTATTACCTTCTGTATCACTTGCCTCTCCCGGTCAATTGTAATCTCTCAAGAGCAGGGTCCGTCTATTCCTTTTGTATTGTAATTGTACGGTCTCCTCATATGTTGTAAAACACTGCACAAACTGTTGGTGCTATAGAAATCCTTTATAATAGTAAGTCACAGGAGAGACTCATTCTCCCTAACAGCTCTATTTATTGGGGGAGCGTGGAGTGTCAATTATAGAGAGTGAAACTAAAACAATACATATTCCACAGCTGTCTTTTTAGACAGCCATAATGCTCTGTGACACCATTGTCATGGGTGCACACTGTTTTAATTCCTATTTTTAAGCGACATATCTTATATAATTAACAAGAAAAAAAAGATATCAGTTTAAAACTCATAAACGTAAAAAAGCTAGCAATAAAACTGCTCCTGAAACCAGGAAACAATAGGCTTTTACTGGTAAACAGACAGAAGTGAAAACTGAAAAATTAAAAGGAAAACAGAAGAACAAGTAATGCAAGAAAGAATAATAATTATGTAGCTAAAAATAAGTCAACAAAACAAATCAAATCAAGAAAGCATTTAAAACAGAGCTGAGAAGGGAAAGCCAAAAAACACAAAGGAAACTAGCTACAGAATAACACATAATATAAAAACATATACATAAAAAATAAAAAGAGGCATAAAGTAGATACATTGTGAAAAACAAGCCCCACAATATAAGAAGAAAAATCTGTTGCTATAATAGAACTATTAACAATAAAAATAACAGTAAAAAGTATAGAATGTTTCGAAATTGCAGAAAAAATATGAACAAGGGAAAGCAGTAAGGAATACAGAGAGCAGGGGGATCCCACCAGAGTCCTTATTGACTGACAGGGAAGTAGCTTAGCATTGCAAAAGAGGGATAGATCAGAGGAGGGCCCATTGACAATCACTTGACTTCCTAGTTAAAGAAAACCTATCCTAAAACAAACATGAGGGCTGCCATTTCTGACCTTTCTGAAAATGTTAGTTTCCTGGCTGCTTTGCTGGCCCACTTCGTTCAATACTTTGAAGTAATTGAGCCAAGACAAGTAGGAAGAGAAGGACTTCAGACTTTTCTTATGTGGTTGCTTGTTCTAGGTCAGTGATGCAGAAAGTACTGAAGCTTGTGGATCAGCATAACAGCCAGATACTTTAGGAGTCTGCCCACAATCCATATCACTATGTTGGGATAGGACACTCTCTATATGCTCTGCCAACAGCATGCGAACCAATATGTAACGTCCGTGTCAGGGTATTGGTGACTGGATAGCTCAGCTGATTTATTTCATCTTGAGTATTCCATTGTTGACATGTGAGGCGATGCCTGTTACATATTTCTGGCAGATCCCTCAGACCTCGGGCTGCCCATTGTTAAAGCTGAACTCAAGGCAAACAGCTAAATACACAGATGGAATACATATAAGGAGACTGCCAAACAATTCATATTTCTGAACATCCATTCCTTAGATCTAGACAGCTCTAGCACATAGCACAGTCCTGCTTAACAGGGGAAGGAACCTGCCCTGCTCTGCTTCAGTTTCACTCACAGGCCCCTTCCCATCCCTAGCTTGCGACTGGACAGTGAAAGGAGAAGAAGGCACAGTAATGAGCTCATCGTGGCACTTTGCTCCCTCTTCCTATCAGCATGCCCTATGTCAGCATTTCTCAACCTTTTTTCACTCATGGCACCCCTAACAAATATGCCAAATCCCGAGGCACCTCCATCTAAAATGTAAGGGGGGACCCCATGCAAAAAAACACACAAAAAAGTGGGGTTCCTCCCTTTGCATCAAAGTACTCTCTTTAAATCAGGAGCCCCCCTTGGCATCAGAGACCCCCTTTCTCATCAGAATCCCCCCTTTCACATCAGAATTCTCTCTTTCACATCAGAGTCCCCCTTTACATCAGTAGCCCCCCTTTACATCAGAATCCTTCCTTTCTCTTTAGAAGACCCCCTTTGATATTGGAATCCCCTTTTACATCAGAGTTTGTCCTTCACATCAGAGTCCTACCATCAGAAAATGTTGAGCCCCGCCCCGGAGGAAGCCAGAAAGCACCCTGGTATGCCATGGCACCCTGGTTGAGAATGGCTGCTCTATGCACTACAGCAAAATTGATTGGCTCCTTATGCTGCTTCTCCTCTACTTTCTGGTGTACAGGGAACTGCAAGAAGCCGATACAAGGTGAATTTAGGTACTTATACTGCTTGCATAAAAAATAAACACATTTTATGATGTATTATTGATTACAGAGCTGCATTAATATATGTCTTGTCTATGTGCCTGGAGTTCCCCATCATGTGCCTGGAGTTCCCCATCATCCCCTGTGTGGCATGTACTATAGACTTTGTGACATTACTGTCCGCACATGTAGACGATGATTCAGTTCCCCGTGTGTACTGTGTCTAGATTCCTCAGCTTTAGAATTGTTCTAGTAGATATAAAAGTCTACACAATCTATTATATGGCTTATTTCTTCACAGTGCTGTTGAGTGACCAAGAATTGTTTTTAGTGATCTTCAGTAATCACAAATTTTGATGAAAGTGAATGAGCCTTGCTGTATAGATCATGAGGAGAAGCAGTTGCTACATTGTTGTAGAGGTTATATAATCACTCACTAGGTGCCCTTCTTATCTCTCACAACCTCTTCATTCAAAGAACACCTGTCACCAACACACCCTTGCTCTTCTGAAATACCCTCATTGTAAAGAACGACCCCCTGTGTGCAAAAAGAGCCCCTTAGGCCCCCTTCACTCAGGCGTCATCCGATCCAATCAGTAGGGGATTTGTGCATGGATCCTCTGCTGATCGGAGCAGTCGGAACGGATGTCACTCTAGTTTTTTCCTGAGCTATACACACCCATGTTGGTCTATGGGGAGTTGGATGTAAGCGGACATTAGTCTGTGTACATCAGAATACCCCCAATCTGTCAAAATCAGGTTGGCAAAATCAGAACTCTGTTATGTTTTTTTCTGGACCCAGGCGGTAATTGGATGTGAGCAGGCGCACGTCCGTGTAGATCAGGCTGCCCATAGACCAGGGGGGGGGGGGCAACTCTGGCCCTCCAGCCGTGCTTTAACTACAAATCCCAAACGTGCCTCTGCCTCTGGGAGTCATACCTGTAACTGTCAGTCTTGCAATGCCTCATAGGACTTGTAGTACCACAACAGCTGGCGGGCCAGAGTTGTTCACCCCTGCCATAGGCTAACATTAGGCTTCCGATCAGATGCGCCTAAAAAGCTGACAAGTGCACCTGATCAGACCTGAAGTGATGGATGTTGCATCGCTGTGGTGAAGGTAAGTACTGCAAACCTTAGTTCCATTTTAAGGCACTTCTGCTATGAGAAATTATGGCCACACAGGCCATGGCCTAGTGCATGGGTGGGGTCTGGCCACCCAGTCCCAATGTAGCTTCATGGAACTTGCTTCTAAAAATGCTAGTTGTCTGACGGTGTCAGGCTTCAATTGGTTTGATTTACAGAAACAGAACATAATTAATGTCTAAAGAGCCAACACATTTATAAACCCATCTGATTGTCTGTGATCAGTTCCTGTATGGACAAGTCTGCACTTCCACCCTCCCTCTAGTGTCTATGACAATGCTAATTTACAAGTGCTTGTTAGAACTATTATTCTTCAGTGCTGACCTGTATTGTGCGGATTTTTTCCACCGTCCTGCAACAAAAGAAAATCAGGTCAACATGCAAACCCTGGGCCTGCTACTGGTTCACACGCCCAGCTATGAGCTTCACAATGCACGGTTGACATAGCTGACTCCATTCCATTTGTAATGGAAAATTAAATTAGCAGACAAAGAAACTTGTTTGTTTTGGCCAAACCTGTTTTGTTACTTGAAGTATTAGCAGTATTTTACAACAACCGAAGAGAGCCACTAAGTGCAGTATATCATATCTCCATGTATACTTACATTTATTGATTGTACAGGCAAGACAGATCAATAAGGGGGTACAAGGAGATTCAGTTCACAGCTTCACATGGAACTAACTATAGGGTCTATTCACAAAAGGGTGAAGAGTTTGGAGAAGGCAGGAGAAGTGAGCAATCTAGGACAACATCGCTGATTTGGAAAAATTCTTCAATTCAGCTCACTTTCCAGTTCAGCTATGTTGTCCTAGATTGTTCACTTCTCCTGTCTTCTCCAAACTCTTCACCCTTTTGTGAAAAACCCTGTAAATTATGAACAATATAAAAAATGACATATATGATTCAGTTTGTTGATAGCGGTTTTTTTTTTACTTTTTTTTTTTTAAATGCTGTAAGTTGTATTGATGACTCATAAAGTACAGTATGCAAGTCAAGATACAAAACAATAGTGTGCAAATCAGTTGACAAGAGGTTACAGTTTCTTCATCAACAAAATACAACACAGCGAAAAGGAAAAATATGGTTGTGTAACAATAACAGAGAGATACAGAACACGGTAGGTCCTATGCACAGCATTCGAGGGGGTGCACTCGACCAATAGGGAGCTGACATTCTGCGTGCGGTCAAGCTACTGGAGGAGCTAGCAACACTCTGTTGTGGATGTCAGGTAAAAGGAGGTTGGGCCTCCACATAGCAGGGAAATAGGGTAAAGTACTGCGGTCTCATGTGAGCAGGTAACAGAGCTGTGTAATTGAGCAGAGAAAGAGAAGAGTGAGATGTGGAAAGCAGTGCAAAAGGACTCAAGCAAAGGACGAGGACAGCAAGGGGAAAAAAAACGGGGCGAGGGGGGATTTTGGGGAGGGGACGATAACCTGGGGCACACGCCCCAGGAGCCGCAGTGGCTGCCAGCCGCAACATTGCCATACATGAAAGACTCTCGTCAGGCAAAATCTGACAAGGAGCTATGGGGACATGTGCCGGAGATGGCGGTCAGAGTAACGGAAACATACCCACGGTCTCCAGGTGACATTTCATTTTTCCTCTGTATTTTTAAGGAAAGCAGTCAGGTCCTCCATCCTGTAGGTATCATTCACCTTGGAGAACCAAAGCTGAATAGTGGGGGGATGGGGAGACTTCCATAAGAGTGGGATACAAGCCCTGGCAGCATTTACCAGATGGATCATGAGGGAGGATCTATAGCTATTCAGAGAGCGTCGGAGCAGGTGCAGTGAGTAGGCAGCCGGATCGTCCAACAGGTCCACCATGATCAACGTCTCCCACCGTGGCCCTAGAAGCTGCGCAATTTGTGTTTTTTAACTTTTTATAGTCTCCACCGATACCTGGTTTTATTACCTGTGGATCCATTTTGTCCACTCCTTTTAACAGGCTAAGCTGCCTAGCAAAAGTGGCAGCAATTTAACCTCTATTTATGTAAACCACTAGACTGCTTCCACCATTCACTGCCTATGAAAGGGGTAGCCAAACCTTGGCCCTCCAGCTTTTGCAGAACTACAAGTCCCATAAGGCAATCCAAGACTCTGACAGCCACAAGCATGACCTGTGGCAGGGGCATAATGGCATTTTTAGTTTCAGTGCAGATGGAGGGCCGAAGTTTGGCTACCTCTGGACTATGGGAATGTCATCTGCGCTTGTCATATGCTGAAAAATTGATCTTCTGACTTTTTTTTTTTTTTTTCTATTAGCAAACAATCAAAGTGCAAACGTATTACCTGCTTTTAGATTTTCAACAGTGGTCTGCAATGTCACTGCTTATGCACTCAGGTTTACAGGAAAATAAGGTAATTATTGGGTTTGGATAAGCTAGTGCTGCTTTGCAAACACTTCTCAGGAAATCAATATTGACAAAGCTGATCAGTTTTCCACGGAAAACAAAAGCTGGGAATCCATTTTCTGTTAATTAGAAGCCAGCTTAGATGATGAGCTGATGTGATGATTGCTACCTCCGGCAAGCCTGGATATAAAGCCACCCAGGAGAACATTGCACCCAACCTGTCATTCTTTATCTTTGTGAGCAATAGCACACAGTTGCAGACACCCCAGGGATGGACGCATAGCGTTCATTTACATTGAATGGCTTTGGTGGATTGCTACGGGTTCCCTTGAAATAAAGCCTGCAGCAAGGAAGCCTCCAGCTCCTTCATAGGCATAAACATTAATGCTCAGGTTATCCAAGTGTGTTGCTTATGTACTTACCAAGCAGCAACTTTAGAGACAATAAACTCTTTGGTCAGGAGTATGTAATGCACAGCAGTCACTCAGCACTATGTAATATACATCACAATGTATATAGTGCAGTGCTTAGCAGAATGTGTCAGTGGGAAGAAGAAAAATGCCCTGTGTCTGTTGTTAGTAGGCAGTGGTGCCCCTATCCTTTTTGTCCCCTGAGGGCCAGACGCGAGAGAAATGCTGCCCTCTGCGGGCTCTGTATCTCCCGTCCCAGCCCTTAGAAACCTCAGTTGCCCAGCACACTCACCAGCCAGCATGCAAAAAAACTTGTCTCACCGCTAAGGTTAAAAACAGAGGTTTAGATAGACGTCTTCTGCAAAAAATGTGAAAGACGCACAGCTGCGCCAAGGCACCTCTATATAGCGCGGTCGTAAATCTAAACTATGAGAGTCTACATTTGTGCATGGTAGCAGGTGAGTGTGCTGGGAAACCTTTTGCTGCTTTACTGTATTAAGCCCTTCCATGTGCACCTTGCTGTAAAGCTGATAACGAATTGATGAGTGCGCTTGCCATTTGTTTTGCTAGCCCTTAGAAACCTTGGACGCTCGGGTAAGCGTCCTGCCCAGCTGGGCAGGACAGTGGCCAACACATCCCAAAGTGCTAAGTGTATGGTCCTTACACATGTCCCCACCCCGCTCTTAGCGACCTGGGACGCTCTGGCTAGAAAGGAGGGCAGCAGCCACACTGCAAACATTGTGAAGCAGAGTGGTCATGCTGCTCTGCCTTCTGCCCTCCCCCCCCCCCTTCCCGTTTCACCCAAAGAGATGCTGCCTCAGGCTACCTAATTAGAGGGGCGGCCGTATCAGTAGGAGTGGTTGGTAAGTGGTAGTGAGGAGCTGTCACTATTAATTAGATTCCAATTGTTTTAATTAAGTTCTTTTTTAACAAAAGCTCAGATAAAGTGTCTGCTCTGTGTCCATATTCTGTTTTAGTAAAAAAGGAGTAGGCAGAAGGACTGTGGAATATGTGTGCAGTGTGTACCTTGAGTAGACTTTAATTTAATTTATACACGTCCTTTGTCCTTTCCCAATATAGTTCACAGTAAAGCCACATCCATTTCCCACTGCACTGCATTGTTCACAGTGTAGCCACATCCATTTCCCATTACACTGCATGGTTCACTATGTAGCCACATCCATTTCCCATTACACTGCATGGTTCACTATGTAGCCACATCCATTTCCCAGTGCCCTGCATTGTTCACAGTGTAGCCACATCCATTTCCCATTACTCTGCATGGTTCACTATGTAGCCACATCCATTTCCCATTACACCGCATGGTTCACAATGTAGCCACATTAATTTCCTATTGCACCGCATGGTTCACAGTGTAGCCACATCCCTTTCCCATTACACTGCATGGTTCACTATGTAGCCACATCCATTTCCCATTACATTGCATTGTTCACAGTGTAGCCACATCCATTTCCCATTACACTGCATGGTTCACTATGTAGCCACATCCATTTCCCAGTGCCCTGCATTGTTCACAGTGTAGCCACATCTATTACACTGTATGGTTCACTATGTAGCCACATCCATTTCCCATTACACCGAATGGTTCACAATGTAGCCGCATTAATTTCCTATTGCACCGCATGGTTCACAGTGTAGCCACATCCATTTCGCATTACACCACATGGTTCACAGTGTAGCCACATCCATTTTCCATTACACCACATGATTCACAATGTAGCCACATTTATTTCCTATTGCACCGCATGGTTCACAATGTAGCCACATCCATTTCCCATTACACCGCATGGTTCACAATGTAGCCACATTAATTTCCTATTGCACCGCATGGTTCACAGTGTAGCCACATCCATTTCCCATTACACCACATGGTTATCAATGTAGCCACATCCATTTCCCATTACACCGCATGGTTCACAATGTAGCCACATTAATTTCCTATTGCACCGCATGGTTCACAGTGTAGCCACATCCATTTCCCATTACACCACATGGTTATCAATGTAGCCACATCCATTTCCCATTACACCACATGGTTCACAATGTAGCCACATTTATTTCCTATTGCACCACATGGTTCACAATGTAGCCACATCCATTTCCCATTACACCGCATGGTTCACAATGTAGCCACATTAATTTACTATTGCACCACATGGTTCACAGTGTAGCCACATCCATTTCGCATTACACCGCATGGTTCACAATGTACCTATTACACCGCACGTGCTTTTTCCTTTCCAGTGTGTCCCTCTTTCTCAGTTTCTGATGTTGGGAGGTATGTTAGTGACATCCACAGCAAGGATGTGTTTTTAGCACAGGGTTGGGAACTCAGGTTAAAGAAGGGGCTTATTATATTTCTTCTTTCTTTTATATAAGGTTCCCAGTTCATTGCCAGGATATTACTAGAATGTTTCCTTGGTACTTTTCCTTACATGTAGGGGAAGTCAGCAGGTATTAATCACATGTTGTTAAGTCTTGGGATTAAGATAAGAAAAATGTTTATTTCCCTAGGCCAAGCATTTAGACCAGCATATTAAGGTAATGAAAGCAATTACACATAATTTAAAGGTGCTACTAGTAAAAGTACAGGCTTACTGGAAAAGTACAGTATCTACACAAGGTCAGCACTGCGGCCACCTGCGTGATGTGAGTCTCCTAGATTAAAGAGACCCTGTCAAAAGACCATTCATTTCAACAGCAATCTTCCAACTGGATTATATGTGCATTTAACATATTTTATACATTGTATTTACCTGTAAAAGACTCTCTTGTGCAGACATCAAAAAGTCCTGAGACTGCTGCTGGGGGCTACCATGTTGGATGATTCCCATTTGCTTCTCCTCTGGTAGCTGCATAAAAGCCAAAGTAAGGTGGTGAAGGGAGGAGAAGCTGGTCCAGCACAGGCAATAATTAGACACCCCCAGAAGAGCATTTAGTGCATATCTCTCAGCAGCTGTCCAGCTACACAGTGACTTCCCTCCTGGCTAAAGACATGGCCAACATTGGAATAGCACGACAAGAAGATTTTGCCAGGTAAAAACAGAATCGCTCCCTAAAATCTGTCAACTCTGGTACCTGGGATAACTTGATTGAAATCAGAACAGGACTTATTCAAGAGGAGACCTGATCATTTATGTGTTTAAAGAAGAACTCCCGGAATTTTAAAAAGTTACCCTTGAGGTGGGGCTACCCTCGTACTGTACTGCCGAATTTAGGTTTGATAATGAGTTCACTCATTCCTTTCCCTCTCCTATCTCTATGGAGATTATGAATAAGGATCTCTATAACTTACTTCCTAGGTGTGTCCTCCTTCCAAAGCCACTACAAGGCAACCTCTTTTTATTGGATTTGTATTTCTTTTACATTATGGAGTACAGTAGCCGGGAACTCTGGTGAGGAACTGAAGAAGCCAGTGTGGGATTCAAGCCACTGGCTTCTACTGAACAATTAAGAACCTTGAATTCATTCTTAATTAGGATAAATTTAACTTTTGGACCATGTTTCCTGTAAGGCAGTGCGGTGATGTCACCACAATTGTAGTCCATTCACTTTCCCTCCCCTCCTTGTTATTGAATGCCTGTACCTTGGTATGGACAGGGACGAAAGGGAGAATTTGCAGAAGCCAGAGCCTTGTACCTGCGGATCAACTGATTGTGGTTTCAATGCTTTACTGGCTCCAAAAACAAAAAAAATGCACGTTTTTCTTTTATGAAGATGTGTGCATTTATTTTCTAAAAGGCGGACTTTGCCTTTAAAGTAGACCTGTACGTCACACATTTTGGATCAAGTAAGGACTCAGTCACACTAGATGCAGTGCGTTCCGGCCCGATTTTGGCCGGAATGCACTGCCTTGCATTGCGTCCAGCTCACTTTTTAGTGGGGTAGGAGGGGGCGTGGCGGGCCATTCAATTGAATGGCGCCGTAACCATGCTCTCTGGCCGCAATGCGATGCGCCGCACGGGATCACAAGGCACATTGTGCCTGCGGTCCGATCCTGTGCGGTGCAATCAAAATGCTACAAGCACTATTTTGATCGCACCGCACAGGACAGGACATCTTCGCCCCCTCCTACCCCACTAAAAAGTGAGCCGGCCGCAATGCGAGGCAGTGCGTTCCGGCCAAAATCGGGCCGGAACGCACTGCATCTAGTGTGACTGAGTCCTAACAGATTGAGGGGAATTTATCAAAACTGGCGCAGACAAAAACTGGAGCAGCTGTGCATGACAACCAATCAGCTTCTCTCTTCAGTTTGTTCAGTTAAGATTTGAGAATAAAACAGAGAAGCTGATTGGTTGCCATGCACTGCTGCTCCAGTTTTTGTTTGCTCCAGTTTTGATAAATTCCCCTTATTGTCTTTAAAT
>NW_017306377.1:819118-845440 GCF_000935625.1 Nanorana parkeri
AGTTTTTGTTTGCTCCAGTTTTGATAAATTCCCCTTTTTGTCTTTAAATCAGAAAAAATTAGAAGCACATATTTACCTTCTGTGGGTTCTTTCCTGTTCACATACTAGAGCCCCCTCAAAAAATTGTTTAGGGGTACCTAAAACAAGGCTATGTACCCTCCCTCTGTCCCCATGTGACCTGGAAACTGAGTGCTGCATTGCAGGGAGGAAGGAAGAAGAGTCATATGTGTCTTCATACCAATTTGTCTCTGACTCTGGAAGGCAAGCTGGCCAAACAGTCCGCATTGGCCACCTGTCAGTCCGCATTGGCCACCAATGCGGACTGACTAATTAGGGAGCCACCTCTGCTGCACCCACACGCACCCTTGGAACTCTCTGGACCCCTGGTGAGAGCCCGCACAACCTTCCTGAGACCCTGGAGACATCGGGCAGTGAACCCAGAACAGCAGAGTATGTAGCTTCATATTATTCTGCATTGCTGTAATATGTATTGCTGGGAATTGTAGTTCCCTATAGCTATTGGTAGTCATTATTGCTGGGATTTATAGTCCTCTATAGCTGGTGGTATTATTCTACATTGTTGTATCATGTGCTGAGATTTGTAGTCCCTCAACAGCATGGAGTTAGTGGCAGAACTACCAGGGTTGCAGCAGTCGTATACGTGCACAGCACTGACGTGGCATCCCTCCACTACCAGTGTGCTATAATTTTCCTCAACCCATACTCTACCACGTCTCAGGTGCCCATGTCATGAAGAAAGGGGGTCATGAAAACAGCTGATTCGGAAGACTCGGCCCCACTGGAAGTGACACAGTCGAGAAAATGTATAGGATCAAGAAAAATTATAGAACGCTGACTTTGACGCTCTCCGGCCCCTCCCACTCTCCTCCCAGAGCTCACAGCCCAGAAGCATGGACAGCCAGCGGCGGTCTACAGTGGGTGAGAGTCCCTAAGTAGCGGACATGGAGCGGAGTAAGGCCAGAACCATGTAGGGAGCTCAGTGGGAGGAGAGCACCATCCCCCAGCCAGTCACCCCTTTCATGGACTTACTAGGAGTCCTCACATCACCCGACCGTTCACACTACCGTTACATGGATGGCAAAAGTGGCAGACGGGCGGGGAGAAGGCGGGGGAAGAGGCAGAGCGGGAGGGGGGCCAAGTTGCTGCACCATGGGCCTCTGGGTTGTACTTGCCCCCTGGGCTAAAAGTTGCCAGTCAGCCCCTGCCCTCATCCCCCCTTTACTAAAGCAGACCGGTTGCTTTTCCCTGAGTATGCAAAGTAGGGCTCATTTTAAATAAAGGTACATTTTATCACCAATTTTGTTTGGCATTACAGTATACCCTTGACCTGCTCTAGAGGCTTGCTTCATCTCAGGTCAACAGGCAGTAAGAATTCTGATAAGGTCCACATTCTCTCATAGTCAGGGGAACTTATATTAGAATTACTGACTGCATTGTGTTACAGTGCGAGTTTCCCTCACCTCAGTGCACAGAGCCGTAGCAGGCCTGGCCTCTCTCGATCTCCTGGAAATTTTTATAGGGTGATGCTGGCTGCAGGCATTCAATCAGCAAGTCAGCTATTTATTCCAGCTGTCACAAATAGCAGTTCATACAGTGAGCCAGTTTTACTACACTTTCTGCTCTTTTGTAAATTAATAGAAGGTTAAAGTGAAACCCCAGCCAAAACCTTTTAAAATGTATTTTGGGATAGAGTAAGGATGGATTTTGTGTTAGTTGCTTTACTACAGTCTGTACCCAACGTTGAAAAGATTCTTCTAATTTCTCTGTGTGGCCACAAGGAAACAAAGTACAGGGAAATCTACCCAGTGAAAGCGATAATAAAAACTTGATATGAGTTCTAACTTTTCCCTGCTATATCCTAAAGTATAAACAAAGGTTTGGCTGGAGTTTCACTCTAAGCCCTCATTCACACTGGAATCGGCGTGCACATACAGCTCCGTGCTGCGTGCAGGGCCGCACCGAGCAGCTCCCGGGAAGGACAGGTGCTGCGTGTGATTAGTACGCAGCCCCTGTCCTTCTCTATGGAAGTACGCGGCTGTACGCCCCCCCAATGCTCACCCCAATTTCAGGTCCGTAGGGGTGCGTGTTTCCTGGCTCGGACGCAGACAGGATCCATCCTGTCAGCGTACGAGTAAGCTCACCCGCACCTGTATGGACGTGCAGGATGGGTGAGCGGTGGAGGGCGTACGGCGGTGTAGTCCCAAAGAGAAGGACGGTGGCTGCGTACTAATCACACGCAGCACCTGTCCTTCCCGGGAGATGTTCGGTACGGCCCTGTGTGCAGCATGGAGCTGTATGTGCAGGCCGATTCCAGTGTGAATGAGGGCTGAGTGCTCGTTCACACCTAGGTGTAGTGTTAATTGTACGGGGGTTACGCTACTCTACATACAGTACCACACATTCATTTTAATCGCACCCCAATGTACCTCACGGCCGCCATGCGCTGCAATCCGCAGTACCGCAATACCGTGTTTTGCGGTGGAAAAGAATAATGCATGCACTTTGCTCACTGCTATGCATGTTATTTCAGTACTGCAAAATGACAAAGTTTAAACAAAAAAGGTAAACGACTTTGTACTGTAATGTTGTCTTTTGTAGCAACGCAAGACACAGCCACATACCATGGGTTGCTGTGAATGAACCTTGAATCTATGTTTTGACAATATGGGCCAGTATCCCTTAAGACAAGTTTATGTTATGAACAGGGCTGATTTTAGTTATTTCCATTTTTGATGGAGTAGAGAATGGTTAAGACCCCTGTCGGGTCTTTTATTACCTTTTATGTCCAGTTGGGAGATTTCACTTCCACTTCTGTCCTGTACATACTGTATAACAGGAAGTGAAAGGAAATCTCTCCAGACTGAGGGAGATCTCCTCTTAGACCATAGTTACCTGAAATGTCCTCATCGGGAGATGCACCCTCTATACCTGTTCTGCTGACAACTCAAAAATGTGGCTTTTCCCTTGCTTTTAGGCCCAATGACAGTGCCAAGGCATACAGAGAGAGTGAATATCGCTAGCGGGAACACAGACTAATGAATAAACCTGATGTGGGTTCTCAGCCTTCCATACTCTAAAACTGAAAAAGGTTTTGGCTTAACATACACTTTTAGTCTATGTGTGTTCAATCAACTGACCCTTATTGTTCCTTTCACTGGGTAGATTTAACTTGGAGGGGGGCAATTACTTTGTCACACAGTTCCAGCTGGTCTTAGATATCTTTGTTGCTTCAGTAAATTACATAATTTACCTGTATCCTTTATTCCCTCAGGTGACCATAATCTAAAATAAGGATTTTATTTATGACCTGAAAACATACACCTTCTCATGTGTAAACTGTCAATTCTTCCTTTGTGTGAAAGTGTATTGTGACATGGAGATGAATGACCTATAGTACAATAATAGCAGCAAATTGCATCACCTTTTCTTTCCCCACAATTTAACCTTTTTTCCCCCTGGAAGTACAAAAATTGATATATCTTGCAGGATAGATCTGCTGAACCACTATGACCATTGTTTTGAAAAATATGGCCTAAGTGTCCATTACATGTTTGGGATAAGGAGTGGCCACACAGGAAAAAAATTGAATTGCATGAACTATATAACCATTATATATACATATATATATATACATTTATATATACAGGGTATTATATATACATTATATTGCCAAACATATTTGGACACTACTCCAAAACATTGGATTCAGGTGTTCCAATCACCTCCATGGCCACAGGGGTATACAATCAAGCACCTAGGCATGCAGACGCTTCTCCAAACATTTGTGAAAGAATAGGTGGCTCTCAGGAGATCAGTGAATTCAGGCGTGGTACCGTGATAGGTTGCCACCTGTGCATTAATTCCATCCTTGAAATGTCCTTGCTACTAAATATTCCACGGTCAACTTTTAGTGGTATTATAACAAAGTGGAAGCAACTGCGAACAACAGCAACTCAGCCACGAATGTTTCGCCGGCAGACTTAACAGGTATTTGTGGGACTAAGAGAAAACTGTAAATGTAGATGTTCTCATAATATGGTGCTGCAGCACATATTTATTTTTAGAAGGTCATTATTCAACTTTAGGGTAGTGGTAAGAGTCTGCACCTCATGGCGCCTTCCTCCCTATTTCTATTTTGTACTGCATGTTTTTCTCACAGGTTCTCTTACTATGACAACTCTTTAAGAGCCTTACAAGATATAAATAACATATTTCCAATCTTGTAGCAACTGAATGTTCCAGTTCAGGGTCCATCCCTGTCACAGTCACCGACTTATGAACCGACAATGACTCTGCTTACTCACCTCCTGCTGTAATACTTACAAAAGAAGGGAGAGGCAGAGTGACCTGGCAGCAGTTCACCTTGCCAATGACGTGGCTTTACTTGCTCACAGAACATAATATCAGCTGGTGATTTAAGTAAACGACCAGTCATAACCAGGGCAGTAAATTCTGCATATATTGTCTATAGACAAAAAGGCAATAACTCTGCCTCCAATATTTTGTACACAGACGTGCCCACATTAAAATTCTTTGTTTTTGTGATTTAACCCACAACAATGTAGATTTCTATAGCATGTGTCCTGCTAGTTACCGGAGGTCTTGAGGAAATCCAGGGGCAGCAGGGTGTAGAGCAAACAGGGGGCACATGGTGTACAGCAGAAGATGTTTTATTCGAAATGGGATGTAACAAGGTTTGTGGACACCTGACCATCACACCATCACACTTACATGTATGGCCAAAAGGACATGCATCCATGGAAATTATTGTGTTCAGGTGTTTTCAGTGAAGACTACGGTTAATACCACATTATACAAAGGCATTTTAGACACATTTTGCGGTTCCAACCTTATGGTAACAGTTTGGCGAAGGTCCTTTTCTGTTCCAACATGACTGTGACCCTGTGCACAAAGCCAGCTCTATAAAGACATGGTTTGATGAGTTTGGTGTGGAGGAACTTGAGTGGCCTACAGAAAGCTCTGACCTCAACTCTACTGAACCCCTTTGGGATGAATTGGAACACAAGTTGCATGCCAGGCCTCCTTGTCCAAAAGAACCTGATTTCACAAATGTTCTGGTTGAATGGACAGAAATTTCCACAGACACTGTAAAATCCTTTGGAAAGCCTTTGCAAAGGAATGAAGGCTGTTATATTTTCAAGAGGGGGGGGGGGTTGCCACTCTATATTAATGTCCATGGCTTTGTGGGATATGGGATATTTAATAAGCTCATAACAGTGTGATGGTCTGGTGTCCATTAAAATTTGTAATATAGGTGATCTGCATGAAATAGCTATAGAAAGGACATTACGAGGTAAATGGTATGGGAAAAATGAATCTGTGTGGGCTCAGTTTATGAATCATACTTCAGCCTCACTGAAGTCTATGGGGGTAAATATTGCTGTTCAATTCTGGCCATTTGTAAGGCTAATAAGCAAGATATTGTCAAACAAAAGGCATGGCAAGCTGGGCACTGTCATGGGGGACATTGACCAATGCCAATATTATTAATAATAATAAAAGAATATCTATCCCTACACATAATTGTCAGCTCTCCCTAACAGTGTCAAAACGCACTGACAATATGGCTGCTGTTAGTCTACACTTTTATAAAAAGTTGGCTGGGTTATCCATTTCTTTATACTATTGGCTTTTGTGGTTCAGCTGATCATGGACAAAGGCTGTTCAATGCATTATAGGTTGTTCCTTATTTCTGGTGGCGTTTTCAGCCAAAAGTTTAAGAACTTTGCAAATCTTGACCATTCACTGTGAATTCATAGTAGTGGTAAACTTGAATCTCATCCCTAGCTTGTGGAGGGTGTTCATTACCCTAACCTTTGTACTGTCCTTTTCCAGACATAGCTCTCCAAACATTGCCCGGAGCTCAGCAGTACATTTGGCTCAGGTTGGTCTTTGTTATTTTTTTTAATAGAAATAGTAGTGGCTGCGATAGTAATCTTTAGAACTGCCATCTGCAACAACCAATTGCAGGAACAGGAAGTAGAAAGCACACAGACAACAAGCACTATGCTAACATTCCTGGTACAATTTTTGGAGAGCTGAGTCAGATGAAGAGCAGCATATAGGTAAGTGTGCTTAACCTTAAACTTACCTATGTCTGTATTTTCCTTACATGTTTTCTGGACATCTCCTTTAAAAAAAAAAAAAAAAAGAAAGAAAGAGAAAGAAGAGGGACCTGTACCAGTGTGCAAGCCTGAAGGTAAGGTCGAAGTTTAGCTTTAAAATGAATCTCCAGACAAAATATTAAATGCACAACTTTAAAATAATTTACAATAATTTAGTTTTATTTTTTTTAAAGGTCACTTTTGTTTGTCATATTTTTATATTTGTGTCCCCACTTTGAAAATCCCTACTGCTTTCTTGGCCACCAGTAGAGGAAGTGAAAACATTTCTCCAAGGGGACACATACAGAAATAAAATAAAAAATTTCAGTAGAATGGTACAGTGTTAGAACTGTTGAGTTTTTATAACAATTTTTTATTGTGTCCAGTCTGGGGAGAGTCACCCTCACTTCCCATATGGATACTAGGGCTAGTAAGGAGGGCAAATATTACCTACAGGGACACTGATATAGGTCCTTGCCTTTCCCTACTTTGAGTCCAAAGATAAAACAAAACAAAATAAAAATAGTATTTTACATAAATTTATTGTAAATGTATCAAAAACGCTCTCCTCATCTTTCTCTCTTTTCTCTTAAAATGTCCTAATATGATAAGCAGCCAGATTATATTCACATATTCATAGGGACATACCATTGTCTCCCATCTGTTTGCTGTAGGTATTTGATAACAGAATAGAGGACTTACATAGAGTAAATGTTAAGACATATGACCCTGTATTCTATTATTCCAATCTGTTCTTGTTGACACTTTTGTTACATCCTCAATGCATTTCCTTGTTTTAAACTCATTAATAGTACATGTGTCAGACACCCTTTGCAGTCATGACTAAGGTAGTTCAGAGGTCCCCCCTTTAACTACTCCAGCCCCCTTTACCATCAAACCACCCCAATCCAAACCTTAACAGAATAATACACTACACAATAGATGGAGTTCAATGTCCACAGCAGCCTTTTATTACAAAACCATTATAAATAAACAAAACCTGTATCTGCGAACACATTTCTGTACTTGAATGCCCCCTAGCCGCCATACACCGCCTCGGGGACGTCATTAAATTGACCGTAGACACATGTGGGTCCCTATTACCCGGTCACAACCGTTTTACTTTACCACAACAGAAAGAGGGCCATACCAAAGATGTGTTCCCCAATCTATTTACCCAAAAAACAGACAAATGCCTTCAAAGTGCCAAACCGCTAAGCCATAGCCGTGACAAGCTAGCCTCCAGGGAGGGATGTTCGCTTCTCGCCTGCCGCTCACAAACTGGACCGTTGAGACTCCCCCTCGCAAACCACCCTCCGAAGCCCTTCCTGGATAACCACTTTTGCCCAATCCAGTAAGTATGACTCCCCTACCTTACTTTTACCTTTCTTTAACCCTTTCCTACACTGGTTCCCCTTCCCACCCTTGTCATGTAGGCCTTCTGCTTATTTCTTTTCATTTCTTAGCTCCAGGCCTATCTGGATACTCCATATCTGCCCCTTCTCTTTCTATACACAGTACAACTAATAGCTAAGCATATTTAATTATTTTTCACAGTTAATCTGCAAACCTGGCAAGCTGAGACTTGACTTCTCCAGGCCCCTGTGTGTATTTGATGTAAGCACTTGCACTCTGGTCACTTTTACTGCTTGTCTTCACCTAATTATCTAGCTGTGACTATGGTGCTGCTCCTATGCACCATTTGTGCCCTCATAACTAGGAGGTCAAGGATTATGCATGTTTCCTGTGATGATGGGAAAATATGTCCTCTTTACAGTTTCTCTTAAAGCGGAACTCCAGGCACAAACACATCTTTATGAAGTGTGAAAAAAGTTACCTCTGGGCAGGTGCATTGGACTGTAAATAGAAGAGATCTTCATAGTTAATTTATACAGTTGAATATACCGGAAAGTACAGCCATCTCTATATTTCCAGTGCTGCGACCATGAGAGCTGCGGTTCTCATACAGGGAAGTGATCCAGTCATTTATCCAGTATTTGTCCTTGTCCATACACAGAAGGCCTTGTATTTTGTGAATGGTTCACAGACTACAAGGTGTTATGTGTATGGAAAAAGGGAGAGGATGGGCAAATAAAGGACAGGATCACTTTCCTGTATGAGATCCACAGCTCTCGTTTGTATCTGTTGGATGGGTGCAAAAAAATACCTGTTGATCCTGCCAGAGATCTAGTGAGCTGATAACTTCCTGTGCTCTCTGCTGCCATCTCATCAGTTAGCACTCTTAAAAAAAAAAATTAAGATTCCAAATTCCAAGTGGTGTTAACATCTTATTACATTATGTGCGTCCCTCACCGCTGCTGGAGGAAGAAGAGATATATACAGTATACATTTTTTTAAAGCTTGTTTCTGTATGTGGTTTGTAAATATAAGGAATTTTTATTTCTGTCCATCCAGTTCTGAGGTAAGGTCAGGTTCACACCTTGATTTGATTAAATCCACACGTAAAAACGTTCAGGTGTGAACCAGACCTTACACAGCCATAACAGGCAGCACAGGCAGATTGGTGACCAGAGTTTTCTCTGCTGCAGTTAAGAAATACAGATTGGTCACTTCCCTGCCCTTAGCCTTTGATTGGACATTGAAAGAGCAGCAACACTTGATAAGTCACTCCCTCTGTTCACTTTTCTCTCCACACCTCTTTCCAGCTAATATTCATGTAGCACACCTGACTGACACTTAACGCTGTCACTGCTGTATGGGGGAATTACAAGAGGTGGGCCATCTCTCTCCACATTTTTTGATCTTTTAGTTGGGTCATGTTTTGGTGTTGGCTTTTTGTCTAACCAATGCGCTCTTTGGCTGCCTGGCTTCCTTTTGCTATTATCCAATGCTGGCATAACTGTCTTCTCTGTAGAAATTGGATTGCATACCATGTCTGAAATATGTGAGCCTGAGTCTTAATGTCTATCCAATGTGTTCTTTAGTGGCCTGGCTTCCTTTTGCTACTAACCAATGCTGGCATAACTGCCTTCTTCAATTGATTTGATTGCATAAAATGTCTGAAATAGGTGAGCCTGAGTCTTGTAGGTTTATTTATCCTCAACTTCTCGGACATCACGGCACTATTGAACAAATATATAACTGTCTTCATACTGTGCTTCTTCCAGCATTTAGTCATGTGACCAGTGCAGCAGTATGTCACATGACCATCACTACATCATTGACCACATAGCGTCATACCCTCATAGGAGCTTGAGGGCTGAGATCCAACCCTATTGGCTAGCCAGTTACAAGAAAAGTCTGTTCAGTGGTCACATGAGATCATATGACCAATACTCCCAAATTGGTCATATGACTGGCTGCTGGAGGGAGTCCTAAGGTATCTCACAGCCTTTTGCAACATCTGTTATTGTAAAGGAGTTGGCTTGTCCGCATAGTCGAGTATTATCTAGCTTAAAAAAGAAATTCCTTGCTGGAACCAGCACATGTTCCATTGTGTTTATTACACCTGATTGTTTTGCCCATTTGTACTCTTTGTAACTTTATTCATCCAGACTGGCAGCTCCATCAAAGTGCCTAAACCTTTTTCCGTATTGAGTAAACAATACGAGCACTGTTTGTGTTCAGCCGAGGGTAGACACATGCTGAAAAGGAAAAAGTGACGAGAGCCCATCTCATTCCACTATTAACACTTTGGCTCTGTTCCTATAGGAATAACACATTCATCATTGTTACTCATGTCAGGACAATTAATTAGGGGGAAGTTTCAGTTCATATTGGTCAGCAAGATGTTCCAGGAAATAAAAGTCATTACAGTATATAAAGATTATTGGCAGTAAACAATCTGCAGAATTCGAGACGCTCATAGCAGAGTGAGGAAAAGATTAATTTCTACTCATCGCAAGAATAAGACACTGAGCTCTGCTGTTAATCTTCCTGGGGTGCAATAATCTTCACTATACAGAAGTACTGGGGGGAAACCATTTATGTGACATCACTGGGTATACCCCTAACCAAGTATTGAAGAGTACCGGTAATATTCAATAATTTGGGCTTGAAGTAGACGTAAACCAAAACTAGACGACATACAGGGCTTCATTTATAAAGGTTGTAGGCCAGATGGATGCCATTTGTATGGCACTAGTGCCCCTAGATGGCGCTGACGAGTGCAGGAAATTCCTACTGCTGAACAGCATCCGCCCAGCTATATGGTGGTTGGAACTTTCGTAAGCGAACCCCTTACTTTACTAAATCACTAAATAAAAGGCCACCACCTAAAATTGGTGGAAAAAAAATTCCAGCACAAGGGGCGAAGGGGGTTCTTCACAGTAAGATCAGTTAGGGTCTGGAACTCACTGCCACAAGCGGTGATTTCAGCAAATAATGTGGAATTGTTCAATAAACTTTTGGATGATTTCTTAAGGGACCGTAATATACAGGGGTACAGGTACTCCTAGAATGAGATCCTAATAGGTTGGACTTGATGGACTAATGTCTTTATTCAACCTCAAATACTATGTAACTGTGTGCCATAAATAATTGTCATGTTTTAAAGACCATTAAATAGTTTTTCTATTCTTTGCTGCATCTCAGTGTTCTTGATCTCTTGCAACCTCTTCTTGTCTACATGCAGTCCAGCAATGGCTGCACTGCATTTCTCACAACGTGTTTTATGATGGTGACAACCAGTGGCAGAACTATCACCATAGCAGCTGCTATAGGGCCCGGCCAGGACAAGGAGCAGAGGGGTCCCCCTGATGCAGTGCAGGCCGCCTGGGTTGCTGTGGCATCGCGGGCTGCTGGCTGTCACTTCCTGTGAGGAGGAACGTGCTGCTGTCAAGATCACTGACAACCTGTCAGTGATGATCTGTGCAGCGGCGCGTTCCTCCTCACAGCCGCTGCGGAGTCAGTGAGTCTTTGGAGTGTAAGAGGAATCTGGAATACCTGGAGACAACCCACATAAGCAGATGAAGACCATGCAAACTCCATGCAGTTAGTGTCCTGGGATACAAACCAGGGACCCCAGTGTTGCAAGCCACTGTGCTAGCCTGGATAGAATCCTCTATCCATGCTAAACATGAATAGAGGAATCTACCCTCCCCTCTCCCCCACCACCAGGCTATTGCATCTTGACACCAGTTGGTGTGCCGCTGTCAGAATAGTGATGCAGCTGATCGGCTGCAGTTACTGTTCATCCAAGGATTTTCTGCCTGGCTCCTCCCATCATCAGATTGAAGGATTTCAGATGGGAAGCGGCCGACAGGGCCATCTATTGAGTGAAATTTCAGCTGGTTCATCAAGAACTGTTTAAAATTTGTCCTGTGCATAGCCAGCTATACTCTGTCATTCTGCCCATACAGTTGGATTATCCTGCAGCTGATTTTAAGTCAGCAGTCATTCAGCAAGGATGTTGATTTCACTGTCAGATTTTAAGATATATAGGGAATACCAACCAACGTCATTTTGAAAATATGGCAGAGCATGCAAGTGAAAATATAATCAAAATCTATTTTAGGAAAACATTATAAAACCTAAAATCACAGAATCTATAATTTCAGTTTAAAGCATCATTATCATTAGTCTGAAGGTCAATGTTCATTTTGGTTAGACACAAAAAAACATTAAAGCTATTAAAAATATTGAAATAAAAATAAATCTGAGAACCTGTAATACATGTTTAGCTACAGACCACCTCCCTATAAATACCATAACAGGATACCTATTCCAACAAACACATTGAACATCAGGTTCAGCCTGGAGTTTACAGTAGTCCTCCAAGGTGTGTACACTAAATATTTCTTGGGTTAATCATTGATACATTTTGTGCTATGACTCAAAAACTAATTATGTAAACACAACTCTTTACAAGTCGATCAAAGTTGCAGCAATTTACAGCAGCTAAAACAAGGAGGCGCCCAATGAGAATCCTCTATCTACAATTGTTACTGAAGATTGTGGACTGTATTTAAAATGTAGATTGGAAGCGTGATTGTGTAATTGTAAACTTCCTCTTTTCTGGATAGCGTTTATTAATAATAATAATATATATATAATATTGTTTTTTTACATTTTTGTTACTATATACAGTATATATCTATCTATATCTATCTATCTATATATATATATATTTGTAGTCAGAGCTCCACTGATACGTACCTGTAAATGAAGATAATGACCCTACCTAAACTTGACCTGAGGTGTGCCACGGTCACTACGGTCAGTATGCAAATAAGGACAACTTTGTAATTAAAGTGACATTAAAGGATGCGTTTTTTCCCCCTCCCCCAATGTTAGTGCACTTAATGCACTTACCTAAAATGATGTCTCTTAATCCCATCTTCTTCTTTCCTGTCCTTTTCACCCTTCCCTCCAGCGCTGCTGCGGGTCTCCGATCCAGCGCTGACTCCTCTGTGCTTGCTGGTACTTCCTGTCCCACGGTGTCTGCATGCGTGTGCACGCCATCCATATACTTACCTTGTGTCTCTCCTTGTCTCCTGGACGAAAATCTGAACTGAGCATGAGCCCGCCCCAAGATGCTTTGCGGCCGCCCAAGAATTTTCAGATTTTTGGATGAGAGTGCGCGGGGAAGACACAGGTAAGTATTAACCCTTATCAAAGCGATTTATTTTTTTTACTTTACTTGCTAGCAGTAGATATATGCAAAAACACCGGAGGGTTTAATTATATTTTAAAGTTTGTCAAGCCAGGAGATGTCAACAGGGCCACCCATGGCTCAAATTTTATCCAATTCGGCAGGAAATGACCAAAATTGAAGACCAGTATGGCTCATGTAAAGTTGTCGACTGAAAAACAAAAATCACACACAGCTAATACACCCATGAAAGCTGAACCTGAATAGCTAAATGACAGTTAAATATATAATTTTGACTTGTTTTATCTGCCAAAGGATCTGTAATATTTTTAATCCAGTCTTGTGATTCACACACCGCTGCCATACAGCACAACCAGGCACTGGACCTCCCTGCAGACAATAATTCAGGGAAGTAAAGGCATACGCTATGTTTGTTTTAATCGGTCACTTGTCAGTTTTAATAAAAGCTATTTCGGAGGATTGAAGGGTGTGCCGACACATTTTGCTTCTTGTCAGTTAAGGAATATGGTGTGGACTACACCAGACCTTGTCCAGGTCTGTTAAAAATGGAAAGATCAGTAACCAGTGCCACCATTTGTGAATCAAAAAATGAACAATTCTGTCCACTCTCCTCTTCTTCTGCATGTACGCTGCTAACGCGTCTCCTGTCACCACTTTCCACAGTCAAACCCTCTGCACTCCTCTCCTCCAGGTATTTACCCCATGTGATACCGTGTCTTGCAGATAATGTTTAACATCATACCCTGCTAACTCCTCTCCAGTCACTACTTTCCATAGGCAAACCCTCTGCACTCCTCTCCTCCAGGTATTTACCACATGTGATACCGTGTCTTGCAGATAATGTTTAACATCATACCCTGCTAACTCCTCTCCAGTCACTACTTTCCATAGGCAAACCCTCTGCACTCCTCGCCTCCTGGTATTTACCCCATGTGATACCATGCCCTGCAGATAATGGTTACCATCATACCCGGCATACTCCTCTCCAGCACATACTGTCTGCCACTATACCCTCATCACCAGTGGCGGAACTAAGGAACGAAGGGCCCTGGTGCAAGATTTTTTTTTGTCCCCCCCCCCAAAAAAAAAAACCCCCACAAACACAGAGAAAGCAGGGATGCGCCACTGTATTGGCAGAAAAATGGCACTTTCAGCATTAAGCCAAATGTGCCATTTTCGGCCGATATGTTTAGGCGGCCGATATATTGGTGCATCTCTAATATTTACAGCAATGCAGAATGGCACAGGCTATAGAGGACTACACATCCCAGTAATACTTTATACAACAATAGCATTTCCTTATAAAGTACTGCTGAGATTTGTAGTCCTCTATAGAGGGTGCCATTCTGCATTGCTGCAACAGTACTTTATACAACATTAGGCTACAAATAATAATTATTTTAATGATTTATTTACCCGCACCTCTTCTGTCTTCAGTTGTTCCGTTGTGTGTTCTGTTTGCTGGGTCCTCACTTACAGAGGCGGCTCTAGACTTTGTGAGGCCTAAGGCGAAACTTAAACATGAGGCCCCATCTTACATATGCACGTATACATACACTCATATGTACACAAATACATACATACAAAGATGCAAACTAATTTACTCATGCATGCACACACTCATATACCCCGTTATTTATAGTACAGGTTTAAGAAGTCAGAACAACTCTGGAGATCTCCATAAAGGAGAACTATGAGGTGAGTGATTTTCACTCATCCTCATAGTTCTAGCCGACCTGTGACATACCGGCGTTTGCTCACTTCTCGATCCTGTTATGGCACAGAGCCGTGACAGGGGAGGGACTGGATTCCCCCCTCCCCGCTCCGATCCTCCAGCGCTGACTGGCGGAATGGACGGGGGGGCGTACAGCTGGCTCTGCCTCTAGATAGGATGTGTCCTTCCGTTACCCTTAGGAGAACTATGAGGAAAAGCCCTAACCCCATAGTTCTCCTTTAAAAATAGCTATTAGATTATAGTAGATTTTCCTAAATATTAGGATGTATGTTAAAGCATTTTAGATAATTATTACACTTAAATAAATGGGGACAGGTTAATTTTTATTTTCTATAGATTGAAGACACATATCTCTTAAACCTATAAATGACCTCTGTAGGTTTCTATCTTCATATGCCCCCTGGACTCTCCCATCACCACGGTCCCCCCTGCACCTCTGCCCCAACTCCGGTACCCCTTCCATAACATATTTCCTGCACCACCCATCACCTTTCCCCAGCCCTCTCAAATCATGGTCCCTTCCCATCTCTGCAGCCGCCCCTCCTTCTCCAATCACATATCTAAAGAGTGCTGCCCCCCCACGCACCGGCAGTAGTTCCGCCACTGCTCATCACTCCTCTTCTGCACATACTGACTGCCATCAAACCCTGTGCATTTGTCTCCTGCACATACTGTCCGCCATTATGCCTTCTTCACTCCTCTCCTGTATATACTGTCCATTGTCATACCCTCCACACTAATCTTCTTCACATATATCCCCCTTGTAGTACCCTTCTTACTCTTCTCCTGCACATATTTCCCACTGTAATACCCTCTGCACTCCTCTCCTGCATATACTGCTTGCTGTGCTACACTATGCCCTCTCTTCCTGTACAGAGTGCTTCCTGTCATACCATCCACAATCCTCTCCTGTACATACTGCTCACTGTCATACCTTCTGTACTTCTCTCCTGCACATGCTATCCACTGTCATACCCTTTTCACACCCCTCCTGCACATATTGCCGGCTGTCACCATTCCTGCATATACTGCCCATTAAGGAACTTCTTATACCCCCCATACTGCTTACTGTCATATCTTCTGTACTTCTCTCCTGCACATTCTATCCACTGCCATACCTTTTCACACCCCTCCTGCATATACTGCCCGCTGTCACCTCTCCTGCATATACTGCCCATTAAGGAACTTCTTATACCCCCCATACTTGTTACTGTCATACCTTCTGTACTTCTCTCCTGCTCATGGTATTCACTGTCATACCCTTTTCACACCCCTCCTGCACATACTGCCCGCTGTCACCCCTCCTGCATATACTGCCCATTAAGGAACTTCTTATACCCCCAACCTTTCCCATTCTGGAACAGGCCCAGTTTTGCTAGTATTTATATGATGTGGCTAATGCCCTAGATCCCCATTGTATAGCGTCATGCTGCCTTAACTGTGCCAACACCTTGTTGTAGTAAATATAAGAAACCATAACCTGCGGGGAAGCAGCCAGTGTGCAGTAATACACCACTGATCACTTGTAGTGAAGTGATCAGTGTAAGGTAAAGACACAAAATACAACTAAACTTATATAATATATATTTGGGGGCACTTGGGATTTCATTTATATATAAGCTCACAAAGGACATAGCAGCTGGATTAATTTAGTCATTACATTTGGGTTTATCTGCTACTGGCTCCATCTACACATTGCAGTGTTTAGAGTGAACAAAGCACACAGGCTTTTAAGGTATGCCGAAATAAGACACAGGGACGTTTATTGTATTCTAAAATAAAATGCATTCATAGCCAAGGAGCTATTTAAATAAGTGATTTATTATTTTGTTTTGTTTCCTGTACTCTTTAAAGGAAACATCCAATTGTTTCAATAAATTCTAAGCCAAATATGCAGATCAGGAGTTCTGAGTTCACTGGCTGCATACTTGTTCTGGTACAGTACTGAAGCCAGGGACAGCCAGACAGCTAGCATTTTATAGTTGTACACTTCTTCACTTGGCCATTGCTATCAAGTCTTTCAGATAGGAAGCCTAATGGCCAACTAAAGGAGCGTGTGCAGGCAGGGCTGACAACGTTCTGCTAATTGTGGAGGCAGTGGCTTAATGTTGTCAGCCTGCAACAGGAAGTATTATTACTGGTAGAATCTCCAGGTAAGAAATTTAGCAACATATTCACAGACATTTGCTTAAAAAAGTAGTTGAATCAAATCTTTTTTTTGGCTTTACTTCTCTTTTGGGTCACAGGAGTACATTTACTAATGTACTCCTGTGACCCAAAGTCAGCATATAGCAGGCCACTGCCTGCTATGTACTGACAGCGCAGAGCTGCACCACAGCTGGGAATGATCCTGACAATATCCTGCCCGGCTGGCTGATTGACAGCTGGATCTGCCTCTCTAGAGCCAGAGCAAGCTGTGCCCGCCCCCTCCCCTGTCTATCTCTCCAAAGAGTGCAGGTGGAACAGAGAGAGGAAGGGGAATCCCAGCCGGGAGCCGTGACTGAGTGGTGTCACTAAATACAGTATGGTATAGTATACAGAGTCGGCATGGGGCAGCTGCGGTGTGTCACATGGTCTCTAAGCACTGGGAAGAGTATATTTTACTCCTTTAGGAAAGCAGTATACAGTGAGAAGTGATGACAAACATAATGAAAATAGGGTTTTAGGGTTTAAATACACTTTAACCATGCTGAGTTTTTGAACAATAGGTGGAATGGAGACATATATAACACAGGAAGCAGAATTGCCGACCTCAGATGTCACCAACCTAGCTGATACAGGTTTTAAAAGAGAACTATGGCCCAACTTTTTTTGTCATAATTCTTTTTAGGGTCACAGGAGGACATAGCTCTGTCTGTCCCCTCCCCTGTCTGTACTTTCAGTCAGCGCTGGAGGAATGGAGAGGAGGGGGGCAATCCCTCTGGGGAGCGGTGACTGACAGACACTATTCTCTGCAGGGAGAAGATCGGGAAGTGAGCAATGAGCGGTATGTGATCGCTTAGTTCCCAATCAAAAGATATGAGGTGTGACAGCTGCAGTGTCCCACGTCGGCTCTATTTATGGGGATGAGTGTATTTCACTCTCCTCATAATTCTCCTTCAAGCTGTATGTGTAGCGGTTTTCTTGGTGATCCTCTTTAACAAGTAATTTTAGGGGAAATGAATTGTGTAAAATAAACACATTCTCATATCCATCAGACTATTTATCTTTATGTTGATCCATTTAAAATGCGCAGTGAGAGTTTGCTGGCATTTCATGTTATATGATTGACAGGCTCCTCTAGTTAGATAGTTGCTGCACGGATGTCACATGACACCCCCAAGACTAGGCGTATATAAACACTTAACCTGTAAACCTGTAATAAAGAGAATACGGTGGCTGCCACCAGAGCCGTAGCTAGCTCCTTTTGCGCCCCTGTCAAGAACAGAAAATGGTGCCCCCCAACAGACGTGTGCGGTATGTGACGTCATGCACTCCTCCTCCAGGATGGCGGCTCGCATGCACAGAATGCGCTGGTGGCCAAATCCAAAATAGCACAAAAGTTTTGTTTGGGGAAACTAATGAAAATATTTTTAGTTTCCATTAATTTAGTCCGCAATGAATTTATAGTCTTTGCACATGTCCAGTAATACGTGTGCATGAGTGAGTGTGGGCGGATGTTTTTTATACATTTATTTTGTATTTTTTTTCTACTATTGGGGGGCTTCGGGGAAATGTTAGGGGTCTTAACAGATCTCTGACATTTCCCTTTTGAAATAGAAAAAGAGATTGAGGACACAGAGTCCTCTGCCCATACAGGTGGGGAAGAGCAGCAGGGATCCGTGGAGAAGCTGGAGCCTCTACCGCTCCTCTTCTCCCTGCCAAGTCGTGGCTGTGTTAGCATCCTGGTGCCCCCTGTTGCTCATGGCTCTGGTGGCTGGCCCTGGCTGCGCCCCCTTTCAGCTGCGCCTGAGACGAGTGCTTAGCAAAACAAATGGCAAAAGCACTCATCAATTTCTTACCAGCTTTACAGCAAGGTGCACATGGAAGGACTTTAAACAGTAACAGCAAAAAGTTTCCCAGCACACTCACCAGCCAGCGTGCAAAGAAATCTTTTGCCACATGTGCTCCAAGATGGAGACTCTCATAGTTTAGACTAAGGACCGCACTACATAGAGGTGCCTTGGGGCGGCTTTGCGGCTTTCACATTTTCTGCAGAAGACGTGTATCTAAACCGCTGGCTGGTGAGTGTGCTGGGACACTTTTTGCTAAGACGAGTGCTTCACTCGCCCCATGGCAGCTACAGCTCTGGCTGCCATTGCTGAACTCTTCTTCAGAAAATTCTAGCTGCCTGACTTTCATGCTGCAGCGGTGGTAGCCTTTTCTGCATTTCACCCGTAGGCTTATTTATAGAGGTACCTATGAATAAGCCTATAAGTAAAACGCGTAAGTGGTTCTAGATGGTCGGGGGTTTGCTTTGCTGGTGTTAATCAGTTTATACACTATTATAATGGGTTTGCTGTGGATTTCAGTAAAAGCCTGAAGTATTGGAACTCTTTGGAAGTGCGGTCTGCTCGTATTCTACTATAGTCTAAGGTAAGAACACACCCATTTGGCCAGCACCTGGAGAATCCTGGTGGTGGCCGAGGAATTAGAGATTTTTCTTTGCTCTAAGTACATCAGGTTGTCACTGCATATCATGCATCTACATGAAGGGATTGTCCTTTATCATATTATGGAAAGGAGAGTTCCGTTTTGTGACATGGATTCACGTGTGTACTCCGTGTACCCAGGCAGTGCACGGCGTTCTTAGTACATTCAGGAAGATGGCTCAACTCAAACAGCTGATCTGCAATGCACTTAGCCGCACTCAATAAATCAATTGTTTGCTTTCTCTTTAGACCTTTTTGCATAGATGTTTATCTAAGTGACATTAATCCTAGAATGGATTTGGTAGCTTGCTGTATCCTTAAAGGTGAAATATAGTATTTTTCCATTCAAATAGATCTCTACCTGGATGACATGTACATGGCTAAAGCACAATGTAATATAAAAAATACTATTTTAAAAACGTTGTTTTTACTTTTTTTTAAATACATTTTCTACATCTTTTGATAAGATTATTTACACAAAATTATTGCATTCCTATAAGAATCTAAAAAGCCCAAAACATTTTATTTGGTTTTAGACCCAGTTAGAGTTTCTGACAGGTTTTTATTGCTATCTTCGTCCCTTTAGGGGGGGACTCCCCTTTATATAGCGTCAGGACAGGAGGTGATGGGAAATCTCTCCAATGGGGACAAAGACAAAACCTAAATACATTTTTAGCAAAGAGAGGAAGGGTTTAAGCTGTTGGCATTGCTTTTATTGTTGGGTGTGCAAGAAGGAAAGCGACAAAAGCAGAACGTATCAGGTCCAGAGTCAATTAATCCAGACTCGTATGTAATAAAAAGGCAACATGTTTTGGGGGTTCAATGGGTCCCCTTCACTAGGGCTTGGTACTGTTGAGCAAAGTGTATACTGGACTGATGAAATCAGAGGGATCCTAAGGGGTCATTCATCTGAAGATCGCTCCAGCTGCCAATTAAGCACAAATTACCGCTCAAGATCCCTCCAATTTTATCAGTCCAGTACACACTGATAAGGGGGATCGTTTGAACCCCAAATTGCACTGGCTGTTTATGATATGAGAGTCTAAATAAATTTAAATCTGTAATTCCTACATTCTGCTTTTGACACTTTCCTCCTTGTACTTCCAAGCAAAGAATTGACCTTTAGCCACCACTACTGTAAGAGCTGCCTAAGGATAATCATATGAGAGACCCATCACCCCACATCTTTCTTCTACTTTCTAAATTTTGTTTTTACTGTCTATGAGGAAGTGAGGGAACGTCTTCCAAATGGGGGCACAGACAGAATTTAACCTAACAGAAAGTTTAAACATTATTCACTCTATCAAAAACTAGGTCAATATTTTTGTCTGGACTTAGGCCTTATTCACACCAAATGCGGAGCAGATCCAATCAGGCTTCTGCACACGCAGTGCAGTGGGTTGTGCCGTGTTTTTGCTGCGTTTTTGATGCGTTCCAGGCCGTTTTTGGTAAAAATAAATAAATTATTTTTGGGCTTTCAGTGTGTTCCAGGCATTTGCATGCGTTTTTGATGCATTTTTGCAGATCCAGAGCAGGTAAAATAGGGCCTGCTGCAGTTTTTTTACCTGCTCTGGACCTGCTCTGGAACTGCACGCTGCGATGTGAACTGGAGCAAAAAATACCATTGGAATACATTGGACGCAGTTTTGATCCGGTCTGCAACTGCTCTGCTCTGCACCTGCTCGCGCTTGGTGTGAACAAGGCCTTAGGCTTTAAATCAAACCTGTGCTTGCTAACACAATAAAAAATAAATCTGCATGTTGTTAGTGGGTACCATTTGGCTATTATAATCTTCATAATGGCTCCACTCCATCCCGCATGTTCCCCAAGCAGCTAGGAGACACCAAATGCCACATTGCAAGGTGGGAGTCTCAGCAACCTGTAGTGTGCCCACATTGCATTGTGGGATACCGCAGGTAAATGCTTATGCTTGAAAAAGTCAAAGTTTGGATAGGACAGTCCTGCAGTGGAGGCTTTTTAAAATAAGTAACCTGGCAGTGCAGGCGCTGTATGATGTCTGCTAACTACAGACATGGAGACATAAACTAAACTCTAAGGTCAAGGTATATGAGTGTCTGATGGCACCATCTGCAACTTTTTGAGTGACTGGGGGTGCAAAGGAAGGAGACCCAGAAGGACTCTACTGTTGAAAGAAAGATATAAAATAAGCCTCAATGGAATTTGCTAAAGTGCATATTGACAAGCCACAATGCTTCTGAGAAAATGCCCTTTGCACAGATATTTTTGGTAAGTCACATCAGCTCTATGTTCACAGAAAAAAAATAGGCTTTTAAAAAAACAAAACACGGTACGGTGAAACATGGAGGAGGTTCAGTTATGTTTTGCTTAGCTGTGTCTGACACAGGGTGCCACAATGAAATCTAAAGAATACAAGTGAATTCTGGAGCAAAACGTACTTCCCGGTGTCGGAAAGCTCACTCTCAGGTCATGGGTCCTCCAACAGGATAATGACCCAAAACACACAGCTAATAACACCCAAGAATGCCTAAAAACAAAACATTGGACTATTGTGAAGTCACCTTCTATGAGATCTGACTGAATCCTGTTGAACATCTATGGAAAGAGATGAAACATGCAGTCTGGCAAAGGCACCTTTCTACAATGGGACAGCTGGAGCAGCTTGCACAGGAAGAGCGGGCCAAACAACCTGTTGACAGGTACAGAAGTTGCATTGAGTGCTACAGAAATTCCCTGTTTGCAGTCATTTACTCTAAAGGTTGTATAACAAAATATTAAGGTTCCATCATTTTTGTCCATGCCATTTCTATTTATTTTATCATTTAAAATATTCTGTTGAATCGAAAGCCAAAAGCAAAGTTGGATTTGTATTAAATATGGAGTAAACAATGATGGACACCCCATACTTTGGTCACTTTCATGTTATTTCAGAGCAAATTATGGGTTCTTCTTTTTTTTTTTTTCATGGAAGAGTACCAACTAATTTGTCCACTTCTGTACATATCCCTATAGTTTATTGTATCATTAGTAAGCACAACTGCTTGTCACTAAACTTGCTCCACGCGTTGTGTAAGACTTGATTGGCAGAGTCATCATGTTATCGGAAAAATGCGGGAGACAGAGCAGTCTTTCAAAAGAGAATGGCCTCAGGCCTTTTTCCATGAAACTTTTATCTTCAGGACAACAACAATTCAATAAAGGACAGAAACATGCAAGACATCCTACAATTGTGACACTAAATCATTCCCATTAACAAACATAATATTATGATAAGGCAGCCAGCCAGATGCACAATGGTCCTCACTGTGAAATATATCACATTCCAGATCATGTGTCGCTTATCAATACGGACTGTGCTAGAATATTCACCTTTCTATAATAGCTGAATGATATGATCATAGAAAAGATTTCGTGCCCTGACTTTCTGAAAGGGTCAGTCAACCCTAAAGTGACATTAAAGTCAAAACATTTTTTCCTTACCCCCCATGTTAATGTCAGCACTTACCTTAAATTATGTCCCTTAATCCGATCTTCCTCTTCTTTCCTGATGTTTTCATCTGTCCCTCCAGCGGTGCGGCGGCTCTCCGATCCAGCTCTGACTCCTCTGTCCCTGCAGGCACTTACGATCCCGCGGTGTCTGCATGCGGGTGCAGGCGTCCATAGACTTACCTTGCGTCCTGTTCGTCTCCCAGCCGCAAATCCGAACTGCGCATGCGCCCACCCCAAGACGCTTTGCGGTTGCCCGAGCAGTTTCGTAATCTCGGGCGGGAGCGCGCGGCGATAAAGGGGTAAGTTTAAACCGCTGTTAAAGCAGTTTTTTTTTTACTTTTTGCCTATATCTACTGCTTATTAGCAGTAGATATAGGCAAAACAAATGGAGGGTTTAGAACCCCTTTAAACAGTTCCTTGAGTTGTGGCAGATGTGGATGGGTTGAATTACTCATTGAGTATCTGAGAGATAATTAGTGATTAAAGTCCAGCTGTAAATTTTAAAAGCATGCTCGAGCAATGGCAACCTCCGTGTTTCTCCCATGACAAGTGTACTTCACTTGATTGTGAGAGGAGACAGAAAACTGACAGTATCATGAATGTGGATATTTTGTAATGCTGTCTCCCTAGACATGCATATTTTTATAAAATGCGAACAGAGGACAAAACTGCAATTATCATTGCTGCAAATGCAGCGTACATTTACATTTTTTGCTTGTCCGTTCTTTGCCAATTACACATTTCTCAAGAGGTAGAACATTCCGCCCAGCCCTTTTCTTTAGAAAATGCTTGTGATACTTAGAGGATGAGTTGAACTGGCCTGGTTTTAATGTAAAACATATGTGCAGTATGCAAAATTATCACAGCCATCCAAAAATGAGAACATACCGGTAGTAACGCTGAACTCCAGGCAGATATAAAAGACAAATAAATGTAGCTCTGCAATCATTAATACACCCTTAAAGCTGAACTCTAGCTTGAAAAGTGTATACATACTTACACTGGTCCAGCTTGGCACAAGGAAGTATATAGACATGATCCCTGGCAGGGCCATGGGGATCGTGTCGTGCACTGTAGTTGCTGCAGCTACTAAGTGTATTACAGCATTTTCTGAGCGGTTTAAACATAGCAGGTCGCTCGCTCAGCACAGGCACAGGAGGACGCCTAGTATTTTTCTCTATGACCACTAGGCATTCTCTGTTTGGACAAGGGGGGGGAGGGGGGGGGACATTGCAGAACTACCCCACATCCAATCAGAGATTGCCTAGTATTCAATGAGAAAAATACTAGGCGTCCTCTGTATGGCCGCTGTGGCAAGCGAGCAACCTGCTGTGTTTAAACAGCACAGGGGAAGCTGCTCAGCACGTCGGCTGTTGCTAAACCTGGAAAATGCCGCAATACGCTGTAGTAGCTGCAGGTACTATAGTGTATTACACAATCCCTGTAACCTGCCAGGGATCATTTCCATATACTTACATTGTGCTAAGTGAAAAACTAGTGATAAAAATGAAACTAAAGCTTTGCCAGCATGTAGAGTCTTTTGGTAGAAGAGGCTTTATAGGTCTGTTCTGTAAACCTATTTTACATACCCGCTGGCATATTTTTACACCTATACACTGACTGCAGCACATACACAGTACAGCATACAGGACTGGCTGATTCTGGGCATCTGTAAGAGGCTGGAGGCCAAGATAATGCAATTTCAGCAGGCATGTGTGGGAGTTATATTATCAATGCAGCAAGAAGACACCTGGAAGAAGAGTCCCTGAAGAACATTCTTAGAGGTACATGTGCCAAAATGTCACCCCCCATTAAATTCTACTTTAAATGTATTTTTTTACATGCAGGCAGTGCCTTAATCTGACTTGGGAACAGCTTCTTGCAGTCCCTGTACACCAGAGCCCAGAAAATGGGGAGAAGAAAAAGCACAAGGAGCCAATCAGGTGTGTTGCAGAGCAAGTAGATAGTAGAAGATAGCAGAGTGATTAAGAGCATTGTGCTGCTTCTAGTTTCACTGTCCAGTTACAGGGTGGGGGTGGGTAGGAGACCTGTTAGTGAAAATTAAACTACAACAGAGAAAGATCAGGTCCTCTCCCCTGCCAAGCAGGGCTATGCTTTATGGCGGAACTGTGTACATCTCAGGACTTGATGGACAGATATATTCCTTTCGGAATGTAAAACAGCGGTCATATATATGCATTTTATCTGTGCATGTAGTTATTTACCTGGAGTTCAGCTTTAAGGATTTTTTTAAACTACGGGCCGATTGCTTTTGCATTCTCATAACAGAAAGAAACACTTAGGTAACCTGGCTTCTTGCCAATTTCACAAACTATTTTAATGGCTTTTCGGTCTTAGACTGCAGAAATTCCGCTACATCCTGGGAGAGTTTTTTGGCAAGTGCTGTCAATTTCCGTTATCCAGAAGCCATGAGCTTTTAATAATTCTCTACCATTTCATGGAAAGTTTACTGGATACAACACTCAGATGTGTATTGTGCTGCTTGTCAAAGGCGCTTGTCCATGGCCATTGTTTCTCTGCTTCATATGTTTCATAGAACATAATGTCAATGTTTCTGTCTAATATTTAAATATACATGACTTAATATATAAATGAGTAATGGGGAAATTCAAGCAAACAGCAAATGCAAGGTTCATATACATATAGAGCAGTGGTTCTCAACCTGTGTAACCTCAGGACCCACATTTCTCCTCGGTCATTAAGTTGCAACCCAAGTTGCACTGCAAAGTAACGCACGGCAGTGTGGGCTGCTGTGCTGTGATGGTGCTCCATCCATATGTGCATTACATGTACAGCTTCCATGTGCGCCTGCTCCCTCTACAGGACATGCGAGGGAGCTATAAGCAATGCAGGTATGAATGGAGCTCGCTGGCGGCCATACCCCCAGCCCACCCATCCCACCTTAAGTCGACATTCGGCGCAGGGCAGCATATTTCGAATGGCTGCTCAGTGTAAGAATGGATGGTGCTGCGCTACGGAACCTCTCACCCAGAAAAGTGGAAGGCATGTGGCGACCCACTGAACACGGGGTTGCGACCCACCAGTTGAGAACCAAGGATATAGAGTATGTTTACCTTTATAATTACTATAGGATTTGAAAACGTGGGCAGCCATTAATATAATGTACAAACCTCTGCTAGTCAGTGAGATCGCTCTGCTATTTCCTGGTGGGCCATATCACAAGAGCAGTCTTGGGGCTGGTTGCCACTCATTAGAAACAGGACCACTACAAGAGAACGCTCACCTGTAAATACAGCGTTGCTTCGTCTTTAACCGAACCGAAAGGTGTTGCTCCTTTACTGGCAAGGGACATTGTGCAGCATTTCAGCCAGAAAGTGAGCAATGCCTTAGGACCAGGTGAATGATCTATTTAGTGATCCTTTGTTTTAAGTTGCTGGTAGCACCAGGTTCACTAATGTAACATGGCCTTCATTGTTTCCAGGGTCGGGTCCCTGCTGATTGCACAGGGGTGACGATTCTGATTTGTCCAATGACTGGCTGAAAATGGAGAGGTGACATAGTAATCCACAAAGCTGAATCAAGAAATAAACATGGGAATGGTTTGCCTATGTAGTGTGCACAAGGTGTGCAAATTACAAGGCTAGCTGACCAGATTTACAGAGATTCGTCACTGACGTATCAGGATTCTTTGTCTGGCAATCCGATGGACGTGTCTGGGTTTGGCGGTTGCCAGGAGAACGGTACTTGTCTGACTGCATTGAGCCAAATGTAAAGTTTTGTGGGGGG
>NW_017306377.1:846119-891508 GCF_000935625.1 Nanorana parkeri
CACTCACCTCATAGTTCTAGCCGACCTGGGACAATGAGACTGTCACAGGTCGGCTCAGTAGATCGGGAAGTGAGCGAACACATACCGACGTTCGCTCACTTCTCGATCCTGCCACAGCTCTCTGCCGTGACAGGGGAGGGGCTGGATTCCCCCCGCTCCGATCCGCCAGTGCTGACTGGCGGAACGGACGGGGACGGGGTAGGGGGCGGGTACAGCTGGCTCTGCCTCTAGGTAGGCAGAGCCAGCTGTCACTCATGCAGCTGGGCGGATCCAGACATAATTGTCGGGATCCGCTTCAGCTGCGGCGTCTCAGTATACCGCGAGCTGTAGCTCACGGTATACTGAGCTTAGGGTGATGGGAGGACGCTAGTTTGTGTCCTCCCGTTACTCTAAGGAGAACTATGGGGAAAAGCCCTAACCCCATAGTTCTCCTTTAATACTTTTTTGTACTCAAATAATCAAATCATTGTCACTTCTTATTCCACATCTGTACATCTAATTGCCATCTCATGTCATGGCTAGTTTTAGGTAACACAGGAATTGCCATTGTTACCTCTTTCTATAAATGCAAGTTTACTGGCTGTTGTCTTGAACCTCTGGCTTTGGTACTTCTCTGAAACCTGAACCCAATGGATAATTGTATATATGGATAAATCTTCACAGTAGTCACCCGCTGATGACATTTATAAGTAATAAAAGAAGAAATAAATAAGGAATAAAAGAAGAAAATCAGAGACATACCATCTGGTTTTAAATGTTGACAAAAAAACAATTTGAAAAATCACCACTTTACAAAACTGTGTCCATGGCAATTATGGCATTGGTCAATGCAGTACTTTCAACCAGCTTCATTTTTGGGATCAGTATATATATATATAGACAAAACTTTTTTTTTCCATCAAGAACTTTTTTTTTGAGAAGGGCAAGTTCTCAAAAAAAAAGTTGTGTTAGGAGATACTGGCCAGCTACCTACCCTGGGAACAATAATCTACTCGGAGCTTGTTCATAACTGGGGCAGGTGGTGCACGAGTAAGGTGATTAGGCCACCCACCCCAGATCTGAAATTCTTGAGAGCTGCCTCTGTGGATATACAGTAGGTTAAATTTACTAAAGGGGTTGTTCACAAAAGGGTGAAGAGTTTGGAGAAGGCAGGAGGCATGAACAATCTAGGACAACATAACTGAACTGGAAAGTGAGCTAATTGGCAAATGTTTGCAAATCGGCTATGTTGTCCTAGATTGCTCACTTCTCCTGCCTTCTCCAAACTCTTCACCCTTTTGTGAATAGCCCCCTCCGTGTAGAATTGAATTTCCCTTGTCTAGCTAAAGGAATGTTGTGGGGAGTTGGGGAAAAAGCCAATGTACTATTGGTTTCCTGGATAAGTACAGGGTTCTAGTCACTGCTAGTTCCAGGTGAGAATCGTCGAGGGGAAGTTGCAAATTCCCAGAAAACCCATTTTTGGATCGGGAGAGCAAAATGAAATACACAATCAGGGCCGGTGCTAGACTATTTTGTGCCCTATAGCTTTCACAGGCATGTAAGCAGCTGGGAGCAATAGCCAGACTGCTATTGGCTCTTTTTAATTTGAAATAGCGGACTGGCTATTGAAACCCCACCCACTGGGCAATGGATCTGACCTGAGAGAGAAAGTGGTCTCTCAGTTCCGCTCCTCTGCTTAGTGGGCGGGTGCAATAACCAGGCTGCTGTTGGCTTATACAATTGGCTTTTGCAATTTGAAACCGATGGGGGGGCACCATGGAGGGGAAGGGGGGTGTGAGTGCTTATGGCTGCGTCATAGGCAGCAGTGCGCCCTAGGGGGCTGCCTAGTTTGCCTTGTGGTAGCAGCGGCCCTGTACACAATGTATTATATCAATCACATCTTGGCAATAGCCAAAATGTAATGTTAATAAGTTCTCCCTTCATCTAGGGTACAACGTGGAGTCTCTAAGAGTAAAGCAGTACATTCTTAAGGGAGTCCAATACACTCTACGTAATAGGAAGAACTGCATAATTCTCAAGGAGGGAAATATTGACATCTGAGGTAATCTTTGCAGTGCTTTAAGCCACTGTTGCTCTGTAAGCAGAACTAGGTCCTGTGACCTTTTTGCTTTGCATTGACAGTGGGTAGTAAGATCTGGCAAGTCAAACATTATATATATGTGAAATTAGACCTTTCTTACACTGATAGTGAGGTATGAGTGAGATCAACTCCATGGCGGCACTAAAGATATCTAAACAACACAGGTATTGAAAAGGTTTGAAGGTATCTGCAAAATATAAGAGAATAAGATACGTAATAACATCTTTTTTCCACAGGTCTGCTCCTTAAAATGAATTCAACTCATTTAAATATTTATTATCCCAAAAAGGGGCATACTCATTAAATCCCTGATAGTTCAGGAGTAGTTTCATATGGAACCAGGTCTTGTGGTACAAGTTGATAATATACATGTTTTAGGAAAAAGGCCTCCAAAGTTGAATTGTCAAGCTTGGTATACAGTCATATTTTTTTGCGTTCAACCTGCGGGCTGAGCAACAACAAAAATATATATAACAGATTATATGAGGCTTGTGCATCACATAGTAACTGTTTTTGGTACTTGTGCAGACTGTCAGCTTTTTTAATTAAAGCTTTAGTTACTTTAATTAATCAGACAATAGCACAGTAAAATCTGCAACACATTCAGGAACTGCAGGTATCTCATGCCGCAGGCTTGGCTAAGGTTCCTTATGTATTGTGCCCATGGAATCTTGTTCCATTCCTCAGGCATTTCAGCTCTTTACAAACACTTGTTGATCTGCAAGGTTCTATTATAGAATACTGGTTCCATGTCAAAAATATTCATTGTCCCCATTTTATGCATTGCTTTATTCAGGAATGCTGAAACAAAAACATGTTTCAAGAGTAGAATATGTCCTTTCAATAACATATCCATTCAGAGCAAAACTCTCATGCCCAAATGCAGTTCTATGTGCACTGACTAAAGACTCTCATATTGCTTTAAATGGCCACGCACTGACCAACAAATAAGGGCCAAAGGCATTACAGTCTGTGTCTGAAGGGGCTGCTGACCTCACATGTCAAGATGGCAGCATCCATGGAGCGGTTAGAGGGAGGGAGCAGACAGGCTTTTCAGTGGCATTCTGTCTGCTGGGGACAAAGTCTCTTTAAATTCAATTCAATTTAAAGCTGCATGTCCACTGTTTCTGTGCAGTTTATAGAAAGAATAGCGTTGTCACCTTGTCGAGGAAGTGGAAAAAGATATGTCTACCAACAGGATCAACAGGTAATCAAACTGTGTTACAGGGGTAACTCAGAGAAACAAAATCAACTGTGTTAATGTTCACAATACTTTTTCCAGTATGCTTCAGGTAGATAGGAAAGTGTCATTTGCTGAGATGTCTTCACCTCTACCGGCTTGTTAGAACCCATAGTACGGTGTACGTGAGCTAATATGAATAAATGTGCATTTTTCAGTGCCCAAAATGCTTCAAAATTTAACCCCTGTAAGGATTTGTCACAAACAACATTGTAAAATTCACTATCGATTAATATGAACCAAACATGATGTGACCTATATCCTGTGCTTATAAGATTGGAGGTTCAGGAAACCCCATTATGCATCACTGGGTTTCCCCACTAATGCTTGAAGGGGGTAGTCTGAGAATACGGTTGAAATTGTAAGTCCAGTAGCTCTTTAAAGTACTTTTTAAGGATAGTTAGCTCTGATCTTTCTATCCCCACCAATAGCCCTGGTTTTGTAGCAAGAAGAGGTCTAAGGTAACACCAGAGTACAGAGATCTAATAGGTCCACACACACAGTTAATGGCTGATACCTGCTGATATTGGCATGGCATAACCAGGCATCTAATGTCATTGGGTTCCTTACAAAACAGGATACTGAGGAAAACTGGATAATGATTTTATTAGCTTTAAAGCCAATTATTATTATACTATTTTTGTTCTATAATATTCTAATCAGCCATCTGTTATAGTGTAGCTGTAGGATCAGTCTGCAGTGCTATTGGCTCTCATTCAGGTTCACAGAGTTCAAAATGTATGATCAGACCCAGCTAACGATAAGGGATTTACTCAGCTATGAACTATGAACTGGATGAACCCCATGAACATATCCAGTAACCATTACTTTCACATTGGGTCAAATAAAACACAGTATCTGAAACAAGAACTGTCTGCAAAGAACTGAAGCTGAGTTTTAGAATGACCAGGTAGAGACACTTTTCTCAAAGCTGACCACACAATAACCCAATATCCACCGCAAATAAATCTACTTAGTGATTTGAATACTGATATATAATTATGTAAGGGTATAAAGCAGTCTGCAGAGGGTTCATTCAGAATCTTCAGTGACCAGATAGTCCTACCAGACATGTCTATACTAACCTTCTGTAAGACAGCTTGTATAACAATCTGGTGTGTTAGAAGGACCTGTGCAAACGGCATCAGAGAGACATCCAGGTGGCAGACTTAGGGAAATATAAATAGCTCCATTAGGAGGAGGATTGAGTTTTTCCTCCGCGATGGGCATGACGATATTATCTATCTCTGCCTACAAAGAAGTCTACTTGGGATCCACAGTGGTGCTCCTCAGTTGTGTTTGAACATAAACATTTTTGCTACATCATTCTAGGAAAAGTTTAGTATGTAGGATTGTGTCCTTATAGGCTTTTTGCTCCCAATCTGGCTTTGGCTTTGGGTAAGGCTGCATTTATCATAAGGCATTCATAGGCTATTCTCCAGCTAAGCAGATGGCACTTTGATAAGCGGCAGGTGGATGGTTTTCATCATTATCTTACTGGCTGATGCTGGAAATCTAAATATCTTATACCATCTAATGCGGACACTTGGTATGACGACAGCTGTCAAAAATTGGAATCACTTTAATTTTCTAATTACTTCTTGTTGTGTTTTTAGGGCAGTAAGTAAAGGAAAATCCCCTCAATGAGAAACAGACTGCCAAAAACTGGCAAGAATTTAATATTTTCTCTTTATCTAAAATGTTAAAAAAAAGATAGATAAAAGTGCTGAAAGTGTATGTAAAGCCTAAAAGTGGACTTCTCCTATTTGCTCTATTTGGTATTTTAAATATACAATTGAAAGCATTTTGTTATATCTGTTTTATAGGTGCAAAAAACATACTGATCTTGTCAGAAACTCAGAGCTGTCCTGCCTGTGTCCTCTGCACACATCCTGTGTTCTCTTAAAGAGTAAATTTTGCTCTCCCAGTCCTCATCTTGAGCCTACAAGTTAATTATTGCCAATGCTTTCGAGTTTAAGACAGTGGGAAGGTTTGAGTAGTTTAGCAAATAAAAACTGGGCAGAGCTGACACCACTTCCCCCCAAAAAACGTCCCCATTGTCAGCCAATAAAAGAAAATTAAGAGCTGAGTGCATTTTTGGCAAATTAATAGGTTTTTTTTTCTGTACTTGCTGGGTCTTTAAAGGAAAAAAAAAACTGGAAAGGTGCATGTATTGCATATTTTTTTTAAATTACCTTGACATACAATATGCTTTAATTGCAACTAAATGCAGCAACATCACATGTAAATTCTACACATCTCTACGTATGCAGAGTTAGTGATTGTAGCAGCTTCCCCTAAGGTGCAGCATTCTCATACAAGTGTTCAAAGTACAGGCATTGACAGATTGATTCTAATCAGTCGTTTTTAGTAGCCAAGTGTCACACTGCTCAGCAGGAGGCATGATTGGTGGAAAATCCATGTGTGCCGAATATTGTTAACAGATGAATTCCATTCTGTTGTGTCATTGCTTCTGACTACTTGTTCAGCCACTGCCTCTGGCCTTTTTCCATTGTCCCCTGCAGGTGGGCCAGCAGCCCTAAAAGAGCAGATGCTCTTGCTACTCCGGTCCTGCTATGGTAACACATCCACAAAGACACAGGGGGTTAAAGCAGGAACGCGGCTGTTAACTTTACTTTATTTCCAAAGTGTGATTTATGTGGTTTCAAAACATTGGAGTGTAAGTTTGCATTTTTTGCATTTTTTTTTCTGTCTCACAGAGCTCAAAAAGTACTCACTAACAGTTGTATTTTCTGTCATGTCCATATCATTGTCCAACATTTGCGTGACCGATCCACATTTACCAATTTGCTAATGTCTGGAAATTATTGTTGTGCAGTATATGAAAGTGTTTACTGTTGGGTTCATCCGATTTATATCACATTGTTTACCTCATGGAGGAACCCCATACGGCCCAAAAGGTTGTTTACTTTGTGATATGATAGACTTGCATCAATAAAAGACAAAGTTATATCACAGTTGGAGTGCCTGTGACTCTTTTCCTTATTGCCTTTACGGCGTGGCGTCATCTGCTTGTCACTGTATGCATCCATTATGAATTTTGGGACTTATTGGTCAGGAGTACGATGGGACACATACAATAATTATCCGATGCATATGTCACATTTAAATATCATCACATTTACTATACATTTGATGCAAATTTGCTTGACACATTTCCCTAAGACATATACCACTGTAAATTATGTGAATTGTATTTTAGAAGGATCCACTCCCTATAGAGCCCTTGTGTCCATAGTGCTGAGCCTTTGTATTTACACAGAACCAGCGGTTGTAGGGTAATTTTTTTAAATTCCCAGCTTCACCAGTCTGGCACACAAGGCATGGGACCTGGTATGCACAGGTTGGCAGAGAGTATGGCACTCTTTTCCATGCCTATGCCAGACACCATGCCCTACAGCATTAGGGGTTGCATAAAATCAGACACTCCTCCAAAGATGGGTAGTTCCAGCATGGGTGGTTTGTGGTACCAATCAACTTTCCTCTGGCTGAGCACTGAGGAGGAACTGACTTTAACTGCCTTGGCGGTATTCCCGAGTGTGGCTCGGGGTTAATTTTCTGTACCATAAGCGGTAACCCCGAGCCACACTCGGGAATACACAGCGCGTCTCTTACCTTGTCCCTGGAGCTGCGGTGTGTCTTCCGGCCGATGTCGGCTTCCGGGTTCCGTCCCTTGCGAGCGTCCGCGTCGCAGGGCGGCGGAACCGGCGGGAGATTAAAAAGTTTTAAAACAAAGAAAAAAACCCGAAAACACATAGAACGAAAAAAGTAAAAAAAGAAAAAGAAGAAATCATACCGCCAGGCAGGTTAAAGGAGTTGTAAAGTTCCAGCATATCCCATGGTGTTATAACATCAGCATTGTAATAGGAATAAATACTAGAGTTGTTTTTGGTAATGCAATCAAAGCTTACTTGAAAAATCCCTTTTATGTAGTGAAGTGTAGTGTAGTATAGTGCCCATCACTTTCAACAACTTCCTGGATTCCCAGTGTGCTTTGCACCCCTTTCCCTGCTGTTTGATGCAATGCAATCTCCATTTGTCAAAACACATATACCATCATGCATTGCTTCCAGCCACCCAACGCCACTGCAACACAAAGAAATCATTTCTTGAAGACCCTTCTGATTTTGAAGCATCTATTTTCTGATCCCCTGATGTGCTCAGTGGCTCCTCCTGCCAACCCCTGTGTCTCTACTCTATCTTGTGCTGTTTGGGCACTCAACGCTGCATGGTGGCAGGAAGTGGAGAGAATCACATGCTCCACCATATCTGGAAGTACTGTCCATGACTTGGCTCAGCTTGGTGAAAAGAATAGAGGGGTGAGGAAAGCATACTATCAAGTGAACATGTTACTGTACCGAGTAGGCAAAATATAGGTTCACTTTTAGTTCTCTACCTTCACTTATATATCCAAAGACATAAAAAAAAAACAAATGGATCCCCTTTATGGCACTGATGTCAACAAAGAGTGCTTTTGGGGACATTGAGGATTTACATATACATGAGAAAGACACGTTTCCATGTTATATAACCTTAATATACAGGAAAATTGTATTTAATACTTACCGCAATTTTCCTTTCCTGATGGCTCCATGTCGGCATATTAGTGGGAAACAATGCCGACATGGAGCCGTCAGGGAAAAGGCAAATGTCACGTCTAGAACAATTATTATAAATTGTCATTGTGTCAATGATCTTTTTATCTGATGAAGTTGCCTTCACCTTGTATGCATCATAAAGCAATAGATCTGCTTACACTGTACTGGGCTTCCTGCAACTTCCCTTACTGACAGCCCTCAGATAGTGAATGATTACATACTATAGAAACCACGTCTAAGACAATGACTCATCACATGTGATAATCTCATTGCATAATATAGATACATATGTCTGAATGCTATAACTTTATGGATTGTATCTGGAGGATAAATTAGTAGGCAAATGGGGTTAATTTACTAAAGGAGTAAAGACTGTGCGCTTAGCTTAATACAAAAAAAAGTAAGGCAGTATTAATTTTGAATACTCAATTTTCTTGCACATGATTGGATGATTGAAGAGAAAACAGCTTCAAAGGCTGAGTTTACCTTTCTGACCATGGTTCATGTTACACCCATATACCTCAGACATGGACGGGAGGAAAAGTCTACAGGAGCCCGAGCATTGCACCTGCGATCCACTGAAAAATACGTTTTGTTTTTTTTTAAAAGATGGAATTTCCCTTTAACTTATTCACTGAGCCAGCCTTTCTCAACCAGGGTGCTGTGTGGTGTCATGCATTTCCACAGTGCAGGCAAGCCAGCCACTAGCACCATGGAAACGCATGCCTCTAATCCAGGAGGGGGGTTAGGAACATCCAGGACCTCCCTGAGCATTCAGAAGAGGACAGGAGCCCACCTTTGTCCAGACCTGCCCCACGTCCCACCCCCTGCTATGCTGCCTTAGCTGCACTTTGGGGAAGATTGAAAGCTAGGACTCTAATGTGGAGGGGGCTCCTGATGTGAAGAGGAGCACTCTAACATGAAAGGGGGGGGACTCTGATGAGAAGGGGGTAGGACTCTCGTGGGAAAGGGGGCTTCTGATATGAAAGGGAGGACTTTAATGTAAAGTGTTTTTTGCATGGTGTCCCCCCTTGAAATCAATACCAGACTCCTATCTAGGATAAGGATTTGTTACCGCACTTCGTTTTTTAAGAATTTACATTTACGTGTTTTACATTTTAAATTGGAGGTGCCTGGAGATTTTGCATACTTTTTAAAGGGTGCCGCTGCTTAAAAAAGGTTGAGAAAAAAAGGCAGAGAAACGCTGCATTGAGCTCAGAGAGCACTTCACTGGACCGTCTCTATTCCTTTTGTAAATTAACCCCACTGAGAATTAGAACAGCTCTGCACGTCAAAGTATATGCTGAGCTTATGTTTTCAGAGCTGGCAATTTAGGACTTCCTGACCTTTAGAACTGTAGCCTGGAAAACAAGGAGCTTCAGGAGATTGAGTTACCGGCAACTGTTCAGATTTGTAGAGCGGCCTGGTGCAGAGAATCAATGCCCAGATGAAAATCAGTAAACAGTATCATAGGCTGCACACCTCCTGTGTGTATTTACATGGCAAATACTCAGGCTTGATTGGACTGTACCCAACAGCTTTTGATCACGTAGACCCTTAAAGGAGACTTTACATACTGTGCAAAATCACTGCACATTGTATTTTCTCTTCACGTCTAGTATGGAGTAACACTATGCTGCTGAATCATCCATGAAAAAAATGGACTGTGAGTGTGAGTCTCTTAGGATTCCATTCACAGTAATTTGAAATATGTTGGAAGAATGTATTGTAACTCACTTAAAGTGCACCTGTCCCAGACTATTGTTATTATCATCATTACTATAATACCGGATTTATATAGCACCAACTATAGACAGTAAACTATTGGCATATTCCTCACAAACAGTTGAAAAGCTTTAAAACAAGCCATATAGGGTTGCCACCTGTCCAGGATTCACCCAGACAGTCCGGGTTTTGAATGCTGTGTCCAGGCTTCAAGGCAGCAGAAACCCAGACACAAGATGTCAGGCAGACAGGGGCAACCAAAATGCAGGTAGGGGCTACTGTCCCCCCACTGAAAATAGTCTCAACTGTGATATTTATATATGAATGTGTGGTGCTATTTACATATGAATACGCCACAACTCATTCTCCCCAAAAAATGTATGCGTGTCGCTGGAGTGTTTGGGTTTCGCTTGAAGAAAAGGTGGCAACCCTATTTAGATGTGAAGATCATCAAGCATCATAACAAATACTCTAGAGTTGGGTTTCAGCAGGTATCTAAAGTTGGCCATACACCAGTTAGTATTTCTCATTCACCCCTGTGGGGCTGATTAATTTCCCCAACCATGCTAAACAGCATGGATAGGGGAACCCCCACCCTCCAGGATACTGTGTTCTGACTGAGGTGGGCGTGCCGCTGTCAGAATACCCGAACACCTGCTGTTTGTTTACATTAGAGGGCTGCCTGCCAAGATTCTGGTGCAACAGAAATAAGGAAAGCTATTAAGGGCCTGCTCAGGCCACATGCGTTGGGCTGCACTGGGCAAGCTAGCCCATTGCAGTCCTAATGCATAGATGTGGACATAGAATGTACCTTGTTTACTGTTAAGTCATAGCATTGCAGTGGTGTGCACTGACAGAACAAGTACTACATACAGTACACTTTACGGCATCACAAAGCACTGGGTAGGGTTGCCATCTCTCCAGGATTCACCCGGACAGTACGGGTTTTGAATGCTGTGTTGAATGCTAGTCACAGAATAGGTTGAACTTGATGGGCTTGTGTCTTTTTTCAACCTGACTAACTATGTAACTCATCACTGGAATCAAGTGAATTCAATCATGAGGAGGGATGTCCTCATACGTTTGGCCATATAGTGTACATATACAGTATATTCCAGTAGCTGGAAGTGCTGTCAGAATTTAGAAGCTAAAAAGAAACAACATTTATTGCATAACCGGGATTTAATTTGGGCAAATACACACACACACACACACAGAATTATTAGTGCATTCTATGTTTTGTGTATATATAATGTGTACCTACATAGAGTTTTCTCTGTAGCTAACAGATACGTGAAGCAGGTGTCTATTACACAGCATGCCTGAAATAGAAAGCTGTGACACATTCATACACATATGCTGTTAGCAGCAAATAGATAATTGTAATGGTGGTTATATTTAGGGTGTGATTTGTACTTTTAGAAGTCCTGACAGGGCTGGGAGAAATGTATAATCTACAACATAAATTCTGCTATACATGTGATGTAAGTTAGCATGTACACATAAAAGCGGGCTTTGTGCTCCTCAGTTATCACCATGGAATTCACAATACCACATTCCCAGCAGCTATTTCCACATTCTTTATGTCTGCAGTGTGTTTATTAAATAGATCTTTTAGATTAAATATATTGCAGGGAATGCGTTTTCTGGCGGACCAGACCACAAGGTTCTGTGAGCAATCAAAGCCAGAGAGTATATTACACAAAACTTTCCAACGGTCCCATTCAGACCTTGGACTGTAATTGTTTAATAAGTTGGATCCTGGCCTAACAAGCCAACTACACTCTGAAACCTAGATCATACAACAGAAAATGATGTGTGCTGACCGCTAACCGAAGGCTGACCCTCAGACCCAGGGGCGTAACTAGAAATCACAGGGCCCCATTAGAAAAATCGTGTATGGAGCCCTGTGATTTCTAGTTACGCCCCTTGCAGAGCCCCCCTGAGATCCCACACAGCCCACCTGAGAGTGACCCCGCAGAGCCCACTAAAGACTCTCTATGGTGGGTTCTGCAGGGTCTCAGGTGGGCTTTTCACACCCCTGAACACCTCTTCCCCTCCAACCCCAATCCACTGTCAGCCTTCTCCACCGGCGGGCCCCTCCTCCTCCTCGGTCGCTGGCGGGCCCCGCCTCCTCCACCTCCTCCTACTACTCTGCCGCCTCCGGGCCCCCGGCTCCTCCACCACCGGGCCCCCGGCCTCCTCCACCACAAGCTGCTGGCTGTCACTGATTCAGCAGTGGCTGTGAGGAGGAACACGCCGCTGTCCAGATCGCTGACAGGTTGTCAGTGATCTGGACAGCGGCGCATCACTCCTCACAGCCCGTGACAGCCAGCAGCCTGTGATGCCATAGCGACCCAGGCAGCCCACACGACATCAGGGGACCCCTTTGTTCCTTGTCCTGGCTGGGCCCCCCTGTGCCCCGGGCCCCATAACGCCTGCTTGGGTCGCTATGGCGATAGTTCTACTATTGTATGCAGTGCTTTACATATTGCACATTCACATCAGTCCTTGCTCTCAAGGAGCTTACAATCTAAGGTCCCATCTTATATGCATTCATACATGCACAAACACATACTAGGGCCGATTTACACAGGAGCCAATTAACCTACCAGCATTTCTTTGGAGCATGGAAGGAAACAGCAGTACCCGGAGGAATCCCATGCAAGCACAAGGAGAACATGCAAACTCCATGCATGTGTCCGGACCAGGATTCATACCGGGCACCCCCAGTGCTGCAAGGCAGAAGCACTAATCACTAAGAGTCGAGATATGAAAGATTAGATAAATAAGGTTCGATCAGTTTTGAAAAAAATATGTTTTAGAGGTGACTTAAATATCTTTTTTAACCACTTTCCGTCCATTGGCCGTTCCTGAACGGCCAGACGGGAGCCTTATAGGAGCGAGAGGACATCCTTCCCCAACCCCCGCTTGTGCGCGGCGCCCAGGGCACACTTAAAGGAGAACTATAAGGTGAGTGCTTTGCACAGGTCGGCTAGTTCTAGCCGACCTGTGACAATGAGACTGTCACAGGTCGGCTCAGTAGATCGGGAGGACGCCCTCCCGCCGCAATGCGATAAATGCGTGATCGCAAGGTACATCAATGCCTGCGCTCCAGCCCGGTCCGAAAAAATAGTGCTTGCTGCATTTTTTCAGATCGGACCACAGGCATTGATGTGCCTTGCGGTCCCATGTGGCCGATCGCATTGTGGTCGGAGGGCATGGCTGCGGTGCCATTCACTTCAACGCACCGCCTCGCTCCCTCCCGCCCCACAACAAACTGAGCCAGGCCGCAATGCGATCCACAATCGGGCCAGAAAGCACTGAGGATGCTGTGAACGAGGCCTTAAACCTGCACCACATCCTGAACACTCTACTTCAAGGGAATGCCCATCAACAGGCCTTGCCTTGCAGTGGAGTGAGGGACACACATGCACTAGGAACAAAGTGCAAAGTTAGAACATTTTGCATAGTTGTGCCAGGCAGGCCACACAGCAAAGATCATAAGGAAGCTTTCATAACATAACGTATAAATAGTATTAAAATATATGTTATATACAATGTGCTCTATTATGGAAACATAATGCAACTGAAAGGGCTTTAATAATTGTAAGTGCGCGTGTCCCTTACATTTTAATTTATTTTATTTATTATAAAGTTACAACAGAAAAAAAGTAACATTCCAAGGTGGACAGGAGCAGAGATGGGTATTATGACCGGAATATCTCTTTACCGGAAAGTCATTTTGTAAGGTGTCCTATGAGCACAGATGTTTCTCTTTCTTGGGGAAATATTTACCCATCTATAACCACCCTCTCCAGTTAGATATTTCCACTTCAAACATGAACTATGCGCTACTGTATATAAAAACCTCAGTGAATCATTGTGCAGGGAATATGTAGGGAATGTAGTTCCACGTCTGCCATCTAGTGGTGACTGATGGCAACACTTACTGATAGGTAACATTACCTTTTCATTTATTATTATTATTATTATTATTATACAGGATTTATATAGCGCCAACAGTTTGCACAGCTCTTTACAATATAAGGAAGTCATTACAATCACAATACAATTCAAGACAAGATGGTAAGGAGGACCCTGCCCATGAGGGCTTTCAATCTAAAACATTATTTTTATTATTATTATTGTTACATTAAACATAACAACAAAAACAAGTGCAATTGCATCTGACTTATTAAAGTACATATATAGATCTATCTATATATCTATCTATATATATAGATAGATCTATATATATAGATAGATATTGATATAGATACTTATATATATATATTGTACAGGACGCCAGGAATGGGTCCTGGGTGGATGGTATATCCCTCCCTTGTTTAGGTGCTGGTCCCATTAAGGTCACCTTGTATTCAGAGCCTCCATCCCTGACTACAGCCAGTTCTGGTAAAGAAAGGGTTAAACCACCAGCCAGAGGGTGTGTTAAAAAGGAACAGAAAGCCAGTCAGTCTGTCTGTGTTAAGTGTTTGGAACAGGACACATGGCTATGTGTGTTAAGCTGTGGAATACAGTCTGCCGAGACACTGCTGGGGCACCTGTGTCCATACTGGAACCCTCTGTGAGCAGGCTGGGACTCTAACCCTGAGGCTGGGACTCTAACCCTGAGGTGGGACTTAGTATACAGGCGCTGAGCCGAATCTTGTATTTGCTGATTATAAGCCATTTACTTTGACTGTTTGTGGAAAAGAATACAAGTTTATTTTCTGATACGGCTGGCTACGGGCCATATCCGAGAGATATTTATGAGCTCCCCTGGTGACCACAATAATGATAGTAGTTTTGTTTTATCACAAGTGACTTAGCTGCATTTTACAAGAGGTTGATCTAGAGACCAATTGACTATTTGTATATGTTGTTTAAAGTACCGTATATACTCGAGTATAAGCCGAGATTTTCAGCCCATTTTTTTGGGTGAAAAGTGCCCAAAAAAATTTTCATTAATGAATTTAGATCAAACAAATAGACATTGCCCAGCAAAGTGTTTCTTTACATTTTTGCCCAAGCACTTACAGTCATCATGTTGCCAAACAGTTCCAACTCTCTCAGCTCAGCTTCTCTGAACTCTTCTGTCCAGTACAAGATCACAAGGGACAGATCAGTCTCCAACAGCTTCCATCTACTTACTAGCTGGGAGAATGGAGGAAGAAGGATTGAAGCAGGAGGAATGTGGAGAAGACACAGACAGCTTAATAGCACACACAAGGGTAGTACCATAGGACCCTGCAAGGGAAAGGAGCCACCCTAAATCAGGATATCAGGGCCAGTGCTCAGGGGACCCGCTGATTCTGCAGGAAACTAAAACTTTTAAACATCAAGACAGCAACAGGTACAATAGCTAAAACAAAGATTTGGTTACTTACACTAGCTTAAACTAAAATACATGATGTGATTATTTTGTAATACAATAAATAGGTGAAATTAGGATTTTCTATCTGCCGGAGGTTCTACTTTAATGCTGCATCTGTATATGAGAGTGGTATGAACTCTTGTGATATGATTGTTCCCATGTTCTGAGGTATGGGTGAATGGGCTTTGCTATATCTCAGATTTGTTTGCACAGCGATCAGCCATTTCTGTTTGATTTAGCAAATGCACAGAGCAGAGAACTCCTGAACTCTTCCATTATTCCTACATGGTCTGATAAACAAAGCTGATAAAGAATGCCTAATCCTTCAAGATGGACAAGTAGAGAGGCTAAACCAAACATTAATGGGGAGGGGGTTAGAAAAAAAGGCCTTTCAAGCATATTGGAATCAGACTGCACACTGAGTAAAAGATTGCCGTGTTGTATCCTAATAAAATAGTTGTAACAACTAGGGATTCACCAATACCGGTTTTTCGGTATCAAGTACGAGTACCCATATTTTTTTCCGGTACTGGCCGATACCGAATACCGAAAGTCCCATTAAGGAAGCCAGACGGCGTGTAATAACTCACCACCTGGCTTCCTGATTAGCAGGGAAGCCATCCCCATGCTTCTCGTCACTAGGTGACGATCCCCTGCCGCATAATTGGCATAATTTGAATGTGGTTACAGGGAGACTACCGGCTTACAGTTAAGGAGATATTAACCCTTTTTAAAAATGTTTTTACATAAATCTACTGCTTGCTAGCAGTAGATATATGCAAAAAACACGCGAGGCTTTAATAACCCTTTAACCAATAACAGTGGACTCACTGCAACAGTAATCAAAAACAAATTATATAATTAGTTATTATATTATATATTAAATGATATCATTTATTTTTAATTGCGGTTGCAGTGAGGTCACTGTTATTGGTTAAGAACAATTTTATATATGCAATCTAGTTCTGTTGCAATCCCAAACAGCAATTGGTGGACAATTTTTGGGGGAATTTTGCGTGCTGTGAACTCAGAGGGTTGGAATGTCCTTTGGCCTATTTTGTGACAAGGGTAAATTAACCCCACAGTCTCCACTGGAAACTAACGTGACAAGGTGACAACACAGGAGAGCAATTGGGAGATATACAGAGTTGTCACCCTATACCTGGAAGTGCCAGAATAAGGGATTTCACAGAAGGATCACCAGTTTTATTATTTTACTTTAATAAAGCTGCAGATTAAACAATATTGAAAATGACAGTAACATGTTAATCCTTAGTTCAGATTTTAGTGGTTGGGTTCAGATGTACATTAAGGCTGTAAGTTTCAGTCCCTTGTGCGCTTGCATGTTCCAGTGCAAACTGAGAACAAGTGTTCGTGTACTTTCTAAGATTACAAGTACAGCTTGAGTTTATTTGTACATCATGTATTGAAGAGCTTGATAACCAGTACACAAACCAACAATTGTTTTAATCAGCGACTCTCCACCTCACTGGTCTTATTCAGGAACAATTCAGAGTTTGTTAGAATGTTGACCTTTGCAGCACATTACACATTATTCTTGCTGTACCCAGTGCCAGGCAGGAGTAAGTGATCTAAACTAATTAACTAAATCATATGTAGAATTTCACACAGAGAACCACATTCATAAAGATTCCGAAACAACTGATCGATGTAACAAAGCTCCTACTACCGTACAAGATCTGCACGTTTACAATGCTGCGTTTAAAGAGACCACGACACCAGACCATTCATTTCACTAAGAATCTTCCCATAAGAATATATGTGCATTCAATGTATTTTATGCATGTTAGTTCCATGTAAAAGCCTCCATTGTGTAGACATCTAAAAGAACGGAGACCGCTTGCAGGGTGCCGTCATCTTGGATGTTGTATCAGCAGCTCCGGTAGACTCAGAGCTGTCGCTCAAGTATTCCCCTTTGCTCCTCCCCCCAGCAGCTGCATAAAAGGCTTTCAGGAAGGTAAGTATTCAATTTTCCATTTTCCTGTTGCCTACATGCAGTGGCGGAACAATCGCCATAGCCACCCAGGCGGCCACTATGGTGCCCAGGGCACAGAAGGGACCGGCCAGGATATCCCCCTAATGCCGTGCGGGGGCCTGAGTCGCTATGGCATCTCAGGCTGCTGGCTGTCACTGGCGGCTGTGAGGAGGAACGCGCCGCTATTCACATCACGGACAACCTGTCAGTGATGTGTGCAGCAACGCGTCCTCCTCACAGCCGCTGCCGAGTCGGTGACAACCAGCAGCTTCAGAAGAGGTGGCTGGGCCCGTCGTAGGCAGTGATGGAGGAGGCGAGGCCCAGTGACAGAGGAGGTGGGGCCCGCCAGCGACCGTGGAGGAGGAGGCGGACAGAGGATCGGAGCTGACAGGTAAGAGGGCTTGACCGCCCACCTGAGACCCTGCAGAGCCCACCATAGGGTCTATGGTGGGCTCTGCAGGGTCACCCCCAGGTAGGGGTCTGGCTTATCAGGTGAACATAACTAGAAATCACAGGGCCCCATACAAAATTTTGCTATGGGGCTCTGCGATTTCTAGTTACGCCCCTGCCTACATAGCATCATATGATGGTTCCCATATGTATGCTGCTATGCACAAGCACCAGAAAATTACAGCAAGGTAAGTATTAGGTTTCCAGTTATGGGGGTGCAAGGGAGCTAGGCCAGCACATACCATAATTAGTTACTCACAGTAGAGGAAAGAGCTATGACATGGCAGGAAGGACGGAGCTGTGCTATGGAAATAATTTTTCCCTGAGTAGTCACATTTTCTAGCAAGTTCAAAGGCGCACTTTGCAGGCGCATCAGCAAATAAAAAATAATTTATGGAAAGAAAAAACACTGCAAGAAATAATTTAAAATACTTGACTTTAATGTGCTTTGTCTGAATTTTTGTTTTAAGAAAGGGACTGGGTCTCTTTAATGACTCCTTGGTAATAAACACACATTGCAAACGTACCAACTTGTATAAAAAAATGATTTTATAATCCAGTTGCAGAGAAAACTGTGAAAAAGAAGCAAAATGGGATATAAATGTCTTTAAGATTTGATTGCGCAATTTCCTGCAACACTCTTTTACTTAATTATAATGTTAGTTCATACAGAAAGAAGATATTGCGATATAAAAAAAGAAGATTATTGTGGCAAGTAGTGTGATTAAATAAACGTCATGAAGGTAAAATTTTAACATTTTGAAAATCTAGGAAAAAAAAAATTATAAACATAATACAAATTAAATGGCCAAATCTACTTTTGAATATTTCCTGAAAATGATTGTACTGTATTCCCCCCGTTTTTTTTTAGGGTAGTACATTGGTAATAGTGGTCATGTTTATTAAAGCCTACATCAATTTGTAAAGCACTGCAACCTGATAATGCAGTGTTTGGTGCCAGAGTAGCCAAATGCCATCCCCGCGCACATTGGGAAGTAAGGAGGGTGTGTGTAGCAGTTACCCTCTGTCAGTGAATGGTTCATACTTGCATAGAATCTTCGAAGAGGCTGCAGCAGGGATTGGGGAGGATGGCACAATCGGAAAAGGTAAGCTTAGGAAATGTTCTTTTTACCAGGTTTACTTTCAGAGCTTCAAGATAGCCGCTGGATAGTTTAAAAATGTCTTTTAAAGTGACATTAAAGGATACATTTCCTCCCCCCCATGTTAATGTCAGCACTTACCTTAAATGATGTCTCTTAATCCGATCTTCCTCTTCTTTCCTGGTGTTTTCATCTGTCCCTCCAGCGATGCGGCGGCTCTCCGATCCAGCGCTGACTCCTCTCTGCTTGCTGGCACTTCTGATCCCACGGTGTCTGCATGCGGGTGCACGCGTCCATAGACTTACCTTGCGTCTCTGCTCGTCTTCTGGCCGGGAATCCAAACTGCCCCAAGATGCTTTGCGGCCACCCGACCAGTTTCGTTTTCTCGGGCGGGAGCGCGCAGCGAAAATAAGGTGAGTTTAAACCGCTGTTAAAGCTGGGGTTTTTTTTTAAAACTGTTTGCCTATATCTACTGCTTGATAGCAGTAGATATAGGCAAAAAAACAGGAGGGTTTAGAACCCCTTTAAATACTTGCTGAATCAGTCTCGCGCCTCAAAGCTAAAATGTGTGCTTGATCTTTAGGTGCTCCCGGGTATAGTCTCACATGATCCTGTGCGTGTGCCCATGTTCATGCCCATCCCCGCAGCTACTTGTTCATGCTGCGTGCTTGCAAGCACACCTACTAAGCACAATGTTCAGATTACGTACACTTCTAAACTGCTGGGGTCACTGAGATGGGAGCTACTAGCTGATGGTCACTGTCATTCGACATTCATCACAGGACAAAGTGCTTCCTGAAGATTGCTTGCCATATAAGAATGGTTGCTAAATTATAGCTCAGCAATTAAATAAGAAAATCTGAAATGAGAAATCCTTTATAAAATACATTTGGCCTGGAAATGCAGTGTTTGTGCACCGCGCATATACTTGCAGACGCACATATATTCACAAATATTCTCCAGAGACTAAACAAAAAAACAGCAAATACTTCGGAAACAATATGCATGTGTCTTGCCAGCAACAGTTGTAGAGATGCTAAATAAATCATATGGAATAGTTGTTCTAGTAAGTGAAGTGTTGGGTGGAACAGGTATCACATCAACCCTATTGTTAGAACAATCAGTAGTTTATTTTTACAGGAATCGCGTTACATTTGTGTTTCTTTTAGCACCAATATTCATTAGCAGAGGAGCCAACAGATCATTGTGACTTTGCACTGTTGTTTTCTTACTCAGAGGACACCTTATAATGACACGACTTGTGTGCAGAAGATAATCTGGTATGTTTCCGTAATATCACCTTTCAACGTCAGTTTTGCTGTGGTGGTTTCAGGTTTGTCTGGCTGGGGAACAAAATAAAATGGGGAATAAAAGTTTAGCTTAACCAACTCAATACCAGCAAGTGACACCCCCTCATTTCCAGGACAGATTTCAGTTTTTTGGTGCTGTGATAGTTTGACTGACAATTATTCGGTTGTGCAGCACTGTACTCAAATACATTTCATATTTTAACCGCAGCCTCTGCAAATAACTTGACATCAGTAGAAAGTCACTCGCACTCCAGTATAACGTCCAGTCAATCTATTTATTGACTAAATGGTACAGTTTTTCCATGCAACGTTTTGGAACCATAAGGTCCCTTCATCAGGCAAACTGTTTGCCTGATGAAGGGACGTTATGGTTCAGAAACGTTGCATTGGAAAACTGTACCATTTAGTCAATAAATAGATTGACTGGATGTTATACTGGAGTGCGAGTGACTTTCTACCGATTCCAAACCTCAGTATATCGTGAGCTGCAGCTCGTGGTATACCGAGACCGCCGCAGCCGGGACGGATCCCCACATTACTGTCGAGATCCACCCAGCCGCGTGATTGACAGGTGGCTCTGCCTATCTAGAGGCAGAGCCAGCTGTAACCGCCCCCCTCCCCCGTCCGTTCTGCCAGTCAGCACTGGAGGATCGGACAGGGGAGGGGGGAGAATCCCTGCAAGGAGCCCTGAGTGACACTCACGGCTCTCAGCAGGGACATGATCGAGAAGTGAGCAAGCGACGGTATGTGTTCGCTCACTTCCTGATCTATTGAGCCGACCTGTGACAGTTTCATTGTCACACGTCGGCTCAAACTATGAGGTTCAGTGAAAATCACTCACCTCATAGTTCTCCTTTAAGAGATGTTCTGGCAAAAAGTGGGTATGGCTATATTGTGCTGAATCCACCAAAAGCATTGTGATTGGTAGCAATAAAAGTCCCCTCAATTGCTGATTTTCAGTGGAATTTTTGGCTACATTCCCACATACAGTGGGACTATGTAGATTGAATGTAGCCACCCTCATAACAGAAAATGGATAAAGGCAGTTTATAAATCATATATCCCAATTTGTTATCAACGCTGCCTCCTACTTCTTCTGCTGTTTGTCCTCTTAGGCACCAGACTACCTGAGGAAACAAAATTCACCTTGCTTCATGGTAGTCATGGCCATGTGCATGATCTTTGTACAATAGGTGTCCTCCTCAGTATTAAATATTTGCTACAACATCCAGTATATACATGCTTTACGCACATCATATCCAGCAGGTGGGATCCAAGTAATAGATATGGGTTTCTTCTGACCAGCATCCACTAAGGCTTTCCCTGGCTCAATGGTGAATCCTTTCTGTTGCAGTAGCGGCACGTTGTCCCATGAGAATTCCACATTCTAGAGATAAGTAAAAATCAATACATGACATAGTTACATAGTATTTGAGGTTGAATAAAGACACAGGTCAAGTCCAACCTATTGAGTGTATGCATGTGCTTCTACATGTGTTTGAGTCCATGTGTGATATTGTTCTTAAGTGAAGCTGTACCCCTGTATGTTACGGTACCTGAGGAAATTATCCAAACGTTTTTTGAACGATTCCACACTCACAGATGAAATCACTGCTTGTGGCAGTGAGTTCCAGACCCTAACCACTCTAACTGAGAAGAACCCCTGGCGCTCCTTGTGCTGAAATCTTTTCTCCACCAATTTTAGGTGGTGGCCTCTAGTCCTTGTTATGGAGTTTAGAGTAAAAAGTTTATTGCTGATGTTGCTATCCCCGTTGAACATCTTGTACATCAGAATCATATGCCCCCTTAATCTCCTCACTTCCAGAGTGTACAAGTTTAAATGTAGTAACCTTGTCTCATAGCATAGGTCCTCCATCCCCTTAATTAGTTTGGTTGCCCTTCTCTGGACTCTTTCCAGCTCAAGGACATCCTTTCTGTGGATTGGTGACCAAAACTGAACTGCATACTCCAGATGAGGTCGAACCAGTGATCTATAAAGTATCAAAATTCTAGATTTGTCTCTACAGTACATTCCCTTTTTAATACAAGACAGTACTCTGCTTGCTTTGTTTACCGCAGCCTGGCATTGCATGCTATTATTCAATCTGCGGTCTACAATGACCCCTAAATCTTTTTCCGTTTCTGACTTCCCTAGTGGAGTTCCCATTTAATGTCTATCCTGCTTGCCTATTTTTAACCCCATAGTGCATTACTTTACATTTATCGAGATGAAACCTCATCTGCCATATAGTTGCCCACTCCCCTATTTTATCCAGGTCCCTCTGCAATGCTATAGTGTCTAATTCCTGCCTTGGAAAAAAAGGATCCTAAAGACAACCACGTTGAAGTGGTTTATACTTGCTTTGGTCTTACTTGGACTTTAATTATACTGAAATACAGGTATATTAGGCAATTCAACACTTCTCCACTCCATCTCTGGTGCAAGAAGATTTTGTCTAACTATGATGATATGTATCTAACTTCTATAGCTGGGACAGATGGAATGGTGATTCTTAAGGTGGCCATACACTCTACAACCATCGCAAGACTAAAGTCTTGCGATGGTTGTAGAGTGTATGGCCACCTTTAGCATGAAATGAGAGTTGACAAATGGACAGGTTTGAAGGGTGTTGTTTAATAATAATAATAGCTGTTCCTATACATTTAATACACTGCAATAATTGGCAGCCACCCATAGAATGGTAATTCTGCTACCCCATTATACTGCACACTTATAAAATGTGCCTCCATGTACTGTTAGATCGATCATGATACAAATATGATTTTTTTATATCAGCCAATGATGCATGTTTATTCCTTGACCAGGAATGCCTCGCACTGGGCTAATCTCTAGATCAATAATCCAGGAATAATCCAGGAAAACCCATTCTGGAAGATGGATTCTTCCTGTAACATTTGCTGGCCACGAGTAGGGTTGCCACCTGTCCCGGATTCACCTGCACAGTCCGGGTTTTGTTCACACAGCACATACAGGACTCAAAACCCCCGGACTGTCCAAGTGAATCCGCCAGATTCCAACCCTAGCCACGAGGTGTCTGCAGAAGTCACAGAATGACAACAAGCACACGGTCACTTCCCAGTTTGGCCATGACCAGCTTGATAATAATAATCCTCTTAAATTTATAGAATTTGCTTTGGCCTTAAAAGCATTGGTAATGCCCTCAACTGCCAGATACGTGAGAACAAAAATCAGAATTGATGTTGACTACTTTGGATACTGTACATAATGGGGTTGTGATATGAAGTGATATCTAAAAATATTTATGCTAGCGACAATGATTTTTTTTTATAGATCAAACTGTCTATTTAGAACAATCAAATCTTTGATTCAAGTGATCATTCTGTGTATATATATGGCCAGCAAAGCCAACTAAAGTGAAGAGATGGAATAAAAAGTTGTAGGTGAAGTGTAAGTGCTTTTCTGAATAGTTTGTGGATACCTGAGGCATGCGTGGAACTCTAATAAAAATAATAATGATTGATAATGTGTCTCTTTTATGCATTAGCACAGCGGTTTTTGGTTTTCTCAGCCCATGTGCATCATTTGTAACCTGTTGATCCTGCCAGTAGATCCATTTTGTTTACTTTTACCGGGCCAAGCTGTCCAGCCAAAGAAGCAGTTACTGGGTTGGGTGGCACAAACAATTTAACACCATTCAGGGTGCTTACAATGGGCAGCTTTTATTCATATGGCTTAAACCCTTTTCCCAAAAGAAAAAAAAACCACTGCATCTGTAACTGCTTAAAAAGAGTTAGGCGTTAGACTTTGTCTCTTAACTAAAGTCCATTTTTAAAACTACATGTCCATCCAGGACTACCCTGTCCCCAAGGCTGCTGTGCGATTTCACTGCAGAATGAACAGTGTTGATGCATTGTTGGAGCAAGGATAATTAATCTACTGACAGGATTCAACAGGTATGTTACAATAGTGGAATCAGAAAAAACAAAAACAATGCTGTGCTAATGCTATTAGCATATATCTATGAATATATTTAATATATCACATGCACAATCTATATGCATTTTAATTTTTACAATAGTTCTACTTTAAAGCGTCTCCGGGGGAAAAAAACTTCCCTTGCATTGAGGATGCACGCACATTGCAAAGGTTAAATGCTTATTTAGGTCCAAGGCAGGGGTCAGGCAAACTCTAGCCTTCCAGCTGTGGTGCAACTATGAAACCTATTAGTCACTGCAAGACTGACAGCCACGTCTCCCAGAGGCAGATGCATAGTGGGATTTGTAGTTTTACCACACCTGGAGGACCGGAGCTTGCCTACCCTGGTCTAGGGTTATCAGCTAAACCAGTTTTACTTACCTGATCTTCGCTTCCTCCTGGTATTAGGCACTCGCCTCCTCTTCCCTACACTCTGGCTTGTGGACCCCTACTCGGCATCCTCATGTATAATGCAGCGCTATGGGCTGCATCATACTTGAAAACGACAGCAGGCCTCTGACTGCCGGAACGTAGGGTGGAAAAGGCTGAGGGTGCCAGCCTTGATGTCTGGAGGGAGCCTGCGGAAGGGGAGTATTCATATCATCAACTCTTTTTTTTCCCAGGTACCCCAGACCTAAAATGTGCATTTAACCCAGTGCAGGGTCAGCCCCACTGCAAGGGGAGTTATTTTTTTTCTCCTGGAATTCAACTTTAAAGAAGCACTTTAGTCATATCTTCAAAATAACAACAAAGACACCTTCAGAAATGTTTAGTAATGGCAATCCACAAACACATGCTTCTAGAACATTGCATACTTTTTATTCTTTCTTGTTTTTTTCTATTTTTACTAAGATTTTACTAAGGGCAGATGAATCCATCTCCCTTTACTTCCTGTAACTCTGGTACATGTGACTAGGACATGTGACCATGCACATATCTCATGGGAGGAAAATGCCCTTCCCTGAGATCTTGTGAGATTACAGATGAAATTTCCCAGCAATGCTCTGCTGATGTAACTTTCCCAGGATGCAACGCTTGGGCACATTACATTACTAATGCCCAAGAGGACCAGGAAGTAAAAAGCAAGAAATTGTAAGTAAAATGAAAATACGTTTGTTTAGCTAATGAATGTAAGATGATTTAATATCGGCATGCAGAGCTGCATGCTGATGTGATTTTTAGTGAAAGGGGGTAAATGTCCACCTTAGGGACGGATAAGAGACGCTATTGCACCTGCCCACTGAGCAGAGGAGCGATTCTAAGAGACAACTTTCTCTCTCAGGTCCGCTCCTCTGCTTGGCTGCTGGTGTTTCAATAGCCTGTCTGCTATTGGCTATTTCAAATCAAAATAGCCAATAGCAGTCTGGCTATTGTCCAACCATACTGTGCTATATGTCTGAATGATCATTTACAAGCATAAATCGTAGGCAATGGGCAACTGGAACAGAGTCTAACAGAGATAGTACATCCTTGCATTTCCAGCTGGATCATGTGAACTGGTGCATGTGGCTTGCTTATTTATAGCATGTGCAAAGGATTAATAAATCACATAGGTAACCAGGAAGACTCAAGCTAGGACCTCAGGCTGCTGAGTTACATTGGTCACGTTTTCTCCCATCTCTATGTTCTCAGTCATTGCACTTGTTTACCTTTTTAGCCGACGATAACAATGTGCGTATGCAGCCGACGTGCAGCTCCCTGACAGCGGGCCTCAGTTCCTCCTCCGTCTGGGCACACTGCAGGGTCACGAGAAGTGTATTTGCTGGTTCATCTGCATCTTAACAAACATGGCTTAGTAAGAAAACGTTCCACAGACCACTCAAGCGTTGAACACTTTCCTGGTACTAGGCAGGTTAAACAAAGCTCAGTCCACAGTCTAAGTGGCATGGTGTTATGTCAAATGTTTCCAGTGTTTGCAGAAAAAACATACGTCACCCGTGAGAAAGAAAACAGAGTTTTCTATATGTTGCACAGCAACCCGAAATGGTCAATGACAGAGCTCAATACTGACATCAATAGCGATATACATCTCATTCCTCCACTTTCACAAGGGAAATAAAATATATGGAGCAGAACATATTAAGTGCATTAATATTACATCAGCAGACATGTTTTGAATGCAAGGTGATAAAAGGCCCTGGCATCAAGTGCAGTATTAAAATAACATGAAGCAGTTTTTTTTCCACATATTTAAAGAAGTTTCAAGTTGGGAGGCAGAAGAAAGCAAATGCTGCGAGTCAAGGTTAAATGCTTTTCTGCAAAAGTACCCCTTTTTTTGCCATGAACAAAGAGACCCCTTAGCACACAGGTGTCACTAAAAGCCTAGGCAAAGATCACATGATCCCTAGCTGTCAGGTGCATTGTGGGTGTTTCATGTCATTACAGACTGTACAAAGAGTCTAGTTTTTAATCAATCTGTTGTTTGTTAGACCTGCAGTGAGAGAAGTGCATCAGCTGCCCCCATGTACATACAGTATATAAAATTAGAAACCATATATATAAAACTGATTTTTGAAATATTAATAGTACTTAGTACACACACACAATTACATATCTTTTACATTTAGTTGATCTCTTTCACATTTATATCTTAAAAACAGTTAAATCCTACCAACAAACAATTCTTATATGCTGCTTTGTGGTCTGTTAAATCAGTACTAAACAGGTGTGTAAAAGGCACAGCATACTTATATGATACATACCTTACAAGTGTGCCCTTCTCCAGCACTGTCGGATCCACCCATGGTTCCCTGTCCTACCCCCTGCCGCCGTTGTCTCTGCAGCTGCCACTTCCAAGTTCGGTGGGAGTTTTTTTTGGCCACTAGGTGGTCACTGATGATGTAACTCCTGCACATGCACATAGGAGTTACATCTTCCCCAGCATTAGGTCTATTCATAGAATCTTAGAGATGCTGTAAATGAGCTGAGATTATACACTGCATGGCGCATGCGCTGTACAATGTACAAAAAAAAAACAAAAAAAGAATTGTTGGGGGGAAAGGGGGAGACTTTGCATGTCTCTTCTACCAAAAATCCTGACCTCCCAGCAATTTTTAACTCCTGCTTTGAATACAATTAAAAACATTTTCCAAAGAGTTTATTTAGCTCTCCCAGGTTCTTATCTTGCGATTACAATCTAGTGGCTATGAGTTGGAGTTGAGGACAGTGGAATAGATTGAGCAATTTAGCAAAAGACAACTTGGCAGGGCTGACACCATAAGTGGGAAGTCACTTTAGTCCACAAAAATGCTGTTTTTTTGTTAGCCCAGAATAGGAAATTAAGAGCCGAGTGCATTTTTGGCAACTGGCGGGTCGTGACCCAAAAGTGGGTCATTGCATGCCTTCCACTTTTCTACGTGAAAGGCTACTCTGCCTCCCCCTAGCACAGCCAGTTCTCGCGCCAAGCAGCCATTCAAAATATTTTGCCCAGTGCCGAGTGTCAGCTTGAGGTGGGATGGGCTGGGGCTATGGCCATGAGAGAGCTCCCTCCATATGTGCATTGCTTAAAGGTAGACCTTTAAAAAAAATAAAAAAATGTAACACATTTTTGGAGTGTGTATGACAATGTCTGTGAGTGTGTGAGATTGTGTCTGTGGTTGTGTGCGTCTTGTCCACACTAGTACAGTGCATAAATCACATAGTACCGTGCGATTAACGCACTGTACCACGCAATTGCACCTACCGTGCATTCTGGTGTGGGAGGAGTGTTGCATTGCCATTCATTTGAATGGTACCCCAAATGCACCTCCCACCCACAGTTCGCAGGCCCGCAAATGAACAGGTGGTACCCTAATGCCGTGCATTCTATTGCAGTGCGACTTGGGTCGCGACTTAATGACCAAGGACCAATGTGGGTCCTCAGGTCACACAGGTTGAGAACCACTGCTCTAGAGCCTTGGTTCTTAACTGGTGGGTCGTGACCCAAAAGTGGGTCACGACTCCATGTCCAGTGGAAGAAATAAGTCACCAGCACTCCAGGAATTAAAATGAATAAGTCCTTTTAATGGACAATGATGTCACAGAAATCCAACATGAGCCGACGTTTCATGTCCAGTGGGTCGCCACATGCCTTCCTCTTTTCAGGGTCAGAGACTCCCCAGGCCTCCCCCTAGTGCAGCACCGTCTGTTCTCGCGCTGAGCAGCAATTCAAAATATGCTGCCCGGCTCTGCAGGGGAGGTGGGGTGGGCTGGAAGTGTAGCCATAAGGGAGCTCCATCCTTATGTGCATTGCTTACAGCTCTCACATGTGCCATGTAGAGGAGCATGGACTGGACTGACATCACATTCTGGCTCCTGGCACCTCTACAGAGCACACAAGTGAGTTGTACAAGCCATGCACATATGGATGGAGCTCCGTCACAGCACAGCGGCCCACACTGGACCCCAGGCTGAGGATTCACTCCAGTTCTCATAAGGTAGGGAGACTGGGTGGATCTTAATAAAAAGAAAAGAAAATTATAATTTTTTTTGGAGTGTGTGTATGTATATCTGAGTGTGTGAGATTGTGTCTATCAGTGTTTTTGAGGGTCCGTTCATACTAGAACAGTGCGTTAATCACACAGCCCCATGCGATTAATGCACTGTACCACGCAATCACACCTATCGCCTGTTCTGGTGTGGAAGATGTGTTGCATTGCCATTAATTTGAATGACACCCCAAACGCATCTTCCACCCACAGTCTGATCGCCTGCACTCGAACGCATGGTGCTGCAATACCGTGCATTCCATTGCAGTGTGACTTGGGTCACAACTTAATGACCTAGGACAAATGTGGGTCCTGAGAATACATAGGTTGAGAACCACTGCTCTAGAGGACACTGATAAGTATTTGAATTTTCTATACTCATCAATGCCATTAAGGGGTGCTAGTGCCATGCAAATGGCTATGTCGAGGGAACTTTTATAAATGAACCCCAAAATGTTCACTTACAACTGTCCTACTTACATTCTAAATACCTTCTGTTCTGGTAATTTACTAAAACCTGAGCAGACCTTTACTTTAACTCTCATTAAAATCTTTTTTTTTAATATAAACTAGGCTATTGCTTACTCTCTGAGCGCAACCCTTTTATTTGATCACAGCGTTACCTATTGGGTAAATATATTCAGTATATCACCTCATATGTTATCATGTTTTTAGAAGATGAACAGTGGGATAATAAGTAAACTACAAACATAATGTTTCTCCTGAAAAGGATCAAATGTTATTTTCGTAATGGATGGTAACACCCTTCCCTGTTTATCCCTAAAGGATTAGCATTGTATGTTCTCTAATAGAAAGGTTCAGAACAATGTAATAGGTGGAACTAAGTAGCAAAAAGATGTTTCTCTAGTCAAACAAAGCTATGCAAATGTCTTGGTTTGGATTTCGAAGAAGTGTTTGTTTTCTGTATAAGGAAGTTTGCCATTCTAATATTGAATATAACAAGAGTGTGTTACAATGCTATGTCTTTGTCTAGTCCATTTTCAATTACCCCCCCAACCACCACATATCACATGATCCTTTGGCCCTTTATCAAATGCCCATTCAAATCAATAGAACTCACATACAAACGTCTCCCTGTTTTGGCTGCCACAGTTTGCCCATGGCAGGCAGCGGTTATCACATCCAAGTCGCTGGTGATTGCTGGTGATCTAAGTACTATGACGCATTAACTGACCATGCTGTAGTGGTGAATGGCCCACCCAGCTCGGTGCAGTGGGCAAGAAGTAATTTACCTCTATAACCATTCCACATCCAGATGCCATACACCAATGCATAGGTTGCCTGCCCCCTGGCCATGAACGGTGGGCTGTGGGAAAGTGGAATTAGCCAGCATGGAGAAATGTCTACATCCTAGCTCTATTATTCCACTTGAGCATTTGATAAAGTGCCAAGGTGGGGAATATGTGGGAACAGAATGCTAATTAGATGTAAACTTCTGGTAAGAAACCATGTCACCAAAAGACACAAGTTTTGGCCAGAAGGGATGTTAGATAGCTAAACAAGGTAGGCCTTTACAGGTAAATAACATAAGTAAGTAACTAAGTAACTTAGCAAGATTACAAAAAATGGCATGCTTCTGCTGCGTCACATGCTGATGAAAAAAAAAATTTGGTATGTGGGTCTCCTGGATCTGATTCACCAAAGTCTGTGACTGCATTACATTTCTAGTGGGTAGAGAATTGATTATCTAAAACATGGCATTACCTATGGCAGGTCCTTATTCCATTTGCAAGAGGTATATTAGCTTTCAGAAAGTAAAAAACCTATACACGTGTCCCACATTGTTATAATGGAAATGAACTGAATTTCAACAGTGTGCACTACTTTTAACATGGCGTAGAACAGTGGAAGAGAACACAACTTGCACTTCTTGGGTGGTGTCAGTTCAATTCAGTCTATCTGTTCCACGTGCCAAGGAGTATTCAATAGGTGTTAGCAGCATATGCGGTGTGCCATATTTAGATACCGATGTGTAGAGGCCCTTCATTTGTTAACAATTTTAGTAAAATAAAAAATAAGGATCTGTTGTCACGCATTCAGAGTACAGCTGATAAATGAATTCTAGCAAGGACACATGGAGATGTTGTTTCAAGCAACCAAAATTATTTCTCTGTATCACAGCAGGAAGACCCACTGTTTTCACAAAAGTATGCAGCAATAAAAAAAAAAAGGACCGGCTTTCACAAAATGCGAATGGGCAGGCCATGAGATGAGCAGAATCAACATTTAAGGACTGCAGAATGCCATCAGTCCACAAGCCTCCATTTGCTGGGAAACATTCTTGTATTGATGTGAATCGAAAAACATTAATTCATGTCTGTGTTTAAAGTTAAAGGTCTGGGTTAAAAGTCAGGGTTACAAAGCTTGACCTTTCATACACAAGGGACCGTATGCATCTTCAAAATTCAGAGTGTTGTCTTACAGGCACAAATGACTTTGTTTTGCAGAAAAACACTTACCTCCTTCTTTCGCTGGGAAAGTGCAGAGTGACTCGATAGGGACAACCACTGGATCTCCTCCTTCGATATACATGATGTGATTCCTGGAGGCACCTTTCAGCTGGATGGAATGAGCTATGTGCTACAGACACATTTAAACATGGTTTAGGGTTGTTTATCAGGATAAACAGTGTACTTTATTACAGTGTGAGTAATCTAGGACACATAAACTATGGGAATCTCCTTCTAAAAAAACTGTTGGTGGGCTGCTGTGTTGATTCAACAGCTTCAATACTTTCTAAATCAGGGACCCAATACAAAAATCAGGAATTCTGATTCTGACCTCACTGACCTTAACTTGTTAACTTGTTGACTAAAAAGTATTGAAGCCATTAGATCAGGATAATAGCCATCAATTAGCTTGTTAAAAGGAGAGGTCAACACTTGCATGTATGGTGGGAATGCTCTAAGATCCAGCCGTATTGGCGGGGGATCCAGGCTCAAAAAGAAATCCATCCTCGGCATCAAAATGCCTTTTTCCCGGCCCTCTTCCTCCTGCACTCGGTGCCCTGCCCTATGTCCAACTATAAGTCTGGTCCTCTTTCTCATCTCCTAAACGTGGCAAAACGTTTTGATCCTTGATACTGGAAGACGGCATCTGTCCCCCCCAGGAGTGGAGCAGAATGGTTTCGGACATCCAAGCCTCAGAGGAAAGGATGGTCACTACAGGTATGCTAAATTTTACACTATATGGGCTACATGGATTCATTACAACTCGGATCCCACCTCTGACTAGGAGGACAACCGCTAGTAGTCAGCTCCTGATCGTAGTCTAATATCCTGGGTTGTGGCAGTTCCTCTTTGCTTTGAATATAATAGATTGCCGGCAAGCTTTTTTTTCTAAGCATACTGAACATAGTAGACTTCTAGACACCCTACATGACCCACTTTTCTAGGTTTCCTATGTTTCATTGTTTTTATTGTCTTTAGTGCTTTTTTTTCCATGGTTTTGAGTGTTTCCGAGTTTATGCCTTCTTTTTGAGGAATGACCATTTTTAAAGTCATGTACAGCCTCAAATGTTGGCTTCTTCACTGCTCATTGTTTTTTTCTCCTTCCCCTCTCCATCTTTACCCCTCCCTTCCCCTACCTGCCATGTCTCTCCACCCGCCTTCTTCCCCCTTTCACTCCTCTCCTCCAACTTCCTGAAGCTGTGCCAATGTATGTTCCCACTAATGACATAGGTGAGATTACAGTCAGCGGTTGGTCAGCTATCCGGTCGTGCCACCGCCTAACGGAATGTGTTTTTATGTTGATTTCTTGTAACGTCGCAAAAACCTTAAAATAAAGATTAGGTACATTAAAAAAAAAAGGAGAGGTCAACAGACACTTTTCTCAATACAATAAGCGTCCTTGCAGTCAGATATGTCATTTACTGGGTGTGCAAGGAGGAAAGCACCAAAAGCAGAACATATAAAGTCAGATTTAATTTTATTTAGACTCCTAAATATCTAAGGCGTTTCATAGGTCCAAAGGATCCCCCTTTATTAGGGCTTGTTTAAAGCTTATCTGGCATCTGGAGCGATTAGACTAATTACCCCTCAGGATCCAACCAATGTTATCAGTCTACTACACACTTCATTCATTCAATGGAGTTGGGCTTTAAGTAGGACCATACTTTATGTAAATATACCTGCAAAAAAAGAGACTGCATATGCTTGCCTTTCTACAGCTTTACTGCTCACACTTCCAGATGTGTAAATAATCTGCTCCCCAATCACTTGATGTCATTTATCCTTGCTTGCTCACACTATAGGATCTACAACCCAGTGAGAGAAACCATAGCAAACGGCAGGGGAAACAGGTATTCAACTCATCTGACCAGTTGACTACTTGCAGAGGATAATGAGTAGTACAGTCGCGTATTTAAAAAAAACACAAAACGTAGGCAGCTGGAAAGGCGAGTATATGCGGTCTGCTTTTTGTAGGTATGCTTTTCATACAAGTCTCCCTGTAATGACAGGGTCACTTTAAGTACAGATGTACTGGCTATGGAAGCAGGGTCAGAAATAAACCATACAGCTTGTTTACCAGCAACTGGGTCAGTGGAAAGCATATTATGTATTTCTGTATCATTTTCACATGGGCACAATAACAGGAGCAGCACCAGGTAATAATATATGATGACAAGCTAAGGAAGAAAACTAGGACATCGCTGATAAACTGTATCTAGTTGCAGTAGAGTATGTATTCTGTACATATCTGCAGTTTGCTTCCGTGTCTGTTATATCTATGCCACCTTATTAAAAACCGAATTGGCCTAGATCTATTTCTGCCAAAATCTAACATCTATCATTTGTACTTTTAGCCTTACCTTGCAGAAGAGCTCCACCATGAGGATGTCAGAGAAATGCACACTCTCATGGTCTGGAGAGAAAGAAACTGAAATGTCTTCAGTTTTGTTTGGCTGAATGGTTCCCTCTACAGGCGATGCGCTGAAAACACTTTGTCCATTGTAATTCTGAGGTCCTTGGAAGAGATTGGGGAGAGGAATAGTTAGCAGACAAACCGTAAATGTGCACAAGTAAGAAAATAATCTGAATTTGCTTTATAATTAAGTATAGAATTATATTTGAAGAGGGAATAATAATGATGGCTATGTTTAGTCATTTTTCACAATTTCATATTCCAAGGTAATTATTGTTATATACAATGTGGAACCTTTTTGGCCCATTCAGACCATGAAGCACGGTAACACATGACACTCTGTGCAGTACATTGCAGTGCCATTAATTTAGTATGGCACCCCGATACACAAGTACAGTAGAAGCCAAAAGACCAAGCTGCTGGGCACCACAACCCACATGGCAAACATTGTGGTGTACTGCAGTAAAATAATGCTGCAGGTTTGGTTAATGGTGTATTACCCTGTGTTGGCAGCCCAATCAAAACAAATGGGATGACTTTACCCAACACACTTTAAGTGGGAGTAAACTAAGAAAAAAAAACTTGCCGATCAGCAAGCTTTTAATGACATGCGCAGCTTAGTGCATTGACCTGGCATTGCCCACATAAAGTAACTCTTGTGCGCATGCTCGGGAGATATGTCATTGGACCCGGCTAATGCTAATCAAGTGGCCAAATATTAGAAACCCAAAGCCAAAATGGAAGCGCTACAGAGGGAGAAGAGCAGCACTGGAGGCGATAGGTTTGGACAGGTAGGTCTGCTATATTGTACTAATATGCTGTGCATACTATCACATTATGTATATAAACACATGCATAATACAGTGTACACAGCTGGGTTCTCCCATACAGATCATATATTTACCAACAAAGTTGGGTGCTGGTTTTTCCGAATGAATAAAATTTGGAAGTTTTTGAAGCTCCTCGTATCGAGTTACAGACAGACTTCCCTGTTTAATAGTATAATTCACTGGAATTGTTGATGTGTTATGTAACTGAAAAAAAAGAAGAAAATACAGTCAATAAAATACACATTAGTAATTAAAACAATGAAGAAAGCTTCTTTTTTTTTTTAGGGGGAAGATGTGCCACCTGAATTTAGCTATTGATGACGGTTTTGCACAAAAGAGACCACAGCATGGGATAGGGCAGATCAAAGACCCATGTTTGCAAATGATGTGTCTAATTTCTAAAAAGAGTTTTTTTGTGGTGTGGTAAACAGGTAAAAGGGTTGAAAGAAGGGACAGGTAGTTGAACATAAGGCCCGATCCCTACACCACCTTTTGGTACACAGGTTGTGAGGAAGACCCCCCATGTAAACATCAGACTAGTGTTTTTAGAGGAGGATTTTTCAGGGTGAAGGACTCGCATGGTCATGATTTCCAGCAATAGGGCATGCAATGCTTTTTTTTGTCCATACCTTTTTTTGTGCACTGTTTTTGGAAAAAGAAATCAGGAAAGTAATGAGGCTAATGGGGACCGTTTCTTGGCACAAGAACAGTTTTGGGACAGTTGAAAGGAATTTCTGCACCCTTAAAAGCCACCACAAACCAGCTTCATTTTGTTAATTTTGCTTTCCCCAATGACGTCAATGCATTTTACCTTATTTCAACATTTCAGGGAACTTAAAACTATCAATTCACTCACCCCTGCCAGCAGCAACGTGCCCAAATTTCTACTGAGAAAGCACGGCCCATACCCCCAAAACAGCATATTGCTTGTATGGTTCTGTTACCAGAAATCTGCACTTAAATAATGCACCATGACATGAGCAGAAATAGACTGAGCTTCAGCTACACAGTTGCTACACTTCTCATTTTTGTCTTTAATAGTTAATTCTTTGGAATTATTATTATGCATCTTTTCCTTCAAAAAAAATATAAGAAAAAGCACTTTACCTTAAATGATACTGTGGTGTGGTCTTTAGCCAAGACATAGCCCATGTTTAATACTCCTCCATCCACCGTGCATGTCAGAGAAGGCGCCAGTCCTTGCCCTTTAATACTCAATGACACCGTTGCTTGCCGAGTGCGAACTTCCAGATTTTCAAAGAACTACAACAACAAATGTCACATACAGTTTCTTGGTGGTCCTGTACACAGACAGTATAAGCCATGGTTCTGAAGGCCTATAAGACCTAAGGCTATAACACCTGAACACATGGGCATGTAGATCAATGCTGATCATTTTGTTGGCAGTTTTGGAGTTATCAGCATTCAAACATAGCAATTTGCCCTTCCCAGTTTCAATCATCGTGAGTAACCACGTAATCAAAACTGTTGACGAAATTGATCGAAGGTACCCACTGGCCGGTTCTAATGTGGATTTGATTGATTTCTACTGCAGTTTTGAACATTTGGTCGAGTGAAACTGGGAATAAAATAATATCAGAAACTGCAAATAAAATTGCCAAATGTATGGGCTCTCATACATGTCCCAATAACAGCAAGCAATACAACTGATTCAACTGTTTGTGGCAACTGGGGATTATCAGGCCTTCAATATCGCACGCAAAAACTGTCCAGCATGATAGGAAATCTCAATGTAATCAGAAGACCACATATCCATGTTCTGTATAATTATGCACATAGTGTCTGTACTGCTACTGGTCATTGACCAAGTCAGGGAGAAAAATATAGGAGATCTCAGCATTTGTGCAGTACAAGGGAAGATGGGTTACATGTCTTCAAGACTGGACAAAACCCAGAAGCCAGGTAGCCAATGCACCTTAAAAATGGCCGCTAGTGCCTAACTATTTCGATTTTCTCTGGTTGTTGTTAATGGAGCTGGCTCCTGGATTGGACAGACTGGCTCTTGAACTCCATATTAGTTTGTCGACCCGTGCATGTCTTACCGCCTTTAAGTCTTGGTGTGACATCTACCTATTTGCTAACGGCCTAAGGCTTCTTCTACCCAGCCAGAACTCTTACCAACAGGTAGTGGTGCAATTTCTTTCAATGTGCTTTGGAAATGCTGCATTACTGAGAACCCCTGCATGACCAAGCCCATCAAATTGTGATAGCATTTAAGTGGTTTTCAAGCACTACTATAAAATGTCAATCTGGGATTGCAGTTTTGATCTCTGATTCAACCCAGTGAAGGAACACTTAAAGACATTTCCCTCATTTGATGAAGAAAACAGGACGATCCTTAAACAATTGCAGAAAATTTGTATGTGCCCATATGTGTTTTACTACCCTAATGAATTGACTAGAAGGGAAACATTCTGGTCTACATACAAAAAACTCAACATGAACACATTTTAACCCCCACAGCATCCAAATGTCACACCAATGTCCTTAACTGGGTCACTTTAAACAGGCATGTTAGATCCAAAGTAATGTATAAACAGTAAGGCTGGCCATACAATAATGTATTTTTTGTTCAGCCTGCAGGTTCATTTCTCCAACAACAGATTCCTCCACTTAGATTAAACAGCATGGATGGAGGAATTCCCCCTGCCAGGCTATTGACCAGTGCATACATCTTATTGGATGCAGGCATTGTTCGGCCATTAATTTTCTAACCGTCTCCTTCGACAAAAGTCCATCAAAAAAAATAAATTTTTTAGAGCGGAGGGGTGCCAACAGGGCCGCACCCTGGTTGAATTTTGGCCCAGTCATCAGGACAAAATCATGCATGTCCTAAATGTATGGCCAGCCTAATGTGAAGGCCCCATAACTGCTTGCCATGTGAATATTACTTAGTGTTACTAAGTAGATAAGTCTAAACCAAGGTCTATTTTATTATGTAGAACATTTAGTTGACCACTTAGCCTCCTGAAATAATGATGCCACCTGCTTAGGCATGCAGAGTCTGTATATACCACAATTCACAAATGCAATTATGTGTCGTCGGAGCGCTTACAGTTTTACTCTCCTCAGGTTCAAAGGCAATAAACAGATGACAGCTTGCTCCAGGCTCCACAATACCAATGGGATTGAGCAATGCGAAAGGACCACAGGGGTTCAAAATTGAGAAACGGGGCTATAATGAATATGTTAAGGTATATAATGGAGGGAAGTAAGAAAACATCTACAATATACGCATGCAGACAATGTAATCGTCTCTTAATAGTAACGCTGACCTATTTATTTTTAGAATGTTAGTTGTCTGCCTCTCACGCTCGTGTATTGGCTACCGTGCTCAAGCCGACGAGGAGTGCCCGCCTTTTTGGGTCTGGTTCGTAGTACTGTATGTACATTACAGGAAGTTGGCTCTTGTTAGACGTGCAGACGTGGGGGTTCCCGCCTCTTCTTCTGGGTCACTGTGAGGTTTTTACTGCTGCCTGTATCCTCATTAGGAAGATTTAATCTTGCTTCCTGTCCTTGAGACAACAGGAAGTGAGAGGTAATCTACCCTCTAAGGAGGGGAAATTCACTCCTGTAAGAGTTTTAATGGGAAAAAGGTGTCTCCACTGAAGCTTTATCACCAATCCTTGTTTCCAATTTTCAAAATCCAATTTTCACAGGGACAGAAAGTGAGGTGAAATCTTCTGAGCAGGGCCACACACAGCAAAACAAATGTTACTGGGGGTCAGTGGCGACTCTAGGAACAATATATAGGGGGGCACATAAGATACCACAGTCAGATCTGGGGGGGCACTAATAATTTTCATTGCATGTCGCAACCGATGGGCGCCGAGAGCTGATTTAATTGCGGATGGCATCTGCGCCCTGCAGTTGCGACAGAAGCTGCATACAGCATGTGCTGGTTACTACTTAAACTGGCGCGCTGTGTGGAGCTTCTGAGAAGATACGCTATTAGCATAGCGAGGAAGTCGGCTGCGCATTTTGCATCGCGCCCGCTACGCTAATAGCGTATCTTCTCAGAAGCTGCACACAGCGCGCCGGTTTAAGTAGTAACCAGCGCATGCTGTATGACATCAAATTGGACGGGGGTGTTGGGACGTACCAACTGTTCCGTACGACCGCGGTGGACCCTGCAAGGACACCTTGCCGATCCCTGGCGGGGGGGCACACGGGGGGGCAAGTGAAAACCTAGGGGGGGGCAATTGCCCCCCCTTGCCCCCCTGTAGCAAAGCCACTGCTGGGGGTTAACCCTTCCCTATGCTATCCAAAACGAAAAGATTTTTTTTGGCTGGAGTTACACTTGAATTTGTATGTATGTTGAAACAGGTACATTTTTTAACTTAAGAACAAACCTACAGTCCCTATCTTGTTCGTAACCCAGGGACTGTCTGTATACAGATTGCACATTCTGACACTTTTCTGACACTCATTTACATCATGCTTATTCTGGTCTGTAACCCAAAGCCAGATACACACAGGCAGAACGCATTTTAAGAAGGAGGTCTGAAATGGGAGCCACCTAGTTGTCTCTTGGCAGGCATACTTTGAAGCAGTCCCCCACACACAATACAATGTCACCTCCTCTGCACCTGCTTGCAGCTCCCTATGTAAAATGGCCACTAACACCATTAAAATACTTTATGGTAGCTTTAAGCTCAATCTATTTACCAGTGGCTTGCTGCTTTCTCAATGTTTTCAGGTCTAAGCCATCGCCAGGGAGGAAGGATCTGTGTGATTTAGAGGTACTGCCTCTGCCTGAGCTACCAGTCAGTGGCTTTCCCTCAGCTCTCAGTCACAACTTAAACCTGGATGCATCAGGCTGATACATGAAGTTTCCAGATAATGTGAATAGGTAAGTACTGTACTTAAGGGGTGTTAGTGGCCAAGGGGCTGGGGAGGCTACCCTTATTGTTGGTTTCGATCTTCTAATCAAATTCACTTATAAACCGATAACCATTACGGAGCATTTACATATCTGTAAATATTTATCAAAATTTAAAATAAGAGAAAAACAAAGATGTAAAAATGTCAACGTCCTATCAGAACTTATATTCAGAAAAAGGTTACTGGTGTACCGTAAGTAAACCAGTCACAAACCCAGACAAATCAAACTGAGCATAAGAGAAAAAACTGCATAAGCAAAAGTTACCATCAGTAAAATAAATACATGTCAAAACAATCTGTAGATTCAAAGATACAATAATTAAATGCATGCAACAGATGTTGTAAATTAAAGAGAACCTGTCACCTTGGTCAGCAGAACTCCATGCAAATAAAATCTTAACCCCGGCTACCCCAACACTGCATGGATTAAGTGTTGTTTTGTCTAGGGAGCTAAAACCACAGAGTTATACTCAGCCAGATCCTGGCTGGCTGCTAGATCGGTGCCTTCAGCCTTGCTCCCCCTCCGCTCCAGCGGTCTAAGGTCCAGTGTTGGGTCCAGTGAGTCATCAAGTCCTATACAGTGTATAGGACGTGAGAATGCTCCCTTGCTGGAGCGGAATAGGAGACAGGGTGAAGGGACCGGTCCAGCAGCCAGCAGGGATCATGGTTCGGGTGAGTATAACTCTGTTTTTTTTAGCTCCCTAGACAAACAAGCACTTAACCATTGCAGTGTTGGGGTGGTGGTTAAAGTGACATTAAAGGATATTTCTTCCCTCCCCCCAATGCTAGTGTAAGGACTTACCTTAAATCATGCTTCTTATTCCGATCATCTTCTTCATTACTGTCGTTTTCAGATGTCCCTCCAGCACTGGTGCGGGTCTCCGACCCAGTGCTGACTCCTCTGTCCTTCTCTGACGTCCCACTGTGTCTGTGCGGGTGCACGCTGCTCCATAGACTTACCTTGTGTCTTTCCTCGTCTCCCGGCCGAACATCTGGACTGCGCATGCGCCCGCCCCAAGATCCTTTGTGGCCACAGGTAAGTTTAACCCCTTCATGACTGAGGCCCTTTTTTCCATTTTTGCACCCATGTTATATTCCACATTTTAGGCCTGAAAATGACGTAAAACCCCCCAACATTATATATTTTCTGAATGCCAAGACCCTATAGAATAAAATGGTGGTAGTTGAAAATTTTTATGTTGCGCAATATTAGCGCAACTCCTTATTAAACCCCAAAATTTAGTGACAAATTTAATTAAATGCCCCAAAACACAACAAATTACCCATTTTTTTAATGAAATATAAAAGATGAGGTTACAACGAGTAAAACGATACCCAACATGCCGAGTTTACAGATTGCGTGCGACCGTGAAACGGCGAAAAACTGCAGTACCCCAAAAAATCAATAAAAGACACTTTAAAAGCCCCCACAGGTCATCAATTTAGAGATACCCCAAAATACTGACCCTAGAATTATTGCTCTCACTCCGGCGTGCGCGGCGATACCCAACATGTGTAGCGCGTTCGTCGTTTTCATGCGTAGGCGCACCCGACGCGTGTTTACGTGGCGACGCGCGTGCTCGCGGGGGCGGGGTACTTTTAAAATTTTTTTTTTATTATTATTAGATTTATTTTATTTCATTTTAATTTTAAAAACTGTTTTTTTTTTTTTTTTTACTTTACTTTGACTGCTATCACATGGGGGGGCTTGCAAGCCCCCCCATGTAATAGCAGATGGTGGTGACAGGTCCTCTTTAAGGTGATGCTGGGGGTCCAAAAGACCCTCAGTGTCACCTTTACACTGGAAATAAGCTATTGAAGTGCAGATCGCACTTCAATAGCTTATAGCTGGGCTGCAGGAGCCCAGAACTGACAGCCCAGGGACCGGAAGTGATGCAATCTGCATCGCTCCCGGTCCCATAGAACGGGGAGGGGATCGATGAACGGAAGTTCGTCGACCTCCTCCCCAGCTCCCCGCGGACACAAAGATCGCCGGTCCCGGGCCCGTAGGAGGGGCAACGGAGCCCGGGAAGCACGGCGGGGGTGTCCGGCGGGGGGGGCGGCCCCTTCTTCGGGACGCAGAAGCGATCTGGCGACAGGTAAGTCGCCAGGATCGCTTCTGTTGTAAAGCCGACAGTCGGCTCTACAAGTTTAAACAGAGTCCCGGCGGCAAAAGTCGCCGGGAGTCTGTTTAAACAGCCCCGATGCTGCCGACGTACACTGTACGTCGTCAGTCACGAAGGGGTTAAACCTGTTTCAAAAGGTTTTTTTTTTTAAAGTTTTTGCATATATCTACTGCTTGCTAGCCGTAGATATATGCAAAAAAAGTGAAGGTTTAATAACCATTTAAGATTTTGTTTCCCCTGAATTCTTATTTAACATTACATAACAGTATACCCCATGTCTGTACACAGAGCATAAAACAAAACACTTACAATGTGTTAGAGCTGTATAGCTTATTTTCTACTCACCTTTATATAAATCTGGATTATGTTGTAAAATTTACACTAATTTACTACACTTAAAGAAGAGTATTCATAATTACCAATTTCATGTATAAATGCCTTCCTTTTGATTGTTTCCTATACATGCATATGAGGACGGCAAGGTCAAACTTGATTAGGAAATGGTTTTGGACATCATTTATAAATAGCAACAGATGCTATTTTAGATGAAAGATACAGTGCTAATAACAAGGGCTAAAATTAATTCATCCCAACCTTCCAAATTAAACCTATTGTATCAAGACTTGAAGGATACTTCCAAGGACTCAGCTGAAATGTTCTGTAATGAAATTGTCTTTACTGACTTTTGACCTGCAAAAAAAAGCAAACATATATAGGCTTGAAACACATTTAATTGCAAACACACACGCACAAACACACACACACACACCATTGAATTACTTGTAAATAGTAGAGTTATAGACCATTTCTAAGCAAGAGAAAGTCATAGTGACATAATCTTTTTTTGTCATTTTAGAGTCATCTTTGCTACAAATACAATGGGGGGAATTTATCAAAACTGGAGCAGACAAAATCTTTAGCAGTTGCCCATGGCAACCAATCAGCATCTCTTTTAAGCTTGTTCAGTTAAGCTTTGAAAATTAAAGGTGGATGCTGATTGGTTGCCATGCATAGCTGCTCCAGATTTTGTCTGCTCCAGTTTTGATAAATTCCTCCCAGTATGTATACCTGGTTTAAAAGTCGCACGCTGCCCTCTCTGGTGCTATCGGTTCTCACTCCAACCTTATCTTTTTTCCCACACTTGCAGCAAGTCTTCTGTGCTGGAACTGATTACTCCTAATTCCCTGCAAACTTGCATCTCCTCAATATAACTCTATGAAGCTACAGCAGCGATCTTGAGCCCGCCTTCATTTCCTGTCTGAATAACTTTAATCAATTCCCTCTCTGTTGTTGGGCAGCCTCTCAGAGCTATTCGTTTTCTCTACCATTAATCATTTTTGCTCTTAGTCATGTTTGGGCATGATATTTAGGGCTGGCATCAGTCACTGTACTGCTGTTACGAGCGTTATATGAAAGAACACATGCCCAACATCCCTTCAGACATGCATGATCAGACTTTAACCACCCGCCACTATATCACTACAGGATACAGTAATACTGTAGGGATCAGCAGAAGGAATCACCTAGTGCAGCAGGCTGACCTGGCATCTAACACATCCAGAAGTGTGCAGAAGAAGAGTCTTCGGCAAGCTATTTTGCTCAAGATGGTGAAATTTGGTCCTGTGGGTAGCAGGTTTTTTTTTGCAATCTCTTTTAAGATGTGGACGGGGCCCCTCCCTGTTGCTTGGCCCCATAGCAGCTGCTTGAGGTGTAGTGATAATCAGCTACTAGACTTTAGTACTGGAATCACAAGGTGAGTAACATTTGAGACCATGTTGAAGCTCCATTTGCACTTAGCATGGAAATAAATTCCTACTTAAGCAAAGCAGAATGTGATATTCTTCTGATCCCTGTATTCTGTATTCAGGAGAGCATACTAGTATATGTATTGCTAACACATTGTTACAATAACCCAAAAAATATTCTAAGGTCTAACTACATGGTGCCTACAGGAAAGAGCCTGAGAGGTAAGACTTGCAAAATGACAAAACGTAGATCCTCAATTTTTAATTGTTCACTGTCAGGACTGCAAGGACTGTACTGGACATGAGCCACAGTTTCCACAGAAATTGTACTGCTGAAATCTCTAGCCAAAACATATTTTTCAATACTGATGGTGCTTTTTTATAAAGCATCGCTAAGAGCAATAATGATGTGAAAAGTGTATTGGTCCATGGAAAAATAAATCAGCTTTCAGCTTAAGGCAGGTTATAAGTGATTTCTGGGGAGCTGTGTTACCTACTGGCATTTTATATATCTCTTCGGGACTCCATCAACGTGATCCATCTGTCGTAATGCCTTAAGACCTGTATTCTTATGTCTGTGAAGGTTCCCATTTAGCCCAGTCATCGTGTAGCTAATATTATATAGTCATACTCAACTGTTAAAGATGTTTTGCTACTCATCCAAGTAACTTACTCAGTACTAAGGAGTGCCAGGAACATACCCATTAGAACTGCTGTATAATCCTGACACTCTTTAGAATTGAGGAAGCTACTTAGATGAGTGTAGTAACTTTGTCAACATAGCCAGACAAGTCCTAAACAATGCTATCCCATAGTACCGCTTCATGGTCCCAATAACAGGCCTGGCAAAGCTACACATAGCTTTAGGGCTGGCATCAGTCACTGTACTGCTGTTACGAGCTTTATATGAAAGAACACATCCCCAAAATCCCTTCAGACATGCATGCTCAGACTTTAACCACCCGCCACTACAGTAATACTTTTTCTCAGGGTGCGGATCCCTATCTGATCAACTATATTGAAACAAGCAGAGAGGACACTCCATCTGCTTGCTTTATGATACAAAAACACAATACAATATTATAGGCGATGCAGAGAAATTTGGTCCGAAAATGGTCCTATGGGCAAAATGACGATAGTATCAAAGCGGCCAAAGATGCGGTGCATTCCTAGCTTCTCTCCTCCCCACTGGGCTCTGGTCTATGTCCCCTACGATTCCCACTGCTCAGCCCCGCCTGTGTCGGCAAAGGCAGCAGGATTTGGACAAAGAGCCAGCTAAGCTGCCGGCGCCCAGCGGGGGGAAGGGGAGAAGCGCACCTTTCGCCCCCACACTGGAACATGCGGTACCGCAATGCTGTGCATTCCTGTGCGATGCAACTTGGGTCACAACTTAATGACCAAGGACAAATGTGGGTCCTGAGGTTACACAGGTTGAGAACCACTGGTTTAAAGGATTATTTATAATAAGACAACACTTCATGAATATAGTGACTTATGAAGAATTTGTTTATTATTATTACGTTTTAAAAAATTAAGTGAATTGTAACTTAAAGAGTCAGGAGTGTTTAATGGAAATGTACTTAAAAGAGAACAACGGGGTACGTTTTTTCCCCCATAGTTCTCTTTAGGGTCACGGGAGGATATACTGTATACTAACCTCCTACCGTGACCCAAAGCTCAGTATATAGCGAGCTATTGCCCGTTACATGACAGTCACCATTCACTGCAGGGAGACGATCGGGAAGTGAGCTGATCGGCTGCATGTTTCTGCTCACTTCCTGATCAATAGAGCCGACCTGTGACAGCTTCTTTGTCACAGGTCGGCTCTAACTATGAGTATAAATCATTCACCTCATAGTTCTCCTTTTAAACATTCAGTCATTTACTCTTCACTGACTTTGCAATTAAACCCCTAGCAGGGGGCATCAGTGGAAGTCAACAGGTGGAGTGTCTACTTAGCTTGTGTCAATAAAGTTGATTTGAGGAGTCAGAAAGTGCTGTGCTACCTATACCTTTGTTCTTAGCACCTGAAAAGACCATCAGAAGGGTCATGAACCCTGTTTTAGATTGATTGAAAAATCTAAGCACCTGTACGAGATCAAGCAGGTGATTCAAACCACCAGTGTCCATCCATAACTAAAATATCAGATTTGAATGGGCTGACTCTAGCTAAATTATTATTATTATTATACAGGATTTATATAGTGCTTACAGTTTGCGCAGCGCTTTACAATATAAGGAAGACATTACAGTTACAATACAAATCAAGATGGTAAGGAGGGCCCTGCCCCTGAGGGCTTACAATCTGAAAGAGGAGGGGGAAATGATACATAAGGAGGGAGCTGTGTGGGGATGAATTATTTGAGAATGTGAAGGTTCAGTGGCTAGGTCGAGGTGGGATAGGCTTCCCTGAAGAGATGAGTCTTTAGGGAACGCCTAAAGGCAGTCAAGGTGGGAGATAGACGGACAGGTTGGGGTAAAGAGTTCCAGAGGATGGGAGAGACTCTAGAGAAGTCCTGGAGGCGAGTATGGGAGGAGTGGACAAGGGAGCTGGAAAGCAGGAGGTCAATGGATGAGC
>NW_017306377.1:896692-902009 GCF_000935625.1 Nanorana parkeri
GATTGGATGTGGGGAAGAAAGGTGAGGTCCGAGTCAAGGATGACACCTAGGACCTTGGCAAGAGGGGAGGTTTGGATAGTTGTGTTATCAACCTCAACTGAAATGTTGGGGGAAGGTGCACGGGCAGGAGGAAATATCATGAGCTCAGTTTTTGAAAGATTGAGTTTTAAGAAATGTTGTGACATCCAGACTGATATGTCATTTAGTAGATTAGTGACACCCAAGGACACTGAGGGGGAGAGTTGTGGAGTGGAAAGATAAATTTGAGTGTCATCGGCATAGAGATGGTATTGGAAGCCATGTGAGGTTATTAGTTGACCAAGGGAGGAGGTGTAGATGGAGAAGAGAAGGGGTCCAAGGACAGAGCCTTGGGGGACCCCTACAGAAAGAGGAAGAGGAGGGGAAGAGTTAGAATTGTAGGTGACACTGAAGGAGCGCATAGATAAGTAGGAGGAGAACCATGAGAGAGCAGAGTCTTGTAAATAAAGGCATACCATTATATTTGTGAATTACAATAATAAAGTGGCATTTACAGTTTCTGTATTATTCTAGTTGTGTAAAGTATAGTGTTTTGGGGAAACAGAAAGAAAGAACTATAGGACATGGTGTAGTTTAAATTGTGACATGGGAAAAAAGAAAAATATCAGTCTTGCTATCACTGCAAAAATCTTTCCTACTAAAGCTAAGACATGCTGACATAAAATGTAATTGAGCTGTTCGGAGTTATGCTTGTAGCTCTTAATTTGTAAATCCATTAAACATGGTAATCTATGGAAGAAACACTGCATATCAAATAAATACATCACCCCCTCCCTTCCCCTCCTGATACAGAGGGAGAGGCACAGCCATAGTGCAATTTATATACATTTACAGTGTCTGGCTCGTTAGGAGCTTACTTGCTAGAGGCAGCCAGTAGCTATCAATAAAATGTTGATAGTAATGTTAAATGAAGCTATTCTGGTCATTTTATAATGAAGTGGAGGGAAGTGCATGGCCATTAACTGGGATCTGCCTCATTCAAGTGATTGAGTACCTATTGCAGCTGCTCCAAAATTGATGAGATGGCGTCCATTTTCGGAAGTGACAATCAGAGGAGGTGCAATGGCAGGGCAGAGCAGATCGAGGTACAGGGTATTATGCAGACTGTAAAAACAGATTAAAAAAGGTACTGTTAAAGGTGTTATACATCCAAAATATAAAAACACAACCTATGGATTGTTAAGGGGGTGGTGTTGTTATGGTTTACAGAGTTTGCCACTTAATCCCACAAGGTTTATAACTTGTTAACCTTGGTGCAGACAACACCACATAAATACACCAATTACTAAAAGAAAAATAAATTTTGATTCCATAGTGAATGCACACTCAGAGCTCATTCACACCAAGGAGGTTGAGGATCAGCGCGGTTACCACGCTCACTTCAAAAAGGGAGGTTTTGGGAGTTTTTAATTGCGTTTCAGCACTGAAACGCAATTAAAAATGCTCAAAACTGCGCTGATCAGTGCAGCAAATGCGCTGATCAGTGCTGCGATTCCATTGAAAGCTGTATGGAATCAGTGCAGCAAAAATAGTGCAGGGAGCAGTTTGGGCGTGGGGTGGTTCGGATTGCACGGACCCGCACGGTCGCATGAACGGTCCCCATAGCAATGTATGGGATCGTTCATGTCGGCGGATCTGCACGGCCAAATCCACGCTGCCGAACTGCCCCGGTGTGAACTGAAGCCAAAACTTTTTTTTTCGTGTTGGATTGGGTGTTGAGGGATTAGAACACCTGTCAAGTTTTTATTGTTGTCTGTATCCCCCGGAAAGGAGATTCACCCTCTCCATTTGTCCCGGTGACAATTATCACTAAAAGTGAAAGAAAATTCCATATTTTGGGTGGTCATCAGAATAGGAATAAATGTTAAACCTTCCAATGGGGGCATTAGTTCTGGTGACCCTGCTGACCACCAGGGACGTCTCTCTCCCTTTGGTGGGATATCTCTCACTTCCTGTTGTGGCTCTTGGCAGAAAGTGTGGGGAATCTCCCCTTGGACACAGATGGCAAAAAAGCTGATGGGGTTATGACCCTCCCCTACTCTATCAAAAACTAAAACATAAATTGGGCTTCTGTTCTACTTTAAAGTCTCCATCAGATGTCATGTGACAGGGTAATAATGCCAGAGCAAAATAAGGAGACAGGCACAGAACATTAAGTACTTATCCTTGTTGCACTCCTTACCAAAAGTCCCTTGTGATGGGGTGGGGGGGTGCTCGCAGTGACTGGGGATGGCGCCACAAATATCAGAAAACTGTAGAAATTTTACCAGCACACCAATCCTTTTACAAAGCAAAAGCTTCATTTATTGAAGTTCCTTGTCACATGAACAAGTGCTTTCGGGGCAACACAGGATCCCTTCATCAGGTCAATACTAAAGCTTGATGAAGGGACCCTGTGTGGCCCCGAAAGCGCTTGTTCATGTGACAAGGAACTTTAATAAATGAAGCATTTGCTATTCTAAAAAGGCACGGAACATTGTCGCCCCTTTAAGTGATTTTGGAAATTGCATTAACATGTTAGAATTATCTAAACTCTGGAAGATGTGGCCAAAAAAAGGCAAGAAGAGGGCAAAGCACTAATCACCAGTATTGCCTATGTTTACGCTGCAGCCGATCTTTCCACATTACTGACATGCCATGCCTTGCCAATGCTATTTTTGGTCATGCCATGCCTTGCCAATGCTATTTTTGGTCATGCCATGTCTTGGCAATGCCATCTTTTTAGAGGCTGGGCTTTGCTTCTTTATGTAAGGTCCTCCAAGGATAACAGTGAGCAGCATACTGCAGGTATCACCAGATCTCACTCCAAATCTCATGAAACTGGCAGTCAGAGGCAGCAGTACCTTAGATTTCATATTGCTGATATACAGCTATTGGGCTTTTGGCACAGGAGTGCCTAGGCTCCCTTACATTCCAGGAAGTTCACTGTTATTTTTTTGGAATTCAAGACAAAAAGGAAGATTTTCAGGCTACAATTACCTTTTTAAAATCATTACTCTTTGAGTCCAGTTCCACTTAAAAGCTTTTATAAGATTTTAGTGATTTGGTTTACATCTACTTTATCATGTAACTCAATCTGGTCCAATGCTGTAGAAATATGCATAAAAACTAGACAAAATCAATGTGTCTTTGTTGCCCAGTTTAAGTGTGCAGCTGCAGATGTCAACCAATATTTATAATTTTTTTGACTAGTCAAAGTAGATCTAAGAATAAAGTGACAGACACTAGAGGCCAAATTCACAAGTCATGCACATACCTGAAGTTAGGGCTTTCATTTCCTTTCTGTTTACTGATGTCACAGCTGGCAACGCAGCAAGGTATAACATATTTGTCAAACTTGCCCATAAACCTTTTGTAGATGGACAGTCTTGCAGCTGTGTATTCATCAGAACTGCAAACAACATCAACAGCAAAAGAAGGTCAGGAGCCATAGATTAATCTTATTTGCAATTCTGCATAGTCAAACTTTTCAGGGGGCATTACTCATAATTATCAAAGCTTAGCAGCCCAACAGCTCAGCTTGTTACTGCTCACAGAAATCGATCAGCATGTTGAAAAATATAAGTATAAGTATATCTAAAGCCAGAACTAACTTAAAGGAGATCTATGGGGTCAGTGCTTTTCCCCATAGTTCTCCCCATGGTCACGGGAGGACACAAACTAGCGTCCTCCCGTGTCCCAAAGCTCAGTATACCACGAGCTACAGCTGAAACCGCCGCAGCCAGGACGGATCCTGACATTACTGTCGAGATCCACCCAGCTGCGTGATTGACAGCTGGCTCTGCCTATCTAGAGGCAGAGCCAGCTGTACCCGCCCCCGTCTGTTCCGCCGGTCAGCTGGAGGATCGGACAGGGGAGGGGGGGAATCCCCCCTCCCCTGCAAGTGTTCTTTGTCATACAGCAACTTGGTGGCATTCTGCACACTCTGTGTACTGAACTCCTACAGATATTTCGCCAAAAGTCTGCATGACCTACAAGTCAAATTACACAAATCCCCTGCAACAGGGGCTAGTTTTAGACTAGCTAATTCTAAGACTCAACCAGTGGAAAAGGGACCCAGATAGTGCCCCCTTTCTTATTACAATACTAAGGCTGATGAGGTGGTAATATTGAAGGCAGGCCCTCCTACTACCAGTCAGTTGGCTTTGTAAAACAAACACTAGCATTTTTTTAAGTAAGGAGAAGTCTAATCGGCAATTAGGTTTGCTAGACTGACTACTTTGTATATAGCTGACCAGGAAGTGAATGTTTCTTTTCAACAAAACTTTAAAGCGGAACTAGACCAACCAATTCACATATCTCAAAAAACAGTTACTTTCAAGGCATGCCAACTGTCATGGTTGCCAGTGTGCTTATTTCAGCTCTCAACCAAACTTCCAAGCCCTCAAATGGCTGGTGTCATAGCTAATCCATAGCTAATCACATGTGCAGCACCATAGCATCTGCAATCCAAATAGAAAGATGGCACCTTCCTAGGCTGTAAAGGATAGTACGGTTTCGTTTTACAAAATTAGCATAAGTGGCCTATGTTACTGAACGGATTGTGGAATATGAACTGGCATAACTTCAGAGAAATACTACGGAACATGTAAGCTGATGAGTAGGTACTACACAGATGACTATATTTAAAGTTAACTTTTTGTTTTAGATGTTGTTCTCTTCAATCTAAGATGAACAGTACTTAGCAATAAAAATGTATTAAGCACCAGCAAAAAAAAAAGATGCTAAATTTTATAGTGTTAGTTGTGTTACACATGGAATAGGATACACAGACTGCTGTGTGCTTACTCTTCTTTTATATCTTCTATCTTGGGGAGCTCTGGGGTAGGATTGTCTGCCGGTTTGGGAGATTTTTGAACTGGTTTAGGAGATGCAAGCTGTTTTTGCTTGTCCTTCTTTGAAGATGCTTTTCTCTTCTCTTTCTTGCACTGCAACAGTGAAGATAGAATATATATTAGAATATCTCACATGTAGTTACAAGTTTCTATCACATAGACTATAGGGTCAAAAAAGAAAAAGCTGCAGTTATAATGGCATTACTACATATCCTGTCCTTGATTCTGTCAATGTTCCCCAGCTTTGATACTGCATTATAATGATGTTTAATCCTCTAGTTATTTCTCTACTCACAGCTCTGAACTTCAAGGAAAAGTATTGCATTTTTGCTATATAATATGTATGTAGTCTGTCCTTGATTCTGTAAATGTTTCCCAGCTGTATGACTGCATTATCATGATGTCTAATCCTTTAGCTATTTCTCTTTGACTCAAGCATGAAC
>NW_017306377.1:902086-912550 GCF_000935625.1 Nanorana parkeri
GTTATGTTTAAAACTAGGGATGCACCGATATATCAGCCGCCAAAACATATCAGCCAAAAATTGCACTTTTGGCAAAATGCCGAAAGTGCAATTTTCTGGCCGATATAGCGGCCCATCTGTGCTTTCACTCCTCCCCGCTGGGCACTGCTCTGTGTTCCAGCAGGGAGAAGATAAACTGTCACAGGTGGCCGAGCGCTGCGGGAGGAGAGCACTGCGAGCGGCCGGCGTCTCTCCTCCCCGCTCAGCCTGCTGTGACAGATCAGGAGAGCGCTGTGGGCAGAGACAGGAGGCTGAGCTCTCCTCCCTTCACCGCTCGCTCAGCTTCCTGTCACAGATCGGGAGATTGGTGTGGGCGGAGACAGCTTGCAGTGCTGTCACAGGAGACTGAGCTCTGCTCGCTCAGCCTCCTGTGACAGCTTTCAAGATGGAGAGTGAGGTACAAACACTCAGAGATCAGTGATCGCTGAGTGTTTGTGAATAATTGAGGTCATAGTATGGTTACTATTTCCTCAATTATAAATGAATGGGAAGTGATCTACATCACCTCCTGTTCATTTATGATTGTGTATATGGTAAACATACTATGTCCTTATGTTATGAATGAACAGGAACATTCAGTATAGAGGCTTCCTGTTCATTTATAACAGGGGCTGCAGAAAAAGAGATTGAGGACTCTCTGTTCTCAATCTCTTTTTCTATTTTAAAAGGGAAATTTTAAAAGGGAAATATCAGGGGGCTGTGTAGACACCAATATTTCCCAGAAGCCCCTTAAAGTAAAGTAAAAAATATTTAATAAAAATTAATAAATAAATAAAAATAAAATATAAAAAAATAAAAAGTTTATAAAAAAATAAATACAAATAAAATATTAAAAAAACATTGAAAAAAGTTTAGAATTTTTTTTTCGGTTTCGTTTTTGACATTTTTTATTTCGGTGCAACTCTATTGAAAATACATTTTAGATGGACTTTAAAGTATTAGGGGGGTTATTCACAAAGCTACCGAAGGCAGCCGAGTGAATAACCCAGCTGAAGTGAGCCGAACGACGTTCGGCTATTCACTCTGGCTCAGTACGGCTAAAAATAATTGTTTCTAAAGCACATTTCCACCTTTGTAAGTGATTAGCATTTATTGTGGTGATGTAGTGGTGCAGTGATTATGTATATGTGTGTACATTTTCATGACTCTTATTGCTGGATTTTTTTACTTTTTTATGGACTTTTGTCCTACAAATTCAAAATTCCCTCCACAGGAAACTCAATCTGACACTGGGGTTGGATTGTCTTGTACTTCCTCTCTTCTATGCTTTACCCTGAAGCCCCGCGAGATTAGGTAGCAACAATTGGGATGTGCTCATTCTGCTGATCCAGCCCCGTTCACATAGATGGTACTTAACCTGTGTACTCAGAACAGATCATCAAGTTACTTAGAGCAGCTATTGGAAGATCAGAGGCACCTGAAGCTCAATCCCTCCCCTGTAAGTCTTTGTAACAAGATCACTGCACACCAGCTCTGCATTGGCTTTGGAGGAAGAAACATTTACTGGAAGAAAGGTGTTTTTTCCAGCAATCACTCAACTGTAGTCACAGGTTAAAGAAAAACTCCAGGTCACTCTGCTTTGTCCAGGGGGGGGTTTCCACTATAAATATTAAACAAATACATTTTAGATGGACTTTGGGGGGAGAGAGAGCTCAGAAAGAGAGATCTCAGTTTACGCAGAGAAGCTTGTGCATGAGGGAAGCATAATATTGTGGGAAATGTAGTTTTCCATGCCCTATATTGTAGTTCCCATTGTGCACAGCAGTCTGTAATTTACACAGACTGCTTGCAAAGCACAGAGGCGGCCATTTTAAAAGGAGCTACGAGGAGATGAAGAGGAAAAGCTAACAAAAAAGCAAGTTTCTGTGTTCATACACAGCAACTGCTTATGTCTGCTACATGTAAACTCGGTGTAATTTGCTGACATTTTTTTTTAAATACCTCTGCAAAGTTGGAAATGGGCTTTAAGTTAAATTTTTTCAGGTATATATGAAATATGTCTAATCAAATAAAAGCATCATATTTACCACTTGCAGCAATCAGCTACTGAGTTCTAGCCAGAGCCCTACCTTTCCGTAAGCTCATAACAGCTAAAGTGCTGAATGACCTGAATAGCAGGAGAGAAAAGATTACAAAGACTGCTAAAAGACTATAAGGAGGGATATACCCACTCCCACTATCCAAGCAGAGGATGAACCCTCTGGCTTAGTCAGGTATAAACAAGTTGCCAACAAGCAAACAGACAAAGCCAGTCTTGGTCAGCAATCACTGGCCCACAAAATTAGGGAAATAGAAGAAAATCTCTGCAGTAGCATCCTAGACACCAATACCTTTCAATTAGGCCTTGTTTACGTGGCCAGCTGACTTTTACCGCCCTTCTAAAATGCTTTGCATGGTGGATAACATTTCAGAGAGCGGTTGACAGCTAGTTTACAAGCATTCAGGAGACACATGTCTGTTTTTCTTTTTTTTTCTTATCCAAGTGGCGTTTTAGTATTGTAATACTGTGTGGTAACCACATTCCAAGCAGCGCAGTGATACCGCTGTCTCCTGCATGCCTGTATTTGTTTTTATCCCAATGGGTATTTTGAATTGCAATACCAAGCACAATGTGGTTGTGGTGCGATCCCATTGACTGCATTGGCACCGCCTGCCAAACATGACATGCTGTATAAACTTTGCACAGATGTGACACAAAGCATCATGGCTGTGACATGTTTACATACCTGAGCGGCCACCATGTTGGTTTTAGGTGGCCTATTGGAGGGGGCAGTAAAGATGCGCAGCAACCGCTTATTTTTAGCGCTGCTTGCCACCCGTGTGAATAGGCCCTAAATTAGTATCCCTGAAAAATTGTAAGGAAACGTATACTACTTTTACACCTATGTATATGCATCATTTTAGGGAAGCAGAAGAAGTTTTTTCTTTCCTTTTTGATCCTGGAGTTGGGATTTAAGCGTTGGAAATTAAAGCTAGAAGCTGATTGGATGCCATGCACAGCTGCTCCAGATTCTATCTGCTCCATTGTTAGTAAATTTCCCTCTCTATGTTTTCTTTCCCTATTGGCATGAGTTGGTGGTATTTGCAACAACAAATTAAAGCTGTAACTGTAACAAATCTAGAGAGAGTCAATATAAATGTGCTCTTTAACGGTGTAGAAGAAAGGAATTCATTAGTGCTGTAATTGAACCTCCTTGAACTTCTGTAAAAGCAGCTATTATGTAATATACTGCATATAATATATCATTAAATTAAATCACTTGTGTTTCAGCTTCCATGGTCTATGGAAGGCTGAATAGAAAGAGTAATTAGCTAGAAGGAACGAAATCATGGGTCAAGGCTTACTTAAAGAGCAACCCTACCCAAAACGGATCCCTCAATTTTGGAAGGAGAGGGGCATGACATGCTCTTTCTGCTGTCTGGGTGCCCAGATGGAAGCTCTCCCCCCCAACTTCACAGCCGAAATATCATATCCACAACTGTCTGGCACCTGTATGATCCCTGATGATCAAGTATTTCCCACGTCAGCCGAGACGAAAGGAGGCCCATGGCCGCAGCAGGAAGCATTTACAGACACAACAGTTTGAACTCTTCAAATGCGATCATTTTTATCTATGAAGTTCAGCCTGTTGATCCGGGTGGGAGGTGTCCCCAGTTATATGTGCTTTGATACTAGGAGCAACATCTCCACGGCCCACAGTTAAACCCTTCCCACCCAGGATCAAACTCTCAGCTAAATAAAATCAAGCTTTCACTGGATACTGGTGGGTGGACCTTAGTTCCAGGGGCAGAAGTTATCTGAAAGAAAGGAAATACCCAAATAACGAATGGCCAAGGCAATTAAATAAATTTGGATTTTTACACTTTAACCTTTAAAGGGAAAAACATGATATCATATCCGTTGTTATGGTCATGAGCACCAATAGCCTCATAGGGAGATTAGGGTTTGCCATACCAGGTCTTCACTTTCCACAGCCACAGGAGCTTGTTTATCAAGTAGTGATCTGGTCTCCACTGCCAGTTGAAGCATCCTCATTGCTTCCTCCCTGATTTCCTTATCGTGAAGGGTTGGTTTAAAGGAAACCTGGATTAGGCACCGCTGGAAGAGAAAAGATAAGGAAAAAAAGAAAAATATAAGCAAGTTGACTCTTACCCAGCCCTTACTGTATGAGTCTGTGTGTCTAATGCCTCAAAGTAATCATTCTCTGAGCTGTATAAGAATAAGCAAAGTAAATATGCCAGATCCAGAACAAACTGTTATACTGAAAATGGAATGTCTGGATCAAAAAAAGACTAGTAAATCTGGAAAAGGCTGCTATTTCAATTATTTATTAATTTGAAATTTATAAATTTCCACTTAAATGATCTACTTTTAACCTTGATCAATAACATATCCTGCTCAAGTTCATGGCAACATTAGATTAAGCTGAATGATCAATATCAATATCATCCTTGTTATTGTTAAATTCTAAACAAATGCACAAGGAGACATCACATGCCCATGCACTTACAGATTGAACAGAGTAAAACTGTTTCCTATATTTTGAGTGGTTGATATAAGGAGTTGGTGGTTGATTCAACCCATCAGTGCTCACCCAAAAGAGAAATACCATTGTTGACTTTAAATTAGGGATGCACAGATACTTTTCGAGTACTAGTGCAGATACTTGGCATTTTTATGAGAACTATCAGGGTTGCAGCTGGGACCGGGCTCTGGCACTCCACTCCTGTCCTGAAATCATTAGTCTGTATTGTTTTAGAAAAACTGTCACATGACAATAAACAAAAATGTATCAGTACTCATACTTGTAAGTACTCGGCAAGTACCAGTACTCGTACTCGCAAAACTGGTATCTGTGCATCCCTTTATTTATATTTATAAAAACAAAATCGTACATTCAAACAGAGATGTACAAATCCCAGGAGCTCCGTGTGCTCCTTATAAATGACTGCTGCCTCCTAATTTTTACATTTTTCTCTAGTGTAGTCTTGGAGCTCTAAAGTATCGGTACATGTACTCGTACTTGTACCGAGTACTGTACTTGGTATCTGTGCAACCCTACTTTAAATGGACACACTTCATAAAAAATTATTTTAAGTGTGATGCAGTGTGTACTTGTCCCTTCTGCACAGATGAGGACCGATATAGAGGGTGGATCCCCCAAGGGAAGACAGATAGTAATAAAAACTTGACAGGGGATATGACACTCCTCACTATTGCCAAAACTAAAAAAAAGGTTTTAGCTTAACATTATATTGAATACAATTCACCTTACCTTGCCAGGTAAAACAGAGCCAACCGCTGGTGATACTGCGATGGCCGAATCCTCAGGTACCATAAACTGAAATGATGTAGGTCCAACAGGTGCAATCTCTCCTTTGCCAATCCTTGGTACAGGATGAGTGAATTCATTGCAACTAACGTGGGAATTGACGACATACAAGGTGGCAATGGAGATATCATTTAAGGCTGTTCCTGGAAACTGGACAAAGGAATGAGACAGTTCAAGAGGAGGGTGGACCCCTATGGCTTTACAGGAGACCTTGAATTGCCTGAATGGACAGAAGTAAATGAGTAAACAACAGTGCATGTAAGTAATAATGTCCAAAAACTCCACTTTCATTTAAAAAATAACATAGCTTATAAAATTGCAACACAAGCTATTTTGTAATTTCATATTATTAAAATTAGCTTTCCATTTTAATCTGAAGCCATTGTCATTTTCTAAAACTGTTCACAAAATTAAATGCAATATGAAAACTTGGAGGTGTTCTGTACACAGTTGGTGTACAGAATGCCCCCGGAAATGTCATTCCTACTCCTGTAATTGTCTGACAGATTTTCCCAGAAGTCTGCAGTAAGATAAAATAAAATTTAAAGAATCCTCATGGAACACAAATTTAATTTGTGGGGAGATTTCTGTAAGGGTTAACAACTTCAAAAGGGATGTAGACACTGCAGGTTTCCATATAAGAACACTGAAAGTGGGTGGGTATAATGAACACAGACCCTTCCAATTCAGGAAACGGTCTGGAAAGGACATGAAACAAACGGCTTTTTCTTCAGAACCGAAAAAGTACTTGCAACATGCATAGATCACCCAAAGGGGGTTGTTTTTTTTTTCTCAACAAAGGTGAAGATACATTGGGCTCACCTAAGAGTTTAAATATTCTTATTTCAATATGTTTACCCTTCCTCACCTATTGATAGCCGATTTGCATGTCAGGTCACAACTGTATTCTCCGGCTTTTGGGGCTTTAAATATGATATCCAGAGTCATTGTCTCCAAGGGAAGCAGCGTTCCAAAACCGTCGTTGGGTTGAATATCTACATACTGTATTTCAAAATACAATTTAGAAATGGTAGATAAATAATCAGTCATGAACAAGAAGTACAGTTCTGCACCTAACTTAATGTAGAACTGAAGCCAAAACTCTCCATTGGGGTGATTTTCCTTCACCTTGTCCAATAACCACAACAAGAAGTGAGGGGATATACCTCCAAAGTGAGTGAAATCCCTGGTGGTTACCAGAACTATTGTCACCATTGGAAGACTTCCCACCTGATGACAACCCAAAAATTGCAATTTTCTATAACTTTTACTTTCAGTGATAATGGCCACCAGGACAACTAGATAGTATGACTCTCCTTAAGGAGGGGACAAAGAGCAATCAAAACCTGACATGGGGTTCTAACCCCTCTTCACTCTATCCACAGCTAAAAAAAAACAAGTTTTGGCTTCAGTTGCACTTTAAAGTAGATCTAAACCCAATCACTAAAATCATCTATAACCTTTAACATGTTAATACCAATTCAAAAGTTATTTTCAGTCTTGTAAATCCACAGATTCCCTTAGAAAAATACCTATTGATCCTGCCATTAAGTCCTCTGTTCAAGCACAGTACACATGTACCCCTGATGGAAGCTACAAGCAGACACAGTACACAGGCATGATCAACTGATGTTATTATCAGTAACCCTGTCTTAAACAATGATGGCCTGAAAAGGGACCCGAGGAGATCAGCAGCATTGAGATACAAAAAATTATTTAAAAAGGTGAAAACAGGATGACTGCAACTCTGCAATCAGTGGGACTCCGCAAGGTGAAGAAGTCTAACGTAGTCAACCTGAAAACCAGTAGAAGCTTGTGAAATATTGTGTATTCCTGGACTAGTACTGAAATGAAAACTCCATTTTTATTAGACAATCCATAAAAGAAAGAAGGAACAGCAAGACAGTAATAGTTTATGTGTTTTACACACAACGGTCCTTAGTCATATTAATGTGTCTGAAATGTGCACACTATTACTGTTTACCATTCCTGCTTGCCTTTATGTATTATCTAATAAAGGAGTTTTAATCTCACTTGTTCCAAATATGAAGGTCTGAGTATTTCCCAAGTTCCTCCCTGGGTGCATCCCTGGCAAAGATCAGGCCATGTATAGTTACCACAGGCTTACTGTAATCAATTCCTGGGGATGCTTGATGGTTGTTTTACATGTCTGTGTATATCCCATTAGATGAGGGTTATACACAGGTCCTCTTTTTTTTCTATCATGTGTATGACAGTGTAACATAAGGATTAAGTGAACATTTTATGAAATTGTAATGGGGTTATGCTATTGGTCAGTTTGGAAGAATCTATTGTTTAAAGACCAACTTCAGTTTTAAGTGTCTCCTCTGTAGTTAAAAAAAAAATAAGTATACATGCCTATTTTCACCAAAGGGTCTTCAGTCAAGTTTGATTACATCCCAGATCCATCCTCTTTGCTTATGGTGATGATGGATGGTTCTTACTCCTGTATGTAATGGTGTGTGAGCATCGTTCAGTGCAGCAATATTGTGAGCCCAGGTAGATATGTGGATGTGATGACATACCCCCCACAAGGTGTCCACATCAGCTCAAAGAACATGGGAAGAATGATATCTAATAGAGCCGCACTATGATGCCACAATTGCAAGAACAACTTTATTGACTCCAACAAGATACTGCTTAGGTCCTCTGAAGGTCTGCTCTGCTCTAACATTTTTCACAAATAATTTTTGACTCATCCTCACAGTTCTAGCTGACCTGTGACAATTAAATTGTCACAGGTCGGCTCAGTAGATCGGGAAGTGAGCGATCACATACCGACGTTCGCTCACTTCTCAGTGGGAGTGGCTGGATTCTCCACTCCCCGCTCCGATCCTCCAGCGCTGACTGGCGGAACGGACGGTGGAGGGGGCGGGTACAGCTGGCTCTGCCTCTAGATAGGCATAGCCAGCTGTCACTCACGCAGCTGGGCGGATCCAGACATAATTGGCGGGATCCGCTGCGGCAGCTCACGTTATACTGCGGCGTCTCAGTATACCGCGAGCTGTGGCTCGCGGTATACTGAGCTTAGGGTGACGGGAGGACGCTAGTTTGTGTCCTCCCGTTACCCTAAGGAGAACTATGGGGAAAAGCCCTAACCCCATAGTTCTCCTTTAATCGTAGAGTTCGACCTCTATAATTAAGCCCGTTTGTGGTGAAACATGTTAGAGTGGGGCAGACTTTAATAGAGACTGAGCTGTATCCTGTTGGAGCCAATAAAGTTGTTTTCATTGAAGTTATGGCATCAGAGTGTGGCTCTTTGGGATTTACAGACTGAATATACTGGGAGTGTGGACAAGCTCCTCGAGCAAGCACCTGAATTCTCTCTGTACTGGGTAATTTATAAATACTGGGAAGGAGCAGTGCTATCTTTCTTACATGCTAATGGGATAAATGGTGCTGACAGTTAATGATTCAGGAAGAGGACCTGGATCAATAACCCGGAAGATGTGGTGGAGAAGTAGACCTTCTGAGGAGACAGCACCGAACTGAAAGTGAGTATTGCAATAAACAATGCCCTTTTTTTAATGCTGCTGGGCTACAGTTTTTTCTAAACTGGAGTTCCGCTTTAATTTAGACCTTATTAGGATGTGCATCTACAGCTTGTGGACATTAATGAGTAAGCCATATGTGTTCATTGTGTGGGCTGGTGATGTGCAATATTCATCCTAAAGCAATGTAAACGTAAGTAATTAAACCTTCAACCAAACTCACCCTCCTACTTCTCAGCCGCATTTCCAATTTTAAAGTGGGAGGTTTTGTAATTACTAGACTATTGTTTGGATGAATACTCCCAAACACTTTAGTTTTTGCAGCACAAGAGTTGTCAGTACTCCACAGTTCTCCAGATTCATTAAAATGTTAACTTCATTATAACATGAATAAAATACTAAAATACCCAGCTATGAATAGCTTGAAGCTGAGCTCCAGGCTTTAGTAGTAAGAGCTACTATTAAAATGCATTAGCAACAGACCAAGGACAACATTAAAGGGAAACTACAGTTTTTGGTCAAATGTAGTTTAAATAGTTTTAAATAACATTTTCATACATGCTTACATAAGATTTGTATTTTACAAGGAAACATGTTGGTTACTTTTATTACAGTTTGATTGCTAGGGGTTCTAGTCATAATAAGTAAGCACCCACTTTTGATTGTCTAACTGAAAACCCATATGTGGCTTTATGAGCAAGAGACATGCTGGTGCATCCTCCTGAATATTTCAGTGGTGTATGTTGTTAACAGAACCAAACTACAGGAGATCAAATTACACAACATAGTTGTAAAGACCGTATAAACCTGAACCTCCTGACACTGTCTAATGCAAACACTGACTTCAGAAGGGAAATCTGGGCTTGGCCTAACGTCTCCCACAGCTCACTATTGGTAAGCAAGAAAGCCCAAGCAGTTAGAGACGGAGCTTATACAGGGAGGGCTCAATCGTGAAGCCAACTAATCACCATTAAGAGATATAGACTACAACATCCATTGTGACTTCTGACTGCTGTTCACAGGCATTACTGAGGAGTCTTTTCCTTGGTAATGGCCTAGTGAGGGGTGGCGAAGTTGTACACATAGGCAAAGTTAGAGGCGGAGCTTATACAGGGAGGGCTCAATCGTGAAGCCAACCAATCAGCATCAAGGGATATAGACTGCAACATCCATTGTGACTACTGACTGCGGTTCACAGGCTTTGCAGAGGAGTCCTTTCCCTGCGAATGACCTGGTGAGGGGTGGCGAAGTTGTACACATAGGCAAAGTTTGAAGATTACTGCAACAACCAAACACTTTAAATATACCGTATATACTCGAGTATAAGCCGAGATTTTCAGCCCATTTTTTTGGGTGAAAAGTGCCCCCCCCTCGGCTTATACTCGAGTCAGCGCCATGTGTGATCTTACTTACCTCGCCGAGCGTCGCGCCACTGCTGCTCCGGTGTGCGGCGCTCCGAGCGGGGTCATCTGGCAGTCTCCGGGTCCTAATTTAGGTGGCCGGAGACTGCCAGATGACCCCGCTCGGAGCGCCGCACACCGGAGCAGCAGTGACGCGACGCTCGGCGAGGTAAGTAAGAA
>NW_017306377.1:914561-938889 GCF_000935625.1 Nanorana parkeri
GGGGGTAGAGAGAGAGATGAATCTAAGCAATTATATATGTATTGTCTGCACTGTATTAGCAGTATATACTACATATAGAGTATATACTGCTAATACAGTGCAGACAATAAATTTACAATTATACTAACATGAATGTATTAAATGATCTGTATGTAGCCCTGTACTATGGATCATTTAACCCATTCATGTTAGCAGAGGATCATTGTAAATGTATTGTTGCAGGCACTCTATATGTACATGTACTATATACTACATATAGAATGCACTGAACAATAGATTTACAATTATCCTCTGCTAATATGAATGGGTTAAATGATCCGTAGTACATGATATGTAGCCCTGTACCCCCTTTTCCACTTACAGAGCTAGGTTATTTTTCTTTTAAATAAATATTAATGTAATTTTATTGGTATCTATCTACCAGTAGCTGCCTCATTTCCCAACCTCGGCTTATATTCGGGTCAATACTTTTTCCCAGTTTTTTTTGGTAAAATTAGGTACCTCGGCTTATATTCGGGACGGCTTATACTCGAGTATATACGGTATGTTTCAGACTCGATTTTTTAGATTTAACTGTTGATTTGTATGCACATTTGTATGTTACTGCGTGCCTACAAAACCTTTGTGGCTTAATGGTTAGCACTTCTGCCTTCTCCCCGATTCAAATCCTGGTCAGGAGTTTACATGTTCTCCCTGTGCTTCCGTGGGTTTCTTCCAGGTACTCTGTTTTCCTCCCAAACTCCAAAGACATGCTGGAAGGTAAACTGGCCCTGTATATGTGTGCAATATGGACCTTAGAGATTGTAAGCTCCTTGAGGGCAGGGACTGATGTGAATGTGCAGTATGCACAGCTCTGTGTAAACTGCCAGCACTATATAAATACCTATATTAAATAAATGCTTACCTCTGGGATTCCCACAAATCCAAACTCCTGGGACAGGATAGACTTGTTTGTTAATTGAATAGATGTCTGAACTGACTCAAAGATTGTACAGTACCCAAAATCCACTTCAGTAGGGTTGATTTCCAGGTCTGATGTGGTCACAATAGCATGAACAGTAAAGATAACAGGTCGGGTCTGAAAACAAAAAATGTAAAGAAAACATTAACACATCTTAGCTATCATTGCTTCATTCTTTTACTTCAATGCCAACCTGGCAGGTACTAAAAACTAGCTAAATTATGGAACTGCTGTAATGTGGTCCATTAATGTGTGATAACCTTCAAATCAGTAAGCCCCCATTCCTTCTATTCAAGCTTCCAAGTCTCTTTTACTGGACTGTTAAATGGTGGTTATAGGGCTTTGTGCTTTACTAGAGTTCATTAGAGGGCAGATGACTTACACTGCCCATACACTGTTAGAATTTCATTCAAACGTTTATTTGAATTCGTTCATCAGAGCATTCGATCTTGCCATCATTGAGTCAACTCATTTCATTCGAAAGCCCTTAAAAATTCTGTCCAGACCTGCTACTTAAAAGAGAACTATGGGGTAAGTGTTTTTCCCCATAGTTCTCTTTAGGGTATTAGCCTCCCGAGACAGCCCGCGATATACTGAGAGCGCTGCAGCCGGGATGGATCCCGACAATACTGTCGAGATCCACCCAGCTGCGTGAATGACAGCGGGCTCTGCCTATCTAGAGGCAGAGCCAGCTGTGCCCGCGCGCTCCCCTGATCGTTCCTCCACTCAGTGCTGGAGGATCGGATCGGGGGGAGGGGGGATTCCTGCGGAGCGGTGACTGACAGCCACTGCTCTCTGCAGGGAGCAACCCAGACGTATTAAACAGGCGTATTTTGTGCCTAGCACATGCACATTACAATATCTACAATTTTTTATGAACAAAAATCACATTCACAGTTAGAATTTTGTTTGTATATATAGAAAATTAGAAATATTTTGCATTTTGAGCTTTCATTTTCCTCATCGCAATGCCTGAATTGGAAAGTTGATTAGAATTATACCCTTGTAAGTTTAAACACTACAAAATTTATTAAAATCATGGAATGTAATTTCAATTGCAGCAAGAATTAGCATCTGAATCTGTCTTTATATCAGCCTCCTGCCCATTAAACCTCTTTACAGCAGTCATCAGACATGGAGAGGGTGGGTCTGTACTAGGGATGCACCGATACAAGTACCATACTCGGTACAAGTAAAAGAACAGATACTTTTCCAGCTCCAAGACTAGACTAGAGAAAAACTCAAACGTTAGGAGGCAGCTGTCATTTGTAAGGAGCACAGGGAGCTCCTGGGATTTGTACATCTGTTTTAATGTATCATTTTGTTTTTATAAATATAAATAAAGGGGTTCACCAATACCATGTTTGCAAGTACTGGTACTTGCCCAAGCTAGTACTTACAAGTACTGATACATTTTTGTTTATTGTCATGTGACAGTTGTTCTAAAACAATACAGACTAATAATTTCAGGACAGTGGTGGAGCACCAGATTATTTTGTATAATTATGTATATCATGTATCGTGCCGATACATGATATACATAATTTTAATATATTCCATAATTTAGGTCATGCATTTCCTAAGCAATATCTTTAAAAAATTTCAAAGCAATCATATTATTCATTATTTCATCTGTGACTGCACTAATCTGGCCTTCTACGCGTTCCCATCAATCCCTCCCCTTTAAAAGCAACAGGATGTAAGAGGAAAAAGAAATGTTTTAAAGATATTGCTTAGGAAATGCATGACCTAAATTATGGAATATATTAAAATTATGTATATCATGTATCGGCACGGAGTCCAGGGAGGTTCATTTATTTATTTATCTTTAAATCTGTCTATTTTTGTAATTTTGTAGATCAAATTAAATGTTTTTAACTATATTGAGATTATGGAATTAAATGTTTTTTATACATATGAATACCCACTATATTGTGTCAATAGGTTTAGCCGTGTTATCCCACATTCTCTAATAGACACTTTTAAAGCCCCATTGTTTTGTTGTTCTACCACATTGATAAGCCCAGAACTGTGCTCTTTTCTCCTGCCAGCAAACAATTTTTGCTGCAGAGCCTATTTGTCTCCTAGTGCTGCACTTCCATTTCCCAGATTGCTGCTGTTATTGAACCCTTTAAAAAAAAAAATACTACTGGGGTATTGCCAGCTTTACACTTCTCTGATAGGAGGCTACAAGGAGGCTGGAACTAGGAGGCTGGAACTAATCTCCACATATAGTAGGTATGATCCTTCATATGCAAGGTCTGATCATCACATAAAATGAGAAATTTATTTGCATATATTTCCTTGCTCCCAGAAAAGCCTTACTGTCTGTATTAGTAGATAAATAAACGAGAAGGAATAATCCTTCCCACAATCTGATTCAGTTCACTGCTAGAATTCATACAGAGGCATAATGGAGAGCCTCCACTTTGTCGATGGGAGCTGCTAAACCTAGAATTATCATGACTGCGTTAATTGAGCGGACTAATGAGATCGGGAAGGATTCCAGAGATAACTGTAACAAAATGTAGCAATGGATTTCCTGAGTTAATTATCTTGGTATTAGCTACTCTATTACTCTGACTTGGTGATTCAAATCATACAATATGACTGCAAATCTTTCACAAATCAAATATCTCTCACATCTGATGGAGCGGCCATATGCTGCTTCACGTAAAGTGAAGCTGCGAAAAGTGCTACTGTTCAGAAACTAATAGGTGACCTGAAAGCCAGGTAGCCGATGATTACATAAGAAGTGTCTGAAACAGGTTTATTCCTTAAAGGATAAGCACACTGTAAAGCAAAATGTGCTTATGCTTTTTTCCCTTCCACTATTGGAAGGAAAAAATTATCCCTAAAGGTTCCCACCCTCCCCGTCCACAGATCTATACTTACCAAGATCCAACAGGCACAGTTCTGCTATTGTTTTCATCGCAATGCTCCCTCTGCTGGCCACACGTGCATATTACAGCCTATAGATTTCTATGGGGTCACCTGCCAGCCAAGAAATGGATTCGGCCAGGAGAAGGAAACTTGCAGTACTTGGATGTCAACAAACAGCAGAGCAGTGGCCCTTGGATCTCAGTAAGTAGAGATCTTCAGAGGGTGCGGGTGCGATTGTTTAGGTGAAGGGAAGGGGGCAAAAAGAAAAAGTGCACCTGTTGATAGAGGGGAAATTTCAGCAAAGGCCAAGCAGGCTGCAAGAGAAACCTGACAAGAGATTCAAACCCTCTCCCATTTTTTCCAATGTAAAAAAAAGTTTCGGCTGGAGTACTACTTTGTTGAAAATCCAGCGTGACCTATGCCTTGCTTGCTGACAGATATATTCAGTACTAGGGTACATGGACAATGTATACAGCACACACCAGATTATGTCAATCCTTAGAGGAGCAGAACGTATGCGCATAATCTCGGGCAAAAGAATTGTGCCCTTGTACGCAAACCCCAATTTTGATTTGGGATACATTGTTAATTAAACTGACCTGATCAACCACTGATATTGTCACAGGGACCTCCAATACTCCGGTCTCTTTATCAAAATATTCACTGGCATCTTCAAAAAGAGAATGTCTGAAAAACAAATGAATTATATATGTCACCAACAAGTGTACAAACATCAGAATTCTTAAAGTAGATTATTAACCACTTGAAGACCGGGGTGTTAAACTCCCTTCCTGTCCCGGTCATTTTTCAGTATTCAGTGCTGAAATTTATTCAGTCAATGCCGTACCGAAACAAATTTTATACCATTTTTTTGGGACAGATAGAGCTTATTTTTGGTGGCATTCACCACTGGGGGATTTTTGTTTTTTTATTATTAAAAAGAAAAATTACCAAAGACTTTGAAAACATTTTTTCTACATTATGTTAGAAAACATTGCAAATAAATAATCTTTCTTTGTACATTTAGGCCAAAATGTATCCTGCTACATTTCTTTCGTCACGTCGGGTAAATAGACACCAAACATGTCAAGCCTAAAAATTGCATACACCAACGTTCAGAGTGATATGTAACATGTGTGGTGCAATTGTTTTCGCATGAAGACTCACCCGATGTGTGTTTGCATTTGTATATGCGTGTACATGGGGGCGGGGACTTTAAAAAAAATTGACAAGCATTTTGGCAAACAAATTGACAAAACATGCAAGCACAGAGCCAGCAGTTCCCTAGCTCTGTAAATAAGGTTTACTGCATGAAGCCTTAAATGTTTGGTGATTATTTGGATATACACTATATTGCCAGAAGTATTGGGACGCCTGTGTTTACACGCACATGAACTTCAATGGCATCCCAGTCTTAGTCCGTAGGGTTCAATATTGAGTTGGCCCGCCCTTTGCAGCTATAACAACTTCAACTCTTCTGGGAAGGCGTCCACAAGAATTAGGATTGTGTCTATGGGAATGTTTTACCATTCTTCGAGAAGCGCATTTGTGAGGTCAGGTACTGATGTTGGACGAGAAGGCTGGGCTCGCGGTCTCCGCTCTAATTCATCCCAAAGGTGTTCTATTGGGTTGAAGTCAGGACTCTGTGCAGGCCAGTCACGTTCCTCCACCCCAAACTCGCTCATCCATGTATTTATGGACCTTCCTTAGTGCACTGGTGTGCAGTCATGTTGGAACAGGAAGGGGCCATCCCCAAACTGTTCCCACAAAGTTGGGAGCATGAAATTGTCCAAAATGTCTTGGTATGCTGATGCCTTAAGAGTTCCCTTCACTGGAACTAAGGGGCCAAGCCCAACCCCTGAAAAACAACCCCACACCATAATCCCCCCTCCACCAAACTTTACACTTGGCACAATGCAGTCAGGCAAGTACCGTTCTCCTGGCAACCGCCAAACCCAGACACGTCCATCGGATTGCCAGACAGAGAAGCGTGATTCCTCAATCCAGAGAACACGTCTCCACTTCTCTTGAATCCAGTGGCGGCGTGCTTTGCACCTCTGCATCCAATGTTTTACATTGCACTTGGTGATGCAAGGCTTGGATGCAGCTGCTCGGCCATGGAAACCCATTCCATGAAGCTCTCTATGCACTGTTGTTGTGCCAATCTGAAGGCCACACAAAGTTTGGAGGTCTGTAGCTATTGACTCTGCAGACAGTTGTTGACTACTGCGCACTGTGCGCTTCAGCATGCGCTGACCCCGCTCTGTCATTTCACGTGGCCTACCACTTCGTGCCTGAGTTGCTTTTGTTCGCAGTTGCTTCCACTTTGTTATAATACCACTAACAGGTGACCGTGGAATATTTAGTAACCAGGACATTTCACAGATGGACTTATTGCACAGGTGGCCACCTATCACGGTGCCACGCTTGAATTCACTGAGCTCCTGAGAGCGACCTATTCTTTCACAAATGTTTGTAAAAGCAGTCTGCATGCCAAGGTGCTTGATTTTATACACCTGTGGCCATGGAGGTGATTGGAACACCTGAATCCAATGATTTGGAGGGGTGTCCCAATACTTTTGGCAATATAGTGTATATTTATAGTAGCTCAGGCCCTGTTGCTCATTAGTAAACTTCATCACAAGACTGGCTGAACAGATTTACATTTTCCTATATGTGTATTTCAATGATGTGTTTAGCTGATTGCCTGGAGTTGTGCTTTTAAAGAAATGACAGCTTATTTTCTGATATCAACACCCACTTTCCAGGTCCATGGCATACATTAAACACTCCACCTAGCTGTCTTTGCATTGTGCTGCACTGCGAAAAAATCCTAGTGCCAAGCGATCAATTCCTTTGTTAAACTTGCTACACACATCTGAGTTTAGATTTACAGACCAGGAAACCAGAACCAGTCATTTTTAAAGAGTGATGATTTTGGCTTCAGTTGTTATGCCACCTGCTTGTGCTGATGTACAAATTCAACCTGCATCCAAAGTTAATTAAACACACATACGCCAGCCCAACGTTTACAAGCTGTTCTCCTTCTTGGGGGCTGCACTTCAAACTCGACAGCAATTTATCTGTCCATATGTCACCTTGATCCAACAATCGTTCATTACGACCTCAAATCTAATAATAGGACCTCCACAGGGTTTGCAGGGGATAAACAATTTACCCCGGAGTCACGTGATAAATAACTACTACTAGCAATATATGTACATTATATTTTATTATTGTATACAAATATTTTATTTAGAAGTAGGGAGCATTCCAGGAAATAAGACATATTCTTGTGATGAGCATAATAATAATATTGACACACACATATAATAATAAAATATAAGTGTACTGCGTGTTCTTAAAGTGGCGCGGTCAGGGGGTCAAATTGGAAAGGCGCTAGAATAAAGATACCTGTCCGTCAACCCGTTTGCTGAAACTTCACTCTGTAGCAGAGCTCCCAGCACCAATCTGATGTCACACTGCTGGGTGTGTTGAATACTGTGTCCCCTGCTGGCCACTGTGGTTCCCCTATCAACCCCAACACCACTATTGTGTCCTGCAGTGACTAAGGGTCAGCAGGAGGAACCACAACAGCCAACAGGAGGAACCACAACAGCCAGCAAAGGGAACTGTCATTCAACTAGCCTGGGGTGTTAAAATGTATCTGTTACAAAGTGAATACAGTAATACCTTGGTTTACGAGCATAATTCGTTCCGGAAGCATGCATGTATTCCAAAGCGCTTGTATATCAAAGCGAATTTCCCTATAGGAAATAATGGAAATTCAGATGATTCGTTCCACAACCCAAAAATATTCATATAAAATGTATTACAATACTGTACTGTAATATAATACTGTACAAAATACTGTGCAAACTAGAAATCCGGGCAGCCAAAACTGAGTGCGAAAAGCATATCGATTGTTGACCTCCTAACAAAGTCACTTTAATGTCCAATAGCGAGACAGAGGAGGAAGAAGGTAGCAAGGCCAAGTGCAGACCTGGGATGAGCCAAGCATTTTTATAACAGTACAGATTGGCTCCTGGGGCACTCTGAAAATATTACAAGGTAGGTGCAGGGACCAACGGCTGCCCAAGTTGCAAGGAGACTAAAGAACTTAGAACGTGCCTTGCTACAGTAAGAGGAATGATACTACAAGGCTCTTGTTGCAGGACAAGGATCTCCACAGTGAAGAGCACACCTCTTTAGATTTAAGGTGCCAGGATACACTATATACACTATATGGCCAAAAGTGTGTGTGATAATCTCTCCTTATAAATGAATCCATGCCAAAGTTCCCAAGTCCATTGATGTGAACCAATACTTAAGATATGTCTGACAGGTTCTGTTCCAACATAAGGGACTACCTCTAATCTTTCAGAATTTTTGAATAAAATACATTCCTAACAGGCTATTTCTTTAATTTTTTATCCACAATTCTTTTCATGAACGTGAAGCTTATGCCTCGGCTTCAAACCTGATTCAGCTCACCATTAGAACTAATTGAAAACTAACCCATTTATCAGGGATTGTTCACACCAGCAGCATTGGGCAGCATTGCCCAAAGTAGTCCCAACACAAGAACATGGCAAAACATCTAACACAAACTTCAGCTGTGCAAATAATTATATATTTTTATACATAACTGATTGAGAAGATTATAATTTATTGTAAAAGGCATGATATTAATTGGGAGACAATAAAATAAAAACACTACAAAGTAAACTAATTGCCTTTGCGCACCACAAATCTTTGATGGGTTGCATTCTGTTAATTACACCAGCCATCAGCAAGCATGTCATTTGAAAGCCATGAAAGGAAGACAGGCTGTTGTATAAATTAATTCAACATGCCTAAATCCAGCGTGTTAATTCATGGGGAAGAGAACCAAGTTCTGGCAGCACCAGCTTTATCTCTTGTTCTGAGCTATAAACTTTACGTTTTCTGAGGATCCAGCATTTTTAGAAAAGTGACTAGTGAACAATCCTGAAAAGCTGCAGAGTTGTCACTTAGCGCCCTGTATTAATCACCAAAGTACCTGCAGCACAACACCCTGGATCCCCATAAATAATCCCCCCCATGTGAGGCTGCTCGATGAGTCTTTAAATAAAAATGTTGGGCGGAAAGTCATCAGCTGAGCCAAGAAAATAAAGTAATCCATCGTGATGGTATTTCACCCAAGCATCGAGCTTGCTGAAATAAATGCAAGTCCCCCGTGTGCCTAGGCAACAATACTTTTTCTTTACAAATTGGCATTAAGACCAGCAAAGTCAGGAAGGAGTAGAGAGTAGACTCTAGATCATACATCCATACAGATGTGAAACGTGTAAGCAGAAGTGGGTTTTTTTTTTCAGGCTCCGTCAAGCAAACAAAGCTGTGTAAATCTGAGAAAGTTTTCATTTCATATTTACTTCATTATGTGTGGAACTAAAAATATGTTTACTTATTTTTGTCAGGTAAATTTTAAATACGGAATATAAATATTTCTGAAGATAAATATATTTCCAGCCAGTGGGTGAAGTTTTAAACTCTTTTTATCATGTTTACCTGCTTATTCTTAGCTGCTCTGTTGGAAAAAAAAGTTTGTCATTTACACAGCTCAGTAGCTCAAACTGAAATTTACAGGCACACAACTATTGCAGTTCAATTGAAAACGTATTTATTATATAATATTTACATTGAATGAATGTTTAAATAATTCAGGTTTAAAGTGGACCTTTGCACTCATAAATCAAATTCTGCCAATGCATCCCTCTATGTATGATGATTAATAATAACAAAGACGTGTCAGGTGTAAAATGCTGGGATTTTGAAATACTTACACTTGCAGAGCATTAACTTCCTGGTTTGAAAGGGCAAAATTACTTCAATTTGCCAAAGCAATGCACACTGGGATTGCCTTGTTATCAGCAGAGCATTGCTGGGAGATCTCATCTGTAATCTCACGAGACCTCAGGGAAAGGCATTTTCCTCCCCTGAGATGATGTGCACGGTCACATGTCCTAGTCACATGGCTAGTCACATACAGGTGAAACTCGAATAATTATAATATCGTGCAAAGTTCATTTATTTCACTAATGCAACTTAAAAGGTGAAACTAATATATGAGATAGACTCATTACATGCAAAGCAAGATAATTCAAGCCGTGATTTGTCATAATTGTGATGATTATGGCTTACAGCTCATGAAAACCCCAAGAACCCCAAATCCACAACCTCAAAAAAGTAGATTATTACATGCAATCAATAAAACAAGGATTGTACATAGAACAATATCGGACCTCTGAAAAGTACAAGCATGCATATGTACTCAGTACTTGGTTTGGGCCCCTTTTGCAGCACTTACTGCAATTACTTTTGCATGATATTCTAATTATTCGAGTTTCACCTGTATGCCAGAACTCCAGGATGTAAAAGGAGAGCTAGTAATCTGCCCTTAGTAAACATGGCTACTGTCAGAAGACTGGGGAAGAAAAGAGAAGTAAGGAATGCAAATAATACAAAGCCGGCAACTATCTAGAAGTATGTGTTTGTAGATTGTCATCACTAAACATTTCTAAAGGAGTGTTTGTTGTTATTTGAAAGATATGGGTAAAGGTCCGCTTTAAGTAACCAAAATCTGCATTTATATGAGCTTCCTAAGATGTCCTGCACACTAGGGATGTCCAGATACCAGTTCAGATACCAGTGCCGATACTTGGCATTTTTACGAGAACTACCAGGGTTGCAGGAGTTGCAGCTGGAACCTGGCTCTGGTGCTCCACCTCTGTCCAATCATTAGTCTGTATTGTTTTAGAAAAAAACTGTCACATCACAATAAACAAAAATGTAATGTAAAAATGGACTTGGGCAAGTATCAGTACTTGTACTTGGAAAAATGGTATCGGTGCATCCATTTATATATATTTATTTTTAAAAAAACCAATGCATTAAAAAACAGAGGTGCACAAATCCCAGGAGCACCCTGTGCTCCTTAAAAATGACAGCTGCCTCCTAAGATTTGAATTTTTCTCTAGTCTAGTCCTGGAGCTGGAAAAGTTTCTGTACTTGTACTTATACCGAGTATGATACTTGGATCTGAACATCCCTACTGCACACCAAGCTGAAAGAGGCAGGCCCAGTAATGTTCTTACAATACTCTATTCAGACAATTTGCAGCAATTACATACCATAGACACTACCAAAAGGCAAGCGGTAATCCATATATGTAATAGTTACTTTTATTTTTAAAGCTAAACTCTAGGCAGATAACAAAAACTATACAGATATGGTTTATACAATAAAAATATAAGTGTATATTATTGTAAGCCAATCAGGTTAAATTTCAATTCTTTGTGCAGAAGATATGTAGCAATTTGTAGCACAGGCGCTATTCACATGCCCTCCTGCGCTCACCTGATCGAGTCTCCTTCACCCAACATTCAGATTTCCCATTCTTCAATAGAAACGCCAGTCTCAGTAACATTTCTTTATATTATTTCAAACACAATTATTTTTACATTTGCTGTCACAAACGCTTTGAAAAATTCAGAGTTTTCAGAAGACAAATGATTGATTTTACTGATGATTTGCTGCTTTTAAATCCTATTCTATTATTCACATTTACTGTGAATGAGAAAGCCAGCCTAAATTCCTAAATTGCAGATATTACAATTTATAATGTCTACCTGCCACTCGGGAACTAACTACACCAACAATGGCATGCAAATGCAAATCTCCAAATATGCCCCACAGTCTAATTTTGTTAAAGTTTGGCTTTATTTTACATAGGCAGATTCCAAGGTGGATGGGGACAAAGCTGGGAAGTCTGATTCTGAAAAAGTCTGAAAAACATATACTCACCAGATCCTCTGTCCCACCTGACTGCTAGACTGGTTACTGCAGCCTCTTCTTCCCCAGGCTCTGGTGGTCTAATGACCCATGCGCCCTCACATCTAATACAGTGTATTAGATGTGAGGACACCAAGGAACATTCTACCTCTGGAGCGGAGGAAGAGAGAGAGGTGAGCGGTCTCTGCGGCAGGATTGAGGCTCAGTGAGTATTTGTTCTTTATTCTGTCTGCTGCAGAAAATCTAGCAGTTAAACCTTGCAGTACGGGGGTAGCCCCACTGCAAGGGTTCATTTTTATTCTGCCCGGAGAGCACTGGATTAAAGCCAAATCTTTTTTATTTTTTTTAGTTTTGGTTGGAGTTGGTAAGGGTTAAAGATGCTGTCGGGTTGTTATTGATCTATGTGACCCTATTAGGGAGATTTATTGGAGTTGATTTACTAAAGGCAAACATGCTGTTCACTTTGCAATGGAATGTGAACTTTGCAGGGGAAGTTTCCATCACCCAATCATATGCAAACAAAAATAGTTTTTTTATTTGACTTGCACATGATTTGGTATTCTTTGCTAAGTGAGATTTCACTACATTCACCAAGCTAAGGGCAAACTTCCTCTGCAAGGTGCAAATTCCCTTGCAAAATAAACGGCCCATTTGCTTTTAGTAAACCAAACCTATTGTCTTACTTTGTACTAGGGACCATTGCCACCCACATTTTCATTGGTCACCAGAATAGGAGCAGAGGGGAAATCTTCCAATGTGTACAGGTGTTTCAATGACAACTTACACTGTTGTAAGGTTTCCTCTGACTTCCTCTCGTATTCATTTCCAGGACAGGAGGTTAAAGTAGAACTGAAGTCAAGCCTTTTTTTTTTTTTTTAAATAGAAAAGAGGAAGGTTATAACCCCTGTCAGCCTTTTTGACATTTTGATCCCACTGGGGAGATCTCTCTTCACTTCCTGTCCATAGCCACAACAGGAAATGAGAGAAAATCCCTCCAAACAAAGGGAAATCCCTAGTGGTCATCAGAGTCCCCATTGGAGGACTTCCCCTCTGCTCCTGTTCTGGTGATCACTCAAAATTTGGGCTTTTCCCTCACTTTTAGGTATTTCCCATCTACTCTGATGACAACTCAAAATTTTCAGTGATAATGTTCACGAGTCCACACAGAGAGGGTAAATTTCCCTAACAGGGACACAGAGCAGCAAAAAAAAGACCTGACGGGAGGTCTAGTCCCTCTCCACTCCATTCAAAACTAATAAAAAAGTTTTGCCTACACATACACCTTTATTAAAGTCCAACATCACCCACATAACTGAACCATCAATTTTGGCTTGGACTGTCCCTTTAAAAATGGGAGGCCACAAGTATGAATTTATACTTTTTGATTAGTAAATCTTCATATCATAATAGCTTACTCAACTATTTTACAAACTCCTCATTTGAAACTCATAGTTCTTTCCCTTGATGTCTAATATACAATATGCATGTGAAGCATTGCTGCTCAAGCATTCAAAGAGCTATTTAATAGAATGAAAGTTGATTTACGCTCCCCACGAACCAAACCTGATTTTGAACAGAACTGCACAATGTGTGATTAGGATCTCATTTTATTGCAATTCGTTTATCTTTGAATTTTTAATAAAACTTCAGAGTAATGCTGGGTAATGCTTTAAAGCCCATAAATGCTCCATTTGTATGGAAAAATGTTTTTAATCTGTTTGGCTAATGTTAACTGACTGAAAGCTCTGCTATGATTTAAGAGATGAAACACTGGCTTGGTCTTTTTATGCAGTTAAACCGCAGAGTTCCACAGCAGCAAAAACAGACAAAGATTTAGTAAAATTCTTTCAGAATTTGAGTAGTGTACAGAAATGAACTTATCCTGAAAGTGAACTCTGGGATAACCAAGAATTGTCTGAATAGTAGAGCTATAGTATGTGTATTCTTACTAGAATCTTGGTGAGCTTTGTGTATTTCTTCCAGATCTGTGCAGTAATTCAATATGAAACTTGGAACTTCCTGTAATAAAGATCGGTCTCTGCTGCTGCCTTTCCTTGTGCAGGGTGACAGGTCATTAATCCGACCCCCTCCTGTGGTTTTCTGCAGGCTGCCTGTAGTGGGTGGGGCTAATTTTTTCCCCCTCCCCCCCAATGTTAGTGTAAGGACCCACCTTAAATGATGCCTCTTAATCCAATCATCATCTTCTTTCCTGTTGTTTTCAGATGTCCCTCCAGCGCTGGTGCGGGTCTCCGATTCAGCACTGACTCCTCTGTCCTCCTCTCCTCTGATGTCCCATGGAGTCTGTGTGGGTGCACGCTGTTCCATAGACTTACCTTTTCTCTCTCCTCATCTCCCGGCCGAACATCTGAACTGCGCATGCGCCCACCCCAAGATCCTTTACGGCCACCCGAGAAATGTTCAGATGTTCGGACGGGAATGCGCGGCGGAGACACAGGGAAGTATTAACCCTTAAAAAAAGTTGTTGTTTTTATAATCATTTTGCATATATCTACTGCTTGCTAGCTGTAGATATATGCAAAAACAGGCGAGGGTTTAATAATATATCTAAATTAAAGTTTTTGTGTCCAGTGTTCAGCTTTAAATTAAAATGTCAGCTTTCAGAAAAAAATAATATTGTGCCAGAAAGTGCATCTATCAATTTAGAGCATGCAATGTGTTGCTAGGGCATACGGGAGGTTTAAACCGCTTCTTAGTGAAAAGTGGCACACATTTTCTGAGAACAGAACAGGCCGATAACACAAACACACTGTAAGATTAAACACATAGGAATAGGAAGAACAACTGCAAGTTAATATATCACAGGTAACAATTCCTGCCATCTTCCAAAGAATGCTCTTAATACTGCAGCAGAGTTGTAGCTGCAGATTGCTGCTTGAAGAAGAGGACTTTGTGCTTCGGTTGAAGATTTTGCTACAAGAACACTATAGCTGGGCTTAAAAAATGCTGCTAAGGAGTAACCTTTTCCAATGAACCAAAGGTAGGAAGGTATGGAAAATGAAAGAAAAGTGTTTACTGGGGTACTAAACAAATATGCAGTCTACTAATTGTGGATTAACTTGAACTTTCTAATCTGCATGATTATTGCAGGTCGGTAACTCTCATGCAACAAATGTTCTTAGAAAGATCTCAGCAATGGCACCATGTACTGTATATTTCTATTTCTGTATATTTCCCTTTACGTTTCCATCACCTTTACCAACAGGCTCTACACTCCCTTAAATTAAACCCCAATCGCCTGCAAACGCCCCTAGAGAATATGCACACTTACAGTGATGTTCTCAAATGCATGTTAACTGTTGTGCCTCTCAAGCCTAAGGCTGGCCATGCACCTATCAATTTTTTTCGTTCAACCCACAGGCTGAACGAAAAAATTGATGCGATTCCTCCATCAACACAAACAGCGTGTCGATCGAAGAATCGCCGCTGTTTGCATTGTATTCTGACAGGTGCTAGTGGCCAATACCATATCAGCTGATCCAGGAATGCAGGCTGAGAGGGAGCCGACAGCCCCACACACTGTGCGAATTTCGGCTGGTACATTAAAAACCAGCCGAAATTCGGCCAGTGTATGAGCACCTTAAATCTTCCAAAAGCTGACATTGTATTGCCCAAGCAATAGAGATGAACATCAGGGTCCATGGGAGTGTATGCTTTAAAGTGACTCTGCCCAAGCTGCTAACAGGTAAAGTGCTGGCATCTACTGTGCTGGCATCAGTTGTAGCTGAAGTCCCCTCAGCTACAACTGAATGCCAAGCCATTCTGATTCAACAAGCTTTATAATTTCCTGGTAGTTTTGACACTTTCCTGACCCTTCCTGCCTTATCACAATGATGGGCCAACAGGAATGTGTGGGATGCAGGATTACAATCCTCCTGTAATCCAGAGGTCATCTTAAGCTCTTCCCTGTGTGATCAATTTATATAAGGGAGAGGGCAAGCTTCGCCTCTACCAGGGAGTGTCAGAACTTTGCCAAATCCAAGCAGCCCAAGCATAGTGGTGGGTCTGCCGGTGGTTGAAAATATGGCGCCTGTGCTTTATAACAGATTTTCACTTCAAAAAGCTTATGAGTCACTTTAAACACAACATCCCTACAGAAGAACAACATTATCTACTGTACCTTTCCTACCAACCAAGCCTAAAAACAGCATTAGATAACAGCATTAGATAAGGTGATGTGCATCAAGAGGAGGGAAAAACCTGTTCACAGTCAAACAATCCTCCTGTAATCCAGAGGTCATCTTAAGCTCTTCCCTGTGTGATCAATTTATATATGACATGTATGGGGACCAGTGCCATTTGCTGACCTTATTAATGGACAATAAGAACATTTGCACAAAGACTTTTCATTACATCAGTTTTTTTTACACCCCCTATTCTACTTGGTTAAGACTGATAAGCAACATCAGCAGTAGTTACATGAGATAATAGGGCCAGCAGCTCTGCTTCATAGTAATGTGGCAGTCAGAATATGTATTCCAGTACTGCCAGCCAGCCCCATGGATGGAGCAACTAAAACCTAGCTGTAATTATTCTTCTGAATTTGGAGAATGAAACCTAATGCTTAAATGTTTGCTCTGAGAGACACCAAAGATTTTCTATGCACTGCTTATAAATCAGTCAAAGATCAGTCAAATATCTGACGGAGGACATACCTTGGTATGAACTTGAGCTGTACACTGAAGGATGACTGAGCTTGGATGAAACCAGTCTTTGGAAGAAGCTCCATGTGGTTTCTTAGTTCTTTGCACACTTCAAATTTCAAACGAAGGGCGGTTGTTGCTCTGCAAGTCAGACACAGGAACTTGATATACTATTACTCATGTTAATACATTGTTGCATTTAATTACTATTTCAGTGCAATACACAGAGATTTATTTTTTTTCCCAAATTTAAATAAACAAGTCACTAAACTTTTAAAGGACAACTTTACTTTAGTCCTGTCCTTTAAGTAACCTCCTCACCCCCTGAGTGCAGTCCATCTGGTAAAATATCTACTTCACTAACCATTTGAGCAATGTTCACTGTGTGGTCCTGCCCAAACACTTGCAAACAGAATGTGCTGGCCAGTACCCCTCCCTACTGCATACAAATGTCACAGCCCCATTTATTCCTATAGGTGAACCATACTCATGGTGGCCTCTAGCCATCCAGTACATAGGCTCTGTGAAGAGTAATCTCTATTTCATAGTATCTTATAGGCTTCCTAATAACCTCTACTGGATTTACTTTATTGTATTGTACCTTACTTATATAGTTATATATTGTTACACTAGTTTATAATTGTAGTATATACAGTATAACTATGTGTAGTCTGTCATTGCACCAACCTCTGTATATCAGCTGGAATGTTAAACCTGGTTTAATATTAAATATATACAGACCCCTAATATTTCCATTTTAAAAGAGAACAAGAGATTGAGGACACAATCTCTTTTTCTGCAGCCCCTGTTATAAATGAACAGGAAGCCTCTATACTGAGTGCTCCTGTCCATTCATAAACTGTGGAGATAGTAATAGTTACTATCTCCACATTCATGAATGAACAGGAAGTGATGTAGAGCACTTCCTGTTCATTCAAAACTGGGGAAACTGTAAGCATACTATGTCCCCAGTTATTTACAAACACTGACAGGGTTATTGACTGATAGGGTGAAGAGTTTGGAGAAGGCAGGAGAAAGGAACAATCTAGGCCAAAATAGCTGATTTGGAAAAATTCTCCAATTCAGCTCACTTTCCAGTTCAGCTATATTGTCCTAGATTGTTCACTTCCCCTGCCTTCTCCAAACTCTTCACCCTTTTGTGAATAACCCTGTTAGTGATCAGTTCTGATGGTGCTTGAGTGCTTGTAAGACACTCCCCATTACAGGAGGCCAAGCGAGCCGGTGCAGGAGTTTTGGTACTATCTGCATTTTCGGTGCATTCCTAACACACATATATATATATATATATACACATATACATATATACTGTATTATATACACATACACACAAACACATACAGTATTTATTAAAAAAATAGTTACTAGTACTCTATTTTTTGGTATCGACTTTTCAGCAGACATTATTTTATTCCACCTGCAACTAACATTTGCAAAAAGGTCAGCAATGCAGCCTACATATTTTTCTTTAAAAAGACTTGCTTATTTTTGTCTAATGTTCCATCTCCTTCTGAACATATTAATTCCCTGGTTGTCATGTTGATCAAAGTGACTTCAGTACTTTCAGGGTTACTGACCTAGAACAAGTGTGCCGATTAGGAGCTCTGACTTTGACTGTTGAATGCTTGTTTCAGATCAATATCTCCAAAAGTACTGAAGCCAGAGGCAGCCGGGCAACTAATATTTTCAGAAGGAGATCCGCAATAGCAGCCTTAATATTCCTCTCAGTATGGGGTTTTCTTTAAATCGTCTCCTGTGGAGCGCATGCGCGAGCTTGACCAAGATGGCCGCACACTAACCAGCTCCGCGCCTGCCCGGGAGAATAACTGACTTTTACGGCTGATCACCGGACTCGTTCTCGCTCCAAACACTGATTCCTAGCCTCGGGCTCCCGCCGCCGATCGGTACATACCGAGATGTCGCAAACCAGAAGTAGGGGCGGTAAGATGAATCAACCAACCCTCCACGAGGCATTGGGCCGCGCGGCCCACAAACTGGCCCCAGCGCCAGCAATACTATGAACACAGATCAAGTCTGTTCCACATAAGAAACGAACTTAATCTTTGTCTAACGCACCTTTCGAATGACAGATTGGCTTGGACCAAACATAGGTTTTATATCAAAGGTGACAAACCAGACACAATGCTCGCCCATAGACTTAGGGAAGCAAACCCCAGAAAAAACCCTATCCAACTACGCCTGGGAGGGGCCCCAGTCACTGCCCATCCTGTCAATCGTCTCCTGTGTACATGGTTTGCAGGGTGTGCAGTTCATGTGCAGCATGGTTCTCCATAAGTATGTTTTGATTCTCTCCTCATGGGGATTATCTTCATGCTGCTGCTACTCCGACATATGAAGTTGAAATATTTAATATAATGGAAGGTTACAGCTCTGTACAGCTCTCCATCTCTGTAATTGGCACACTTGCCTCTCTCTTTGCACCAATTAAGTTGGAGGGGTTTGGGTGGTATTAACCTCTGCTCCTCAGACATCAAAGCCAAGAAGATTAACAACGTTCATGCATAATACATATATGAATAGTTTCTTGGAGTTAGCCTGTGGTCTCAATCATCCAAATCCTTACTGAAGTCACGTAAACTGCTGCTGCTGTTTCAGAGCATCCTTAAATCTCTGTTCTTTGTGATCTGCTGTCCAATGATACAGTAATAGAAGGAAGAAAAAAATGATGAAGGGAACTACATTCTGACAAAGGGTTCCAAGCAACTGATCTGAATACAGCTGTATTTTTTCTACAGTGCTGCAGTGGTTTAATAAAATGAGGACTCTGGCTGTTTTGTGTAGCATATTCACCTATTCCATATTTGACATGAATGTCATATGATGAAAGACATCATTCAAGACAGGAAGGCAGAGCACATATAGAACAATTTGCTGAATTGTAAGGTAACTCAGCTGCTAGGGCTTAAGGTATGAACAATGCACAAAATACTGTCGAAAACAGATATATTATTTTTCAATAGATGGGTGTCAGTGGGTTACCCACTCATGACCTTCTTATATTTCTCAGTCTCTGTTAGTGAAATCACATCAGTTGAGTGCCCAGCTATACTCCATCACAGCGATTCCAAAGGCCAGCTAGAAAGTTTTGCTCCAATTGCAGTATTTCCAAATAGCAAGACATAATTTATAAGTGTCATTACTTATGAAACATACACTGCAATGCAGTCACATATGTGCAAATAATGATGGCCACAAAGGGCAAATAAAGAAACTATTTTTATGTATGATGTGATAGAGCATCATCTGGTCACACTCATATTAACCATAGCAGTTATGCATAGGGGACAACTTATGCGCAGATGATTTAACCAACTGCATTCAACCACACTGGGAATATCTGTCCTGGGTCAACTTTTAACCAGTTGACATCCGGGGTGTTAAACCCCCTTCCCATCCAGGCCATTTTTCAGTATTCAGCGCTGCGGTACTTTGACTGACATTTATTCCGTCATGCAGCGCTGTACTGAAATGAATTTTATACCCTTTTTTGGGGACAGACAGAGCTTTATTTTGGTGGTATTTAATCACCACTGGGGTTTTTATTTTTTTAATATATTAAGGAAAAACTACAGATTGTTTTTAAAAAAAACAGTTCCCCCTATATTAAATTCTAAAACATTTATCGTTACCAAATTTTTTGGTAAAATATAAAAGACGGGGTCACGTCGGGTAAAGAGACACCAAACATGTCAAGCCCTAAAATTGCGCATGCGCGCGAAACCTCAAAAAACGACATTACCCAAAATTGGCCATAGGCGACGCATTAAAAGCTTTTACCGCTCATCAGTTTAGTGTTATCAGTGATTGATGGCCCTAAAATGATTGCTCTCACTGCGACGTTCGCAGCGAGTCTGCCGTCTGTTTTTTCTTAACGGGCGGACGGCAAGAGGTTAATCAAGAAACAATACAGGATTTATATAGCGCCCACAGTTTGGGCAGCGCTTTACAATATAAGGAAGCAAGTAGATGGAGAGACCCTCCGCAGTCCTCACAGCAGTCCCGGCCAGATATGAAAAAAGTGGTGCTCGAAGTGATGAGATACCACGGATGGCGCTGTGCAAACACAGGAAAGTCAGGAAATCACCAGCACTCAGTAGTAAAGATACATGTGTCCCTTTTATTGGACAGAAAGCATCACAGACATCCAAATAAACCGACGTTTCGGGACCGCGCAGGGTCCCTTCCTCAAGGCAGAAAGATGTGACCAATCAAGGAAGACATTACGATCACAATACAATTCAAGACAAGATGGTATAATAATAATTAGATGGTATATAAAGATGGTATAATTATAATTATAATTATTGACCTCTTTATACCCTCATATGTGTTTTTTTACTTCAAGGCCCTCCTTTCGGTTTGTAGACATCTGACCAAGGACATAAGGGTCAGAATCAAGAAACTTTTGAGGCATGACCTCAAATTACCTTTAAGTACCACAGATTTTAGAAATTTTGGATCAAATTGACAACTGGAATTCTAGAAAAACTGACATACCTGTTTTTAACAACAACACTATCCTGGTACAGGCGATCAAAGGTACATATCTTCAAATCTACATTTGAATTTGGAACGTACACAGGAACATCAATTGCCACTCCAATGGCTGTGACAGGAATCTGAAAGAAGAGGTGGGAGATGGTCAAATATGTATCTGTGAACAGCGGCTTCAATGTACTTTTCACGTGTCTCTATTTGCCAAAATCTGAGTAAAGTATAACTAGAATGGAGTAAAACTGATGGATTGTCAGGTCTAATATATCTTATAGCTAGAGCAGGGATAGGCAACCTCGGCCTTCCAGGTGCTTGGACTTTATAAGTCTTATGAGGTATTGCAAGACTCTGACAGCCACAGGCATGACTCTCAGAGGCAGAGACAAGAGGCAGGTTCACCACAGCTGGAGTGCAGAAGTTGCCTACCCCTGATCTAAATCTTATAGGCCAACACAGGCACCCCCTGGATTGCCCCTTAAAGATACATCTGCTGTCTACTCATGTATTCCTCAAACTCCAGCTTGCTGCTGCTATCCCCAGCCTACACTCCCTGCATGATTATTTATTCAGCTTTCAGCTGTTGAGGTCATCAGAGCAAACGTCTCCACTGTACTAAATATGATGTTATTCAAATCATTATCTACCATTGCTTGAAAATACATTTTAGATGGACTTTAAAATATTAAATGTTTTATTTCAGACCACCTGATGTCTGGAATAAAACATCAGGTGCAATGGAGACAGCCATGTTGAAAGATGAACTCAAGGCTTGCTTCTGCATTTACATAGTACCATCATTAATTTAAAATACTTACAGCTTTGCCGTTTTGATTCTCAAAGATGATCTCAAACAATGCACTTGCTTTTCCCGGTATGGTTGGAGTGAAGATAATTGGAATTTTCACTGTAGTAAAAGGTCCTATCTCTCCCTCCGTTACCTGAAACAAAGATTACATCAGACAAAACAAGCACAGCGTGAAACAATCGTTCTGAGCAGAAGATACTTGGATGTGATTGATTTAATTAACACTGATGCCAGTGACCTGCGGCTTGCATGGCTACTATAGAATCATTGGCATGATTTTTTTATTGTGTTTAAAACATATGAAATATCACACACAAATAATTTCTATTTACCTCAAACAGCCAACAGGTGGATAATTCCAATCAAGAGCAACTGCTTAATGGAGCTTGGTAACAGCTTCATTGGTAAACAGACCTCAATTGCAGGCAGCTAAGACTACAGACTGTAGCTCAAAGAGCCCTTAAGACCCCTTAATCTCTCATTTCTACACAGGTTGCCAGCAAGCTCACAGGCAGGGGATTCCCTTTTTCAAATCCCATGCACTGTAAACTGAATACCTTGAATGCATCCAGAGTATATATTTTGTAACGTTTAGGGTATTGAAGGATCCTTAGCCAGGCCGTTTTGAACATAACAACTTTATTCTCTTCCAAACAGCACAACTTAAATTGCTTCTTTTCAGCAAACAAACATAAACAGGGTGCATCTTCCAGCAAGATTTGGCTCAGCACTGGTATCATGTCCCACCTCAGGGTTAGAGCCTTAAGCTGGCCATACACCTTACAATTATCTGCAGATTTTCTGTGGTCAGATGGAAAAGGTGAAACAGATTCCTCCATCTACACTTAACTGTGTGGATGGAGTAATCTCCACCTGGGCCAATCTGTTGCACTTTTTCCATCTGACCACAGAAAATCTGCAGATAATTGTAAGGTGTATGGGCACCTTTAGCCTGCTCATGGCCAGACACCCAGCAGCTTCACACCTCCCTGTGTGACGATGGTCCTCCCGACCTTTCCAAACACACCTCGTGTGCCACTGACCCTCCTGGCCTCGCCCACACACCACGTGTGCCACAGGCCCTCTCGGCCTCTCCAGCCAGACTCCAGCTCAGTGTCTCATACACACAGTCTCCCACGCTCTGCATGTACTCCTGCACCACTGGCTGCCTCTTCCTCTCTCTTAATAGGGCTGTAATCAGCCACCTGCACAGTCTGGCCTGGCAATTGGCTGCACCTGGCTGGACCAGGACTGGAGATTTCATCTAGCCCAAGACTCTTAGAAATCTCCAGAGACCCAGATCCAAGTTATACTCCAGAAAAAAATGGAAACCCAGCTCCTTCCCTGACACACTATATGTTTTCTGGACCCTCTCAGCCCCTCTGGCCGAGAGTTCTGGGCGCCAAACACACCAATCCCCATAGTGACACAGAACTGTCCTGTCACAATTTGTAAAATATAGGTTTTATAAAATGAAAATAAGACATAATAAACTTCGGTTAATAAACATGTGAGCTTAAAAAAAAAACAACCCACCAAAACATTGTACATCTATGTAGTTTACTTTTTGTCTAATATAGAAATTCACTCTAATGTAGTGGTGTTGTGGTTAGAGCTTCTGCCTTGTAGCACTGGAGGTCCCTGGTTGGGAGATAGTAGCTAGCGTTTTTGCCTTGCAGCGCTGGACTGGGCTGGGGGTGGCTGGTTCGAATTCAGGCCAGGTCACTATCTACAGAGAGTTTGCATGTTCTCCCTGTGCTTGGGAGGGTTTCATCCAGGTACTCCGGTTTCTTCCCACACTCCAAAGACATGCTGGATGGTTAATTGGCTCCTGTCTAAATTGACCCTCATATGTATGGTTGTGAGATATGGACCTTAGATTGCAAGCTCCTCGAGGGCAGGGACTAATGTGCACTGTGTAAAGCACTGCATAAATTGTCATCACTAGATAAATACCGCTAATAATTAAAGTTTATCACAGTCCAGTCATCAGGGTACATGTGACATTTTTATGCTATTTCCATCCTCATGTATTTTAGCAAGATTATACCAGCTAAAGATCTTACAGGAGAGACACAAGTCCTGAAGCCTATTAGCATGGGGTGCCCCTCCCAAAAATGGTCCCCTAATTTCACCATCTGTGTGATGACATGACATTCTACACAGACTAAGGCAGAATTTAACTTCTGGTCTTCTGGTTACCCTCTATTTCAGATTTGCACCAGGGTTCTGTGGCTTTTGGTCATTCCTCAGTATGAGAGAATACAGCAGTCTACATAAAGGTCTCTGCCAGCTGTTCTTGAACTGTCACACATACCTCACCCAGCTTGATATCTGCAGTTTCTTTCTGGGTCACTCCATACAGATGTTCATCTCCACTGTCTGTGTTTTCCACAACAACAGGAGCTTCCCCATTGACATATTCTACAAACAAAACATTCAGTCAGTTGCAGGAAGCAGATGGAGTCTGTCTGTTTTAAAGGGAATTTTATGCTTTCATTGACACGCACCTGAATATTGAGAGCTACTAGGGTCAGTCCACACAAAAATACATTTTTTTTCTTTTAGTTATAAATAGAGTATGAAAGAGTAAAATGCCTGTCAGGTTTTTCTAACCTCCCATTCTGGTAACAACTGTAAAATGTGTGAATT
>NW_017306377.1:938977-985652 GCF_000935625.1 Nanorana parkeri
TGGTTTCATGTCATTTGGGGATTCTACCACTGATTTAACAATGCTCCCACCCTGTTAGGTACTCGGTGAAAATCTTGATGCAAGAAATTACAAAGAACACAAGATAAGTTACTGTAAGCAAAATTCGGACTTGAGCACAGCTGTTCACTGGGTAGCGTTAGTGATTCTTTTCCCTTGCTGTCTGGAGTTTACATTTTATAACATACTACTGTATTTCTGCAGTAGTTACATACTGACACTTGTTGCATTGAAAGCTTATGGTAAGCCTCTCATCAGAGAAATGCATAGGCTGCTATCATTTTACAATGAAGATTCTTGATTCCAGAACTTAAAACCTCGCTCCAGACAAAGCATATCTTTTTAGTTTTGGATGGAGTGTGAAAGGGTTAGAGCCTGTCTGTATCATTATTGAGGAGATGCCCCTTTGCTTCTTGTCCAGTTAGAGGTGTCACTGGCACGGGAATTAAATAGAAATCTTCTCAAGTGGAAGCACAGGCAGCAATAAAACATGAGAGATTCTATCCCTTCCTCACTCTGTCCAAAACTAAAATAAATTTTTTGCCTGGAGTTGGGCATTAATCATATCAGTTTACAAATGTTGTATGTATATTTATTTAAATCCTACAACGTTCTACACTATTAGGTCCCCTCCTGCATACCTATATTGCTTATCTGGAAAGCAGCTGCCAATTGGAATTTATCATACCTATGCTTGCTTCTGTTTGTAGCTTGGAACTTTCAGTTTCCTCATCTGGAGGGGTTGTTTCTTCTATTGCTGGCTCTGTTTGGTTACACTCTAAAGCTTCTAAATGTTCCTGCTTTGTGGAATCCATGGAAACAGAAGTATTTGTGTCTCTAGAGATGTGTTCAGGGGAAACTGGAGTTATCTGTAAATTCCAAAAATAAACTTTATTGCTGCTTACATTAAAATTTTAAATACCAAATTTACTCATAACTTGGAAGTGAAATCTCATGCATGTGTTTTGTATGGAATAGGCCCTTCATGTGAACGCCATAAGATGTGCACTTAAAGAAAGCCCCAACTTAGATATGCATCAATCATCCAGAAAGTATCCGCTGTAGAGGACGGCAAGGCTGGGTCCTGGAAGGCAGGTATACATCACCACTGTTTGAGTTGTGGTCCCTTTAAGGGCCACCAGAGGGTTAACCGTCATGCCACAGGAAGGGGTTTAAAGGTCTGCAACTCCCAGAGAGGAGTTTGGGAGTTGAGGAGAAAGTAATCAGCTGTGGCTAGTGAGAGAGACCTGCTGTATTGCTGTGTTGCTGTATTGCTGTGCTGCAGTACTTATATTCGTGGGAAGGGATTTCCCCAGGTTTGGGATGTTTCTACAACAAGTTGGTGAGACACATTTATGTTTTGTTATCTGTGCCGAAGATTTGGACTTTTGCTTTGAGTTTGCTGAAGATAAGCATGTATTTGTGTTTACCATTTTTTGGCTGCTCTGCAAGAGCAAAGTAAAAGCTTTTGTTTTATGCAAAACCCCCTGTGTGAGTGCTGCGAGTGTGAGCTCCCCAACATCACACCACACCCTAATTTCTTCATGATGGCAGTCTTTTGGAGACCAGATTTAGACATCTGCAGTATTACCACATACATATTAACTTTAGTTGTGATAAAGCAACCTATTATTTAATAAGGGCTTCTGAAGCACAAAAAAAGAATGTCGGAAGGACAAGAGCACCAAAGATATAATGTGAGTCTAGTAAATTTCTATTGCACATAACAGGAAGTGACTTCCTTTGGCTTTTTATTTTTCTTGCGACTCTAATGTCTGCATTAAAGATTTACTGGACCACAATATATCTTTGACCCTGTCATCCTTCTTACATTGTTTAGACTACTCTGGGGGCCCCCAAAGATAATGGTGAGACACATTTATGTTTTGTTATCTGTGCCGAAGATTTGGACTTTTGCTTTGAGTTTACTGAAGATAAGCATGTATTTGTGTTTACCATTTTTTGGCTGCTCTGCAAGAGCAAAGTAAAAGCTTTTGTTTTATGCAAAACCCCCTGTGTGAGTGCTGCGAGTGTGAGCTCCCCAACATCACACCACACCCTAATTTCTTCATGATGGCAGTCTTTTGGAGACCAGATTTAGACATCTGCAGTATTACCACATACATATTAACTTTAGTTGTGATAAAGCAACCTATTATTTAATAAGGGCTTCTGAAGCACAAAAAAAGAATGTCGGAAGGACAAGAGCACCAAAGATATAATGTGAGTCTAGTAAATTTCTATTGCACATAACAGGAAGTGACTTCCTTTGGCTTTTTATTTTTCTTGCGACTCTAATGTCTGCATTAAAGATTTACTGGACCACAATATATCTTTGACCCTGTCATCCTTCTTACATTGTTTAGACTACTCTGGGGGCCCCCAAAGATACCCCCGCTAACAGCTGTCTCTAAAATTTGGATCTTTAAGTCATATCCCTCTTCTTGGGTACATCGATTCATTAACGAGTCTCATGCTAAACGCACAACAAATTACTTTCTACAAATGCACACAGTCTACCTGTGTGCATTAGAGTGCACTAGAATGTAGGTCGTTTGTGGTGCCTTGGGGATGAGGGTTGGGGTGCCATGCAATTCAACGAATGGCACTGCAATGTGTGTTACTCTACTTTCTGGTAAAATGTATGTTTTACCACACATTACTGCAAGTCAAATTACTGCAAGTTTATATGGCTGGAACCAGAGAGGTTACATAGCAGAGAATAACTAGCAAGAGACCACTGTGTGGTGCTGATGCCGTCGGAAAGCCCTGCTTAATTTGGATGCATTAGAGATTAATAAGAGATTACATATATACAAAACACAAACTGCAGTAAAGTGAGCGGATTGCATAAGCAGTTCGGTGAATGATTTTACTTCTTGCTCGCAGCTGCTCTAATACTTTATTAATTACTTACCATTTGCTTAGAGAGGACCTCTACAGGTGTCTTCCTTATGTTGTTAGCCTGAGTCAATGGCCTAACACGGAAATTTGTCCCGAGAGCTCCTCGGTTTGTTAATGTCACCATCAGTGTCACCATTTCTCCAATGACATACGTGCCGAAGTCAATGTATTCCTTATCCAGGGCCAGCTGTAAGAAATGGTTTTGGTCAGCACTGATTAAGGTTATCATTAATATTCAGACACTGATGCTGGATAAAACCGGCAGACTAATTATCTTTATGGAGAACATAAAATATGACAATGTTATTCCCCTTTTAACCGTTCATTTTATTTCACAGGTCTAATACCAAATGACTTTGTTTATTAGTGGCTCACCACACCAATAAACCTGATTTAAAACAAGAATGTACACAGATATCCTGAATAATAGCAAGCATATGAACAGTCTCACCCCAGACAGGCATTCCTCTATAATGTAGAAAAAAAGCCTTTTCTGTATGTATTTCTAAGAGATCAACATGAGATGAGTCTCAAGGATTTAAGGCAGGGTGGATATGTAATTTTAAATCCCCTAATGTCCTATTTAAAGTCTTACTTAACAACACAGTAAACACAGCTGAAAGTTCTGTAACGTACAGCTAGCTACCAGTCAGATAAATAATACACTTGATTCCTACTATTCTGAGAATTGTAAGTTCCTCGGTACATTTGCAATTTAATATTCCTGCTTGTAAAAAGTGCTCAGCATTACACATTTCATTCTTAAATATAATAACTAGATATGCACCGAATGCCGAAAGTCCCATTTAGGAAGCCAGGCGGCGTGTAATGACTTGCCACCTGGCTTCCTGATTACCCGGGAAGCTGGGCAGCATGTAAAGACTTGCCACCGGGCTTCCCGAGTAGCAGGGAAGCCGTCCCCATGCTTCTCATCACTAGGTGACGAGAAATTATGGAGCCGGCTTTCTGGTCAATCAGGAAGCCGGGCGCCGTGTAATGACGCGCGCCCGGCTTCCTGATTGGCCGGGAAGCCAGCTCCATGCTCCCTTGTAAGGTGCCGAGGGAGCATGAAGCCGGCTTCCTGGCCAATCAGAAAGCCGGGCGCTGTGTCATTACACAGCGCATGGCTTCCTGATTGGCCAGCTTCCGGCCAATCAGGAAGCCGGGCAGCACGTCAGTACACGCTGCCCCGCTTCCTGATTGGCCGGGAAGCCGGCTCCATGCTCTGTCATCACAATCAGGAAGCCGGGCAGCGTGTAATGACGCACTGCCCGGCTTCCTGATACCGGAAGTATCGGGCTAGGCATCGGAGCATTTGGGCGAGTACGAGTACTCGCCCATATACTCTGCATCGGCACTGATACTAGTATCGGTATCAGTGCATCCCTAATAATAGCTAAAGAAAAATTACATGGTCAGCAATACTTTTAAGCAGTCCTAATGGCAAATCTGAGTTAGCTGTTCATTCCAAGAGAAGACTGTTCAAATCAGTTAAATCTGGCATGTTAGGAGCTCTCCAGTGCTGATCCTGTGTTGTGGTTATTCTATTGTGAAACAAAAAAATTAATCACGGCCTTCCTCTTCCGAAATACTAGCTAAGAACACTGTTCACACTAATAAGTCAAAGGCCTGGCAAGGGCGCAGCGCTCTACTATACTCATTCCAACACACATGTTCCTCAACATTGGGTTGGTATTCCAGAAGTATGGAATCTCAATGGTTGGGAGATATTCATAAAATGCTTGCCTCAGAACAAGCTGCATGAATGTTGGAGGAGCATACTACCTACCCTCTGTCCCACTGAACTTAGAATGAGGGCCCTTGGAACCATCGATTGTTCACTAAACGGCGAGAAAAATGTTAAAACAAAAACATAAAAAAAAAGGGTTAGAAATGTAATAATTATTATTTTTTTGTCCTGTGGCAAGTCTCCTCCTCTAAAAAAAAAAAAAGCTAAACACGGGGAGTCTATGCATAGATGTTGTTCCATTTCTTATGCCACAGCTATGAAGCATCTGTACCAGATTGTAAAAACTCACTCTGAAAATCAGATTTCATTTTAAAGTTAATTTTTACACAGTCTTTCTCAATACAACATCATCATAGCCCCTATCTTAATTAGTTGGATCTATTAGGTCAGCCTAAAGAGAAAAATAATAATAGAAAAAGAAGGGATGAAGGAAAATAAAATTAAAGTCAGTAAAGTAAAGCAGTTTTTACACAGAGAGGGGAATTTATCAAAACTGGAGCAGACAAATTTTGGAGCAGATTTCCACAGCAACCAATCTTCTTCTCTGTCTCATTTTCAAATCTTACCGGAGCAAACTGATTGCCATGGGCAACTGCACCAGATTCTGTCTGCTCCAGTTTTGATACATTCTCCCAAGAAACTTCACAGCTGCTATCTGGGGAATGCTAGAGAGAGCAGATAAGGAGCTACAAAAAGGATATAAAAGCCTCTGTGCACAGCTACTATTAGAAGATGAATGGTGTTACACAGGTGTGCAACATGGCTGATATTCCTGGAGGTGTTTTTAACATGGAACACGAATTGGCCTTGCTAGAAGATTGGTCAAAGCAGTGGAAACGGAGGTTCAACATTTCTAAATGCAAAATTAGGCATTTGGGGAAATGTAATGTCTGACAGGGTACAATATTGGGGGTACAGATTTACAGAGTAAAAAGATTCGGTGGTGCTTATTTCAGATAATTTTTTAAATGACCAAAGACTGCAGCCTGACAGTGGGGAAACCAAATAGAATTCTGGGCTGCATCTCTAGAGGGATCACCAGCAGGAGGAAGGAGGTCCTGATTCCCTTATATAGATCTTAAGTTAGACCTCATTTAGACTATGGTGTCCCATTGTGGGAAACTCACTTACAAAAATATATTGGTAAGACAGAAAGACCCTCAAGACGGGCAACAAATATAGTGAAAGGTCTGAGAGATCAAACACACCAGGAGAGACTGGAGGACTAATCTTAAAACTAACCTTTGTAAGTATTATTTTACAGAAAGAGTAGTTGATGCTTGGAACAGGCTTCCGGTAGATGTAGTAACTCAGTTAACAGTAAGTGGATTCAAACATGCTTGGAACAATCATAGAGCTATACTCTATGGACCAAATGGTGGCAACTATAGCTTGATGTAGGAAGGACTAAGCATTAAGGTCAGAAGAAGGGCTAGGTTGAGGTTAGGGCTAAAAGCATGTTCTTCTACCTAATTTGTAGTTGGGGGGGGAACCCCAAAAAACAGCGTACTGACAGGAAAGTTGGCTTACAGTTTGCAAAACTCTTCTTTGCAATCAATAATGCCAGCCAAACATTCCACACCTTCTCAATACATATTAATCCCAGTACAGTAGAGGAGGTCTTCTGTGCATTACCTCACACTTCTTAGTGGTACACTTTACAGGAACTGCGAAAGGACCTGTCTGCGCCAGGAACTTCACTTCGCCGTCGAGATCTTCATCAATCTGCAGAATAAATTAATGAGACTCATTACAGCACACAGCAGCACTAACAAAACAAAACAAAACAAAGAGTTCAACCACAGATATTAGAATTACTAGATACCCCAATTATAATCATAATAACCTAGCAAAGCACTGACTGAAAATGTTTAGATATTTCTAAAATATAAAGTGCAAAACATAATGGTTTAAAGCAACCACAACCAATCAGAGATCAACTGTCTCTGTCCAATCTATTGGAAAGTTTAGAAGATGAAGTCCACTGGTACAGCGCTCTCCGGGGGTGGGGGAAGGGGCAGGTGTAATGGGAAAAAGGGTTTGGGTAGTGTTTGTCTGGTGTGCAGCTTCTAGTTGGTACGGACTGAGGTGTCCGACTTGTGTGAGCGAGGAACAAAAAGGCAGAGGAAGAATATCTGTCAATATTTAATGCTTTTTGTGTCTTCCTGTGTTGGTAATAGCCATTCCCCTCATTTTGTGTCCAGGTGTCACAGTGACAGGAAGTGATTGTAAATCTCCACAATGGAGACACAGCAGTTGAAACCTGACTAAAGTTCTAACCCTTGCCAAAACTAAATAACGTTTTGGCTTGAGTTTAGCATTACTAGGGTATCAGATTAAAAAAATAGAATTTATAATTCACTAATGAATGGCTGCTTTTGCTTGCAGGAGATGGACCACATTTCTTAAACTCATTTACTATCTGGATTTGCCCTCACCAACATCTGGATTTCTGGTTCCTTACTGCAAAATCTAGGTCTCAAAAACACACACTGAATCTAAAATAAGGCCAATATTAAGCTACCAGGGACAATCTCCTTTAAGCCATTGGCAAAAGGTGATTTTGATTGTATTTCTGGAGACCTCTGCTCTCAGTCCCGCTTGCTTGATTTAGCCCAGGGGTCTCAATCTGTATACTTTACTGAGGAAGTAACTCTCCTCCTGAAAATGTTAGTTGCCTGTCTGTCACGCTAAATCAGTATTTGCAGTATTTTAAGAGTTGCTGGACTGAAGCTAATATGCAAATTAGGCTTTCTGACTTCATTATGACTTTTCTGGCCTGCATGCTTGTTCCATTGGCTCAGAAACTACTGCAGCCAGACAGAGCAAAGTAGCTAACTTTTTAAAAAAGATGTCAGCAATGGCAGATTCCCTTTAAAAACTGCTTGTTTCCAGAATTTGGAAACATTATTAAGAGGTTTGATACAATACATCCACAGGTAGACCAGGACCCCCCTTTAAAGTTGCTGAGTGCAAGGTGTCTGATCGGCAAGCAGCAGTGTTGGGTTTTTTTTCTTCTTTATTTCCGGTCCCTGATCTTATTCACAACCCTTGTCATGGCTTTCGTAAGGTTGGGTTTGACACCCCTGGTCTATACAATCATCTATCATCTGGTTATCTTACCATTGGTTTAAATGTAACCACCATGTCACATGACATTCCAGCAGACATTTGTCCAGGTGGGTCAAATCTGAAAAAGACAAAATTAAGTTTAAGTACTTTTACACCTTGAAGTTACCAGAATGTGTTTGCCATCACAAAACCAGAAATGCCACTACAGTGGCACTTTCTATTTAGCTTCCCTTTTCTTTTTCTATTTTTTACAAGTGGTCTGCCAGTCCCCTGTTCAATCTGGTGACAGCAATCCAATGGCTCCTAAGGGTACTCCATATATAGATGAATAACATAAATTAAAAAAGCATGCATTCTGCTCCCAGGTGCTACAAAGCAGATCATGCACAAACAAGGAGTAGGGATTCCACTACACAACAGGTTATCCAGTGCCACAACACTCACTAAGCAAGTGAGTCTTCAAAGCTTGGGTCAAGCTAAAGCACTGCCATGGACCTAGTTCTGTCAGACTGACCTCTGCAGAGAATCCCCAGGTATACTGGCCTGACCTCAGAGCAGGGTCTTGTGATCTGCACTGACAGGAATGCCACTGCAGGGCTGTCACAGAGAGAACACCACTATACTTAAGGAATTGGGAAAACCTGAACTCGTTGGCTGGGTGGAGAGACTCCAGGATTTCCAATATCCAGCTTGACTCTACCAGCACCACGTGATAGTAGAACATCTTCTAAAGGATAAAGACAGCAAAGCTGACTAGATAAATATATCTACTCTTCTTGAGAACACCAAGTGAAAATGGGCAGGAAGTATATGGAAGGGATTATAGCCTCTACGGGCTGTGCTTTTTTTTATATGTGCCCAGTGTTCATTTCTACAGTAGGCTGCAGTATAAACCTATGGTATCCTGATCTGAAGCTACTTCCCTCAATGGATGATAGAGAAAATAAATAAATAAATAAAGAAGGGTCATTTTGTCAACTTTGACGGTTCAGATATTTTGAATTCTATTTTAATCCAGAGTTGTTGTTGAAACAGTTAATTAATACCCCGTGAGACCTACCTGGAGCTATTTTCTATAGGAACATTTTCTAAACGGAATGCTTTTATTGAACTTTACTATGAGCCTGGCTATAGTCACGTAATACTTTACTGATTTGACAATCTTATGATGAAATACAGACGTGTTCTTTAATTTGCTGGCTGTTGAATATCTAATCTGTGATTTGCAGTAGGATCGTAAATCCAGACTCGAGTAATTAGGACACTTTATATGGAGCAAATGAGAGTTTCAACTACAGGGATGAGTTTTTGGCACACTGTGCATAGAGCACTGAGCTGTGAGTGTTTTTTAAGGACATGCTACAATCCTCAACCATCTGTCTACATTGTGCTCAAATAATCAACTTCAGCTGAGAATCAAAAAGGAAGTGGATTCTTACTAAAACCCCCCAAATGTGATTAATTTTGTGTTGTGGCAAATATCCTATAAGAGTGATTTGTGTTTAAGTTAGTCACCTACAACGCATGAACACATTCTGCAAGACCTACAGAAAATATGGACCATTCACTTTAGTTTGTGCTTATAAAAGAGCTTTTATGTACCAAATATGCATACAATCACACATGAACTCTTGGGACAATTTTAGGTAGAAACCACTTCATCACTTTGCACTAAGTCTGGTAATAGCCCACCCCCCAACCCACCTAATTTAATTTCCCTTTTCACTGCACGGTTGTCAGGTTCACTATGGCTGGAAGTGCTGTTGCTTTATACAAGTCACTTCCAGCCATAGGGGAGCATGTGACCTCCTCTGAGAATGAAGTGCTCTGGCTTAAGCGGACAATTGCCAGGCCCAAATACTGTCACATACAGGACAGGCTGACATCATCAACCCTGTGTAAGCTCCAGCACCATCTGTCATGGAGCGGGAGAACACAGAGAAGTAAGTGTAAGTGGGTCTCTGTTACTCTGCCTTGAATGGCCAAAGTGTCAATGTCTTTTTTAAGGGATACTATAGTTTGTTTTATGCAAGTACACAATAGGACTCCTTATGATAAGCAGAAGGAACAATTGATTGAACAGGCTCGAAAAACTGCTCAGATTAGCTCCTAACACTGTTACGTCAGAGCTAGCTCACACTCCCCTATTCACTGTGCCCTGCTCTGTAGTTCTATCTTCATGAGAGCAGTAGATTATTGTCTGCATGTCTAAATACCCTGTTACGTTTATGACCAGCCTTATAGAGAATCTGTTTTCATTTAGGTCGGGACCAACACATAGGCATTTAGATCAGGAGACCTGACTTAATTTGCCCTGGGTCAGTGACCCACCTTTAGAAGGGGGTCAGTGACCAACCTTTAGAGGGGGGTCAGAGCCTATCTTTAGAAGGGGGTCAGCGACCCACCTTTAGAGGGGGATCAGAGCCCACCTTTAGAAGGGGGTCAGCATTGCCAGCTCCTGTACTTCTCTCAAGGCAGGCTTCATTTAAAGCAAACTCATTAGGATGCAAATATGATAGCTTCTTGTTTTTAAGAATTCAAACTCTGCAGCTGTCATAGTGAACATGGCTTCTCTGCTCTCACCCAAAACAAGAATGTAGCCGATGGAGTGTCAGAACATATTTTTTTCCAAGTCAGTGACTCCCTAGGTGGTGAAGCAAGAACAGGATGACAGCTTGGGAATCTGCCCTTTTAAAAACAAGTCAGCAACGGTAGCTTCCATAAAATGATCCTAAAGGGTTCCTTTTATACAAAACGTAATGGCTTTATAAGTAAACATTTATCTATGCATGCTAGTAAATACAACATAAACATTCTAAATATATAACATGTTAAATCTCAGAACAAGATTCACTGGAGCCTCATTGCTTTTCATGTCACATCTTTACATTCATGCCAAGCCACCTGCAAGCTAGAGAAACATTATCTGGTAATCTAATCCTGTAATGTGACATGTTGGTTCCACTAGCTCATGAAATGTAGCATTCTTTACCCATCACTCACCCTTCACTGTCACAGACAGTTCCATGTCTTCTGTCAGGCTCTGAAGCAGCTTATGTTTTACGGTGATAGACAAAGATAAACTAAAAAAGTGTTGGTAAAGCCAAAACATTTTTTTTAGTTTTGGATCACGTAGGGATTTCGTTGTTGTTGTTGACTGTGTCCCTTTGGGGCAATTTATCTTTACTTCCGGTACCAGAGACACAGAAGTAAGAGGAGATGCCCTCTTAGACGGCTGACACTGTGTCAGGTGTCTTCTTTGAAATACTTCCCCTCAACTACTGTTGATGGGATTTTGAAATTCCCATCACTATGTACTGGAGCCAATGGTCACCAGGACAATTAGGGGTGAATCTTCAGAGCACAGACAGGGATAGGAATAAAAACATTATAGATGTTCCACTTCCTGCTATCTAAAACCTCACCTTTTTAAAAATTTCTAAAAAATATAAAAATACTAATGGACACATTTTACCAATACACAAATAAAGTTGGCAAACAGGTAGAAACGTTTGATAGCAGATGATATTGTTGCATCCATTTCAAATTTTTAATAAATCTTATCAATTAATTACTTACTGAATAGTGATGAAGTCCTTCAGGTTATCACTCACTTCCACCAGTTTGCAGAAATTTATTGTATTTGATGTGTTTGTCAAAGTGACTTTTTTCTTATACGTCTTACCCACATCAAGGTCCTAAAATTTCAATTTGAAAATGGAATAATTTATTGCTAAGAATAAAACTCAAGTCCCCTCATGAATAATAATCTTAAAGGGGTTTCCCATGTTAATGGCAATGGATACAGAGGGGTACATGAAGACAATATTTTAACGTTTTGGGAGTATCGCTATTTGTTCAGCTTACTGCTTTCATTTGTTTATTTTGGGACTTATCTGCCTAGCACACTTGATGCTACTCAGTCATCTCCTAAGAACGTCCTCTGCCTACATCTTTAGTGCTGTGTGCAAAGTGTATGCTATGTGTGTGGTGTGGGTGGAGGGTAGGTCTGTGGTGGCTCGACTCATGAAGGCTTCAAGGAGTGGGTCCCTTCCAGCATGTGGAGATTGTAAAGGTGGGTGAGGAGTGGCGTGCATGAATAGAAAGTCTTGGAAACTCCATAGCCAGTTGAAGAACAAATACCATTTTATTAGTGTATGAAAGAAAACATAGCCAACACATTTTGTTAGGGCTTTGGTAGCGTTACATCCGTTGGTTGTTGGCAATGAAGTCTGTGTCCTAATATGATAACAGTGTTTTGGAGTGTCGTGCCTGCAGTGGTAAATATCCATTTGACTCCTTATATGTTCTCTATGGAGCGCTGTGTAACATGTCACCAATATAAATACAGGAAATAAAATTTGTAAAAAAAGCAACCACGGCCACATTCTTATACAAGGTGATGTTATGCTCAGAATGGCTGCCTTCAACAAAACAGCGCAAATTACTTCTTCCCAAGTAGCTTTACCAAGCACTACAAGCTGACTTTCAGACTATGCTTCCCATGTTACAGCACTCACCTTAAAATGAATAACCTTTGGTTTACTATAAAATGGGCAGCCCTTAAATTCATGGCCTGAAACCACTTGCTTTTGAACTATTCCACTCCGAAGCTTCCTCAAAGACTCTGCCATAATGTCCTTTTCCATTTTACTGCCACCTATAGGCTTAGTTTCTTCTTCTTTTGGCACCTATAGATAAAAAGAAAGAATAATAAGCAGAAAGACGAATGCAGAAAGTAACAGGGTATGTTTTTTTTATATAGTGTTGGGTGGCTTTGCCTGTTTGCAGTTTTATGGGTCATTAGACTGGTTTCTAAGGACCTTGCTACAAGATAAAAAGCCAGGAAACAGCCCACCTATCAGGCATCAATGGATTCAGGCCATGTGAACAGTTCATAGTTTTGTTGTATGTATCACGTACCTGGTGGAGGACCGATTAGCTGAGGAGGCCTCCCTTGCTGCTCTGGTCTCACACCCCTGGATGTGGAAACAGGGAGCGAGTAGACTGAGAAGCATGGGTGCCAAAGTGTTCAGACACAGTGCCTGCTAGAAGTCTGGCAACTGGATCCCTGGAAGGATGAGCAGGGCTGGTGCACAGCTGTGATGTCAGCGAGGTTTGCAGCAGTAACTGGAGCGAGGTCAAACAAGCCAGAGATCAAGCCAGACGGTCAGCACACGGTACAGAAGGAGCAGGCAGAGGCAGATTCCAGATAACAAACAGAGGTCAGGGGCAGGCAGCAATCAGTTGAAGTCAGCAGCAATCTGGGTCGAGGTAACAGGCAACAGATCAGCAGGAACACAAGCACGAGCTGAATGACCGTTCAGCACTGACCCGTTGGGTCAGCTGGTTTAAATAGGAACATCTATTAGAGGGCAGTGAGTCACTTCCTGTGTGCCACTGTGTCACTTCCTGTGCGCCACATTCCGGCAACCCGGAAGACTGGGACCCGTGCATGCGCAGTAGCGCGCGAGCTCCTGGTTATGGCCTTACAGTATGGTTTATTGGCTACCTACAAAGTGACACCCCCAGCACAGTTACTAAGGTGTATCAAGGTATATCATACATCAACTAACCAGGAAACTTTGTGATTAGCTGGATCTGGAGACAACAGGTAGCCTGCCCGGGATTGGCTATCACGTGCAATCGTTGATGGCCTGTCCAGCTTCTCATAGCACTTTCAGGCAAGAAATGGTGTAGTAGTTCTGCAATATGATGTAGGGGGAAAGCTAATGTGGGAGTTGCATTTATGTTGAGGCAGTCCGTCTCTTAGAAGCAGAAATCCCTTTAAAAAAACAACCCTGTTGATATAATATGCAGGCTATGTACAAAAAAGCCTTATTGTCTCTATTATTATTGGAGAAGACTTTCCAAACAAAATGCATCATCTCTATTTTATTTTAATAACAAAAATGCTACATGGAAACCGATGTGTGCAAGCAGCTCCAAGTATAAATGTCCGGACACAAACAGAAGCAACGCATTTGTAGGAACCTTACCAATTTCTAAGGTATTCCCATGCCGAAGATGGAACATAATAGCACTAACATTTCAATAAACCTACTGAGCCCAGACAGTGATTTGGGCAGCGTGCAAATTTAAATAGTCAATATGGGCTGATAAACGCGAAGGAAGAAAAAATTAATTAAATACCGCAGGCTCATAGAATTGCAAATACCTACGTGAAGGGAATTCAAATTCACCAGCACGCCTGTCATGTTCAGTTATGTATATCACATGAGCCAAACAAACACAATGTGATGTGTGGCTGAGGACAGAACAGAGGAGGAGGGAGGACAGAGCCCAGGGAAGACAGAAGGACATGGCAAAGGATAATCACCTCTGTGTGGGGAATCAGTGTATAGACAGATATCAAGGGTTTTCTACTCTAGCCAGTCAGATCTGATCAGAGCTCAGAAGTAAACAGCAGAACACAAACAACTAAGGAAGCTTCTGCAGCAAAACAACCAGACTAAATATTGCTATAAGATTACCATTCACAGGTGTTACACAGACACGCAGCGATAGTAATTACTATGACATGATTAATATATACAAATAAAGGACATTTCCACCTAAATTGACATTTCCGTCTTTGTGATGGGTTAGTTTGGCTTTAATCACCTGCTGGCTGGATTACTGCGTCTCCTAGAAAGATCTTCTCCCTACTATTGTCAGGAACCTAGGGCTACTGCCCATAGCACGAGAACGGTCTGAGTTATTGCACACGCTGTGGCGCGTGGACACGCGCATAGTAACCGATTAGAGGCATATGTGCATGGACGCATTGTGGTACGTCAGGCGCGGCGTGCAGGTGTGCACACGCATGCTCCCATTACACCTATTGGCGCCAGTCAGCCTATTTAAACACTGAGCAGCAACTGCTAGTTGCTGGAAGATCTTCAGCTGTACCTGTAACTGTGTTCCTGCATCTGACTCCTGTATTGACCCAGCTTGTTCCTGTTTCCTGTTGTCTGCTGCCTGCCCTTTGACCCTGGCCTGTCTGACTATTCTCATGCTTCCTGATTCGGCTCTGACTGTCTGTTTGGTTCCGACCTGTCTTCCACTCACTACACTTCTGACAGGAGGATGTCAACTTGTGGACAGCATAGAACAATTGGATCAGGCATTATCATGAAATCTTCCCCCAAAAAGTGCCCAGGCTTCGAGCAGATAATTGACTATTGGCCAGGGTGTTATCAGGTATAGGGATTCCAAAGTGGTTTTGAGGATCTATGATATTGAAGCAAAGTCTGACTGATTACTGTAGTTGTAGGACAACTTAACCTGGATTTCCCATGTGTGGTTGATGCGATTTGAGAACTCTGCCCCTTCAAATGGTGAAAAGAGACATAGCATGCAAAATCTGGTAGGGATCAGACTGGAAAACAAGTCTAAAGTTAGATCTTGTAGCTTACAATATATGTCATTTGATGTGAAAGTAAGTCATTGTGACTACTTTGTCTCTAGACTGCCTATCAGTTGTTTTGGTGCCCAGGGCTCTTTGGATCTGGTCAGTTTCTAGCTCCTCATTTGATTTATTGGCAATAAACTCCTCAAAGCACACTGTGACTGTGGGGTTAAATCTTTGATAACAACATCTAAAAAAGACCTTAAATGTGCAACTTTCCTAATTTTTCACAGTCCTACACTCAAAGAAGGCCAGAAGAAAGGTTTACTTTCATGTGCAATTTCCTGTTTGTTGGCGTTGGGGACAGTACAGACATCACCAATTTTCTGCCCCTGTATGTTTGTTCTGTCACTGAGATCATTGAGTTTGCACAACCAATTAGTGGATATTGTTAGTAGCGTCTGAACACATCTTAAATCTGTTTTGTAAAATATTGTTTCATTTCTCAGAATCAATAGTGGGTTGGACAGCAATCTAGAGACAATCAATGGTATTGTGTAGAATCATTTACATGTGGATAGTCAGCTGCTATGTTGCTCTCTCTATATCTTTTAAGAGGCAAAAGGGCAATTTCTAAACACAGCTTCACTTCACAGAATGCTAATATGTAAGGCTGGTTCCATATCCAGCACCTTCACTCACCACCATCACCCACAATTACCTTATAGGGCTTGTAGTCTTGATTCCATAATCCCATGAACTCTGGCTTAGAAAGACTCTCACTTTCCTCTTTTAGTACATGAGCTATCTCCTGTGCTACACCAGGATACTCCTGAATTGAGAAGTTTTCTTCTTCATCAGATGACAAAGGAGATGGAGACCTCCACGTCTGCTGCAGGCAATAGAAAACCAGAACGTTACAATTCGCAACTATTAAAGTCAAATAAGTGTTTAACAGACAAGTGAAAAGTGTTCATCAGCAGTCAAAAAAACAGAGATACAAAAAGGGCAGAGCACAGGATGAGTAGAAGACTGGATAGGAAAAAAAAGGTAAATTACATGGAAAAGGGCTTTTTCAATCTTAAAAAGATCCCAATAATAATGACAGAAGAAAATGTTATCACAGTTACTTAGAACTTTTTCTTTGTAGCTCTAAGCCCTGTTAGTTTATTTTTATTTTTTTTATTTTTAATTAAAAGAGAACTGTGGGGTAACCTTTTTATCCCATAGTTCTCTTTAGGGTCACCGGAGGACATATACTAACCTCCTCCCGTGACCCAAAGTTCAGTATATAGCGGACCATTGCCTGCTATATACTGAGAGCGCTGCAGCCCAGACGGATCCCGACAATACTGTCTGGATCTGCGGGGAGCGGTGACCGACATTCACTGTTTACCACAGGGATATGATCGGAAAAGTGAGCAAGCGACGGTATGTATTCTCTCACTTCCCGATCAACAGAGTCGATATGTGACAGTTTCATTGTCACACGTCGGCTCTAACTATGAGGATGAGTGTAAATCACTCACCTCATAGTTCTCCTTTAAAAAACAGAGCAGAGTTTTTATGAAAACAGTGCACCAAACAGAAGCCTTATATGTCCTTTAAAAAAATATATCAAACATAATTTTGGTATGCAAATTAATCTTTCATTTTAAGTAGGGATGCACCGATACCGATACTAATATCGGTACCGATGCCGACTATTTGGGCAAGTACTCGTACTTGCCCAAATGCAGCGATGGCTAGCACGATACTTCCGTTATCAGGAAGCCGGGCAACGCGTCATTACACGCTGCCCGGCTTCCTGATTGGCCGGGAAGATGGCTCCATGCTCTCTTGTCACTTGTGACGAGAGAGTATGGAGCCGGCTTCCCCGGCCAATCAGGAAGCCGGGCAGCGTGTAATGATGTGGCGCCCGGCTTTCTGATTGGTCGGGAAGCTGGCTTCCTGCGCCCTCGTCACCTCATGACGAGGGAGCATGGAGCTGGCTTCCCTGTCAATCAGGAAGCCCGGCACCGCGTCATTACACAGCGCCTGGCTTCCTGATTGGCCAGAAAGCCGGCTCCATGATTTCTCGTCACCTAGTGATGAGAAGCATGGGGACGGCTTCCCTGCTAAGCGGGAAGCCTGGTGGCAAGTCTTTACACGCTGCCCGGCTTCCTGAATGGGACTACTTGTACTCGATACGGAAATACCGATATCGGTGCATCCCTAATTTTAAAGTTGGCTGATGCATACCAAGACTGCGAAATCTGGCCTTGGCATTTGGCATCAATGACCTCTGGTCATGAAAGTACTTTGAATATACATTTCAGGAGTTTCCTTCACTAAAGAGACTCAGAAGCTACTGAAAATAAGCTACTGAAAATATTAAATTGGCATAACAGCCAGAAAACTACCATTATTAGATGGAGGACATCACTTAAATCCTATGTATTTCTTTCCGTACAGGATTCCTTCAGCCCTCACTCATACTAAGCATTTTATAGAGCTTTTTCTGCTCAAAAAACCCCCCTAAAAAAAACCCCCCAAAAACCCCATTGATTTCTATGGCCATGTTCACATCTGAGCATTTTGTCACTTGTAGCAAAACGCCCGTTGTTAGAAGAAAACACATGAGCTTCTTTTTGGCAGATTCTGCGCTTTTTGGCCCCATAGACTTCAATGGAAACACTGAAAAGCGTTTTTGCACATTTTTATGTGCATTTGTCTATTCACATCAATGTGTCACGATCTGCTCGCAAAAACGAGCAACTTTATCTCCATGCTTAAAAAATTTGCAAAAAAAACGCACAAAACCGTGTTGATAATGCACATATTCGATGTAGCTTAGATGTGAATGAAGGGATTCAAGCTGAGATCCAGGCAAACAGCTGAATACAGATATGCAATGAATATCTGAGAGCTGCTTTAACAGCCAAAATATTTGTATTTCTTTGCACCCAATTCTGAATTTTACACAGCTCCGCCACATAGCACAGTCCTGATTGCCAGGGGAGGGTGCCGGATCTTTTTCTGCTGCAGTTTTATTTATTTACAGGTCTCTACCACTATGTCTACCCAGTGAATAGACCTTGAGAGTAGCAGAACACTAATGAGCTTACTCTACTCTCTACTGCTATCAACATGCTTCTTGCACTGCTGCTCCACTGACTGGCTGGTACTTACACTGCTTGTAATTAATAAAAAAACGTTTAAATGACAACATGGTAATAAATACAAAGCTTCATCAATTTGTGTCTGCCTGGAGTTCAGCTTTAATTGCAGACGGTGCTTGAAATGATTATTTATCTGCACATGGCTTTATCTGTCCTATAGTGAAGTGAGTGGAATAACAAGATTACACTGAAATTATACCGAAACTCGCTGAAATGCAAAATGAGAAGCAGTTTTCAGTCTATGTGTGCAGTGCTCAATTCAGTCTGTATCAGAACTAGCATCTATATGGCCTGCTGTTCAAAAATAATTAAACTGCACACTAAGTGGATATTATGAAGCCTCATTTCATGTCTGCCTTTATAGAGTCAAAAATTAAGTAAGCTTTAAAATAAAACTCAGTGGCTCATTGTGATTTCAAACAGAACAGATCGGGCTACTTTTGTGACCGCAAAATTACCTAAATCCATTTTTTTATAAAAAATGTAACTGTATCTAAACCCAAGAAAATAATATAGTGGAAAATTGTATACTTACCTATCGGTCATTTTCCTTTCCTAAAGCCAATACATGGCAGCATACTGATGGGTATAGCTCCGCCCCCGCCCAATCACAGGACTGGTTATACTATAGATTAAATGCGCCTCCCAAGGCAGCCATTCTCGTACTCGATGCGAAAGCCATGGGAGGGCCCAGTATGCTGCCATGTATTGGAATCAGGAAAGGAAAATGGCCGATAAGTAAGTATACAATTTTCCGCTTTCCTGACGCCAAACATGGCAGCATACTGATGGGATGCCAGCACGCCAAAAACCAGGGAGGGTAATGCTGAGATATTTGTTTATTTCATTTTGAGAGAACCCCAAGAGACCATATCCTGCACCCCAAACTCTGAGGATTCGGGGGGGAAGGCTTCTCTTATAAAGCAACCTGAACAAAGGGAACTTCGCAAAAGGAGAGGCTGAAAGGCTGGACGAAACTGGCAAGGTGAGGGTAAATATCAAACATATCCTTTAGAAATAGCATAACCAGCTTAAGCATTGAGGAAAAAAAGGAGAATGTCTGCCTTGGGAGGCGCATTTAATTTATAGTATAATCAGTCCTGTGATTGGGCTGGGGGCGGAGCTATACCCATCAGTATGCTGCCATGTTTGGTGTCAGAAAAATATATTGCAGCTTACCAGTCCCTAGATGTGATGGCTGCAGTCATTTTTATTTTATTATATTTACCTGGTGACCCTGCCAGAAACACACTTCTTGGTGAACGCAGTAGATGTAGGGATTGAAGCACCACACCAATTAAAAGAGTCCAGATACAACTTTATACCATTAGGGTCAGGGGGCATTCAAGTAGAGTAGCCAATATATCTTGAATATCTTGAGTCTTGAATTGTCTTTCTTTATTTTGTAAATCACTGCGCAAACTGCTGGCACTATATAAATCCTGCATAGTAATAATATTAGGTGGCATCTGAGGTGCAAACGCAATGCTAAACTTAGTCCCTGCTCCTCCCACTTCCATAGTCACTGTCTCCTGGAACATATTTTTGGGGAACTCATATTCAGTTTATGGAGCCCACCCCAGTTCATAGTGGATGCAAAGACTAGTAACAGTTCCACCCCAACTTCTTATACATATCTTTGTTATAGCAATGGCTAGTTGAATATGTTCTTTAAATTTTATTTAAAAGTAGCATCCCTGGTCATAAATGCAGATCAATGGCTATAAAGACCCTTTAGCTGGCTGTGCAATAAGGGGACACTTACTGTAACCACCAGCTCCTCATCAGGCTCTGTCAACATGGTTGACTGAATATACTGCAATGTTTTGGCTCGGAGTTTCATGCTTTCCTGACTCTTGCTCATTTCTGTAGAAGAGGTCTGTTTTTTCTGTTTCGCTTGGCTGGCTTCCTCTTGTAAAATCCGACTAATAATTTCTTGCTTTCTTAATTTTTGTGACTCTTCAAATTCCCTGTGTGTGAAAACATCATTAATGTACAAATTACTAGCTTTGCTTGAAGCATGACATATATTTATATATATATATATATAAATATATGGGGAAAAGCAAGTGGCAAATATGGAGTTCCTGTTTTCATGGTTTAGGTTCAATAAATATTTTCTCAGGTTGAAAATCTCTAGTTGAGTGCTCAACATCATAATGTTCCAACTCATTAATTCCTACTAAGAAGGGAATAGATCAACAGTAAAATATGAACTTATGAAATCTGCTAGAAAATGCCGGGGACGCCCACCAGATTGGTCATTTTCTACTGTGGGTTAAAAAATAAACCAGAATCACCTATACTGGAAAAGCAGCAAAGAATTTGGTTGGCTGCTATGGGTAAAATAGATAGTGCTATCAGGGAGAGAGCACCTGCATTTATGAAGGACACACCAAGCTTTGAATGGGCTTGTTAGACACTAACTGCCCATTCCCTTTTCTTTCCGTGATGAGGTTTTATTGAATTTGGGACTAGACTATTTAAAGGTGAACTCCAGCCTTACCTTCATTCTTGAACAGGCTCCTCTTCTGTACTGAAATCACTTACTCAGGTTTCACTGTGCACTGTGAGCTCCTTACAATGTGCATTAGAAGCTGCAGCAAGTCCAACACAGCTCGCCTAATTTCCTTGCTGGAGTACGTCCAACATCATCTAGCATCATCTTTCCTTTCTAACCCTTCCTTGGCCCAGCCCTTTCATTCATTGGATTTCTGTTCTTGGAGTCATGGAGGCTCAGCATTACATGTGGGAATTACATAGGCCAGTGTGCATGCATAAATATTCTACCTAGGGACACTTTCTCCTCCAGACTGAGGTTGCCTTCATTGGACTGTATATATGTGTTTAGGTTCCCAGCAAGGCATTTTGATCTTTGCATAATGCCTCCTAAAAGGCAGTCCACTGCTTGCATCAGGGCTGAGGGTTCTTGAGAGGAGCAGGGTACTGAGGCAGGGTGCTGTCATGGTCATAGGAAGCTATATACAGCACCCTGCTGCCTTCTTGCACCAGTCATGACGTGCCTGCATTGCACAGAGAAGCTGAGAGACCCAATGATTACATCACTGGACCGCAAATAATACATGCAATGAAAATTGAAAATTGTATTTAAAAATGTATTTACCATGTTGATGAGGAGGGAAATGAGGAATCAGGAAAGGCAAAATATAAGCAGATTAAACTCCATGCTGTTTAATTGTAAATGTGAAAGCACAGCAAGGGGATAATATGAAAGCTTTTAGATATGAAAGGATCGTTTGTCATTCAGCTCCTCAATGTAAATCGCACGAAGGTCCTCCTTGTCTCCTCCTCTTCCCACCTAAAGCCAGTTAACCTCCGTAGCCCATTTCACACTGACTTCCAACTAAATGTGCAAAAATCACCCCTCTCCACCAACAGTGGTTCTGGGCTCCGCTGGCTCTGGTCCTGGTGTGCATTCCACAATTTCAACATCATTAATATTGACCGCTTCTGCCTAAGCAGCCAATCAGTAGCACTTCCTCTACAGAAATACATGCACACCTGGTGTGCATTCCACAATTTCAACATCATTAATATTGACCGCTTCTGCCTAAGCAGCCAATCAGTAGCACTTCCTCTACAGAAATCCAGGGCTACACCATAGTATGGTGGCTCAAGCAGAGCTGAAGGGAGCCCAGAACCTCTGTTGGGTAAGTATAAAAGAAGATGATTTCTGCATATTAAGTTACAGATAAATGGAAGGCGGGAAATAGGCTAAGTTTGTAATAATTAAAAAACATTAAAAAAAAATAAAAAGAGATGGCCATCCCTAAGTGCCTCCTATGAAACATACTGCACTACAGAAGATGTTTTACCTACACACTGAAATCCCTTGCAGTGTTGCTCCTGCCTGAGTTCTCCCCTGCTGGACTACAGACCATCTATGGTATATATATCTTTAAAATAAGGGGGCACTCTGAAGTCCAGAAGGTGAAAGCTCAGACAGGGCTGCCAACACCGCTGGAATTTGGAGGTATCACTGTCAGCTTACTACAGGAAGCTAGGAGTTCACTGGATTTCTGGCAGTTCAACAGATATTTTCTTGCAGCCTTTTTAAAGAGACAAAGCATGAGTAAATTTGCATGTAGTACAGAGATGTACTGCATGTGTTCTCTTTTGCCCAGCCATACACTTTAAACAACAGCAATCACACCTATCCCAGAAAAGTAAACCTGCACCAGCATAACAATTTAAGAGAAGTAATTCAAATTCTTACAAATGTTAATTCCTGACTAGATCTCTTTAACAGCAAAGTGCAGTGAATCGTAAAACAATAACATAAAACTATTGAAATAGATTACAATTGATACAGAGCAGTAAGGAGCCCAGCACAATGACCCCAGTTGCAAATTTTACATTCCCGATCATTACTTTATTGCATGGTTTATGCATCTGTAAAGCTAATACAGTGTTGGCAATGCATTATGAATTTATGTTGTAACAATACCTAGCGACAAATACATGCCACATGCCAGACTGCCTGAACCTGAGAGATAAAAAAAGGCCCTCGACAATAAAGTTAGTTCAGGCTGCCAAAAGAGAGAAAAATACAACATTTATAATGGACTGCATCTAGCACTGAAATCCGCTCACGTTTGTGAATGGGAAAGTTTAAATACCATCTCCATTACTGAAATATGTAGACAGCTTATTCATCACTAGGTGGTTATCTGGTGAATACAAAGCAATGAGTTTAAAAAAAAAAAAAAAAAAGACTAAGTATAGTGAACCTGATTTATGGTCCATTACTTTAGCAGTGCTGGTCAATAAAGCCAAAGGGAAAGTACTGTAGGTGGGAGGAGACAAGTGCCTCCATTATGGGCACATATAGGACTAAAATACAGAATACAGGACAATAAGTTCTTCCCGCTGCTGTCCAGCGGTGTTCACCTATCAGATCTCCACAACTCCAAAATTCAAACAAAGGCAATACAAATCTAGTTTGTACTACTCTGTTTGAAGTCACTCATTTAATTCTAACATATGCAGAAATTCCAACAGAGAAATAAGGGAGGCAAAACATGCTTCTGCAGCAGTACCTGGCCGTGGAATATGTGAGTGGACAGCAGCACGTAGTAGCATTAAGCTTTATTTGCACATAATAACATCATTATTGGTATGTTGTTCTAGTAAAACTTCACACTACTTGTTACAGATCCCTTGGTGTGCTGGCATCTATCTTTGTTGTGTCAGAAGGGCCACTGCTGCTGGTTGATATAATCTTGGATCTCAACCATTGGATCCATCCATTAATGACTTCCTTTGTTACAGTAATATGGGATTCTGAAGCTAGAAAAATTCACTCACTAGTCAAGGAGAGTTTACATAAAATGGCATCTGTGGGCAGCACAGTGGCATAGTGGTTAGCTTCTGCCTTGCAGCACTGGGGATCCCTGGTTCAAATCCCAGCCAGGTCACTATCTGCAAGGAGTTTGCATGCTCTCCCTGTGCTGGTGTGGGTTTCCTCCGGGTACTCCGGTTTCCTCCCACACTCCAAAGACATGCTAGTAGGTTAATTGGCTCCTCTCTAAGTTGGCCCTGTATGTATGTGAGATAGAGACCTTAGATTGTAAGCTCCTTGAGGGTAGCGATTGATTTGAATATGTAACTATGTAAAGTGCTGTGTCAATTGCCAGGTTGCCAGGATGTAAATTGTCGGCGCTATATAAATACCTGTAATAAATAAAATAAATAAATATGTGCTCTCAGAAAGGAGGGGATGTCCGTGATGCCCTCGTCTTACTGTAAAGTAAATGTATGCTGTGGAAATATGGAGGCTATTATTGCTGGCTTTTCTTTCCAAAAATGCTAGTTGCCAGGCTCACCTACTAATTTATTGGCTTCAACTCTTTCCAAGTCACTGACTTGGAACAAATATACAGATTAAGAGTTTAGACCTCACTCTGAGGGCTAACGTACAGTTGTTCTAGTTGAGTGGTTCCGTGTAATGAAACCACAGACAGCCAGATAACTACTTATTTTCTAGAGATCAGCAATGGCAGCCTCTATATTTCTCACAGTACAGCAGGGACGTTCGGTCAGGGGAGGCAGGTGAGGCAGCGCCTCACCTAGTATTATGGAGGAAAAAGCTGTCAGCTTAAAGTCTGAAGCTGACAGCTTTTTCTCCATTCAGAGCGGCTTCTAACAGGTTACACAGCAGGGAAAGCCTCCCCGCTGTGTAACCTGTCATGGACGGATCGCTGCCTGTTAATTACAGACGGCACTGCATCGAGATTTTAGGTCACATCTAGTTAGGTTACACAAACAGTGGGAAGCCCGCTGCTTGTGTAACCTAACATAGTGAGGCCAGAGCTGTCACAGCACGGAAGGCACTGCACATCATTGCAGTACAGGTGTAGTTGAAGCAACCCATCCACCAACAGCATACAACTATTATATTTCAGAGAAAGGTACTCAGTAAGATCTTGTGCATATGGGTTTCACTTTGTATAAGAACAGTGTATACAGCAAGATTCTACTAAGCATTTGCACAGCTTTTGGCAGGCTTTCAGCAGCTCAGGTGAAGCATATTGAAAACTTTTCAGTTCCAGTTTAGGAATATTAAACAGAGTTTAATGGGAGTGCTAACTGTCACTTTAAACAAATTGCTATCAAGCTTCAATTAGCTTTCCACAAGCTTTAGAACCCAGTGACCCATTTCAGGTTAATGGTCTCCTTCAGTCACCAGGCTTCATTCCCTGTATTCCCTTTTACACAACATTGTGCATATAAGTGATCAGAATACCCTATTAACCTGCCAGCACACACCTCTATTTGCTTTGCAAGGACAACACCTAACCATCTGGTGCTTTATGTGGTAGCGTTGCCACGCTGACAAGCATTTTCCCTGTAGACTACAGTAGTCAGTATAATAGACAGGAAGCCGTGCCTCCTGTCCTGCCTGTAGTTGTTGGTTGACAGCAGCTCCTGTACTGCTGTCAGTACAGTTGAGCCTCATTATTAGTCTCTGTCCTTACTGCTCAGAGATATCAGTCATGTGACCGTTAATAAAGAAAAACAATGGTATTTATATGCATTTTGTAGGTCATTCACAAAGTACAGATGTTTGAAGAGGGTGTTTATGTGCTTATTGATGAATGGCAGGCCCATGGTTTACAAATGTGTTAAGGAAGGCTGCTAGCAGCTTGTTTAAAGTGAAAATCAGCGCTCCCATTAAGATCTGAGTTTAATATTCCAGAACTGGATTTGAATGTTACTTTAAAAGCTTTAACAAAGCTTGCCACGAGATCTGCAAATCCTTTGTAAAAGCTTGCTGTACACACTGCTCTTATACAAACTGAAGCCCGTGTGTAGGAGGCTTAAGGGCGAGGTACAGATGAAAACCCTTCTCCTTCAAGACTGTCAAAAGGTACAAAAGAGATTTGGAAAATCTAAGGCCTCATTCACAAGGATGTATGCTCCTGGAAGGAAACTTCCAGGGGTATGTATCTGTACCTATACAGATGTACAAGTTCAGATCACAACAGCTGTACTCCAGACGCAGCTTGCTGCACAGACGCTGTATGGCTCTGCATATCCGTGTGAATGAGGGATATAGGTAACGCTGAAAGCCCCTTTAGGGGATGCTGACATGTAAACACATTTATAGGTGTTTTTTTAACTTATTCATATGCAAGCAGACACACTTACTTCTTCTTTCTCTCAAACTCCTGAAGTCGCTTCTGTTGGATAACATACTTTGTAACATCTCCACCTTTAGCGAGCACCTCCTCCTTTTCTAGCATCTCTTGCTTTTTTGCTATGGCTGCCTGTGCTTTGTTCTGAGACTCAATGACACGCAGGTTTTCCTGTACAAGATTAAGTACAATACAATTTTAATACAAGCAATATACAGTTTCTGACCTCCACAAACAGTTGCTGTATCTATGGATGGCAATGACATGAGGGAGTTTTCTGTTTATGTGCACAATTGCATGATCAAACCCTCATCATTCCATTATTATGCTGTTACATTGCTTTTATACTGGGTCCTATAACAGCAAAGATGTCCCTCTGGGTGCATAGCTGCTGCGGTTATTATTAAATCATTTCATTGTATTCTGGTTACATAGTTACATAGTTTTTGAGGTTGAATAAAGACACATGTCCATCAAGTCCAACCTAGTGTGTGTGTGTGTGTGTGTGTGTGTGTGTGTGTGTGTGTGTGTGTGTGTAAAGATCCCTGAGTCATCACGTTATTAGGAGTACTTGTACATTGTACTCCTGTATATTACCATTTCTCAGGAAATCGTCCAAAAGCTTCTTGAACGATTCCACGCTATTAGCTGAAATCACTGCTTGTGGCAACGAGTTCCAGACCCTAACCGCTCGAACTGAGAAGAACCCCCTTCGCCCCTGGTGATTTATGAAAGTAGGAATAAAGTAAAACAGAAAAGAAGTAGATATCCAATCCCTTGTAACCAGGGAGGCTTCACTGTTCATGATCTAGGAAAATAAAACAAGAAATCCAAATAGTGTCTAAGAGCAACAACTCCACTATTTCTGCATCTGCTACTTGGATGTGGCAAGGACAGGAAGTTTGCGTAAACTAATTTAGGGGATCATGCATGTTATAATCTAGGTGAACAATTTCATTGTTCCTAGTTCAGCCTGCCTGATTAGATATATATTGTGTACTGTAGTTGGGCCCTGAAACTACATAGAATTCATGAATCTAAAGGCATTTGCACAGAGATTTTACAATAAGATTGTTAGGCGTATATGGACTCTGTAGGGAGTACATGTAGAAGAATACACTCTTCAGTAAAAGCCCTTAATCCACCCTGAAGACAGCACTTGTTTCCTCTCCTGCTGCTTGTGCCACTCCATTGAGAAGAAATCTTGAAGGTTCTCCACAGAGCTCATTGGCTCCTCTTGCCGACCTCCATGTACCACTGGCTCCAGTCATGACATAGAGATTGGTGGGAGGTACCACTGAGCACAGAGGGGGGGGGGCAAGAGATCAACACTCCCAGAATTGGCAACTCCTGAAGAACCTTCAGGGGATGGTTCAGTAAAGCAGCGTGAGCATTGGGAGAAGGAATAATTTATTTACAGGAAGAGCTTTTATTTGCAATTTCAGTTTAGCACCAGGAGTTGCTTTACTTAATAAAGAGATAAGAAAATCCTGCCAACACAGAACACAGAGAACATGCAATTATATCATAAGTACATCAGCAATACACCACACTCCCCTAGACATGAAAAAAACTAGCCCCAGCTGCTATCTGAAGGAGATGTGATTTTTGCTCCCCACTACAGTACCCGGTTTGTAGATATATTCTTCTTCAGGGACAGGACAGCCTGCATCCTTTTCTCCATGTCCTCTCTGCTTTTCTTCTCTTTTTCAGATTCTTCCTCACGAACTCTGTTGGTACCAATAAATATCAGTTTAAATACCTTAACATGAAAATGGAACGTACGTTTTAAAGGAGAACTATGGGGTTAGGGTTAGCTGGCTCTGCGGCTATCCACTTCTATAACCTACTACAGTTATATTTGTCCTAGGTTATAGAAGCCGATGAGCCGATAGCTGTGCCTGCGCGACCACATGATTTTCTCTACAACCACAGTTGCCACTGCACCTGCGTGGCTATCAGCTTCTATAACCTAGGACAATTATACGTTTTTACTGGGTTATAGAATCCGATGAGCCGCTAGCCGCGCAGGTGCAGTGTCAATAGTTAGACAGTTCGACAAGGAGATGTACATCTCCATCTGGCAGTCACCGTATACGAGGTGCCCAGTCGGAGAGCTCGACAAGTCGGAGCTTTTGATAGAACACCGGCAATACGCAGCACTTTACACACCTGCCTTCAAGGAGCTTCCATTCTAAAGTCCCTGTTGGAGCCGATAAAATTGACATCTATGATACAGCTTTATTGTAAAGGTGTGCCCTGCCTCCTGAAAGATCAATCATCCTGGAACTTTGTGATGAGGCCAATAAATAACACAAAGCTTTTGGAGAAGGGACACTGATGGAAGTCCCTATCTCACATGCATACATACACTCACATACTAGTGCCAGTTTTGACAGGAGCCAGTTCTCCTATCAGCGTGTCTTTGGAGTGTGGGAGGAAACAGGGGTGCACAGAGGAAACCCATGCAAGAACAGGGAGAAAATGCAAACTCCATGCAGATAGTGCAGGGGTGTGGAATTCCTATCGCCTGACGCCCGGGACATGCAGTCTCGGGCGCCGGGCGAGTAGTTTTTTTGTACACTTAGCCCCGCTCCGGACAAGCAGGGCTAAGTGTACAGTGTGGAGCCGCCGCTCATTTTCAAGTGATCTGATCACTTGTATGAAACGTGAAGCGGCGATTCTGTCTACACCGCCTCCCTGTGGTTTTCGGGGTCCCCGCTCCTCTGGCGGACCCGAGACCACGAAACATGAGCTCTCCATAGAGCACGCAGAGCAGACGAAAAACGTCCGTTTTTCGTCTGCTCTGTGTTATCACTGAGACCGTGGCGCTGTGATCACAGCGCCATCTGTCTCCGCTGTCAGGAACTACACAGAACATATGTTCTGTGTTGGAGGGCAGGTTCCATAAAGAGAACCTGTCACCTCCAAACTATCACTTAGAGGATTGTAAATCCCTATGTGATAGGAATAAAATTAGGTGGGGGGGAAAAAAAAGTAATAAAAATAAAAAAAAAGTTATGAAAAATGTAAAAAATGAAAACCAACTCCGCTGCCCCCGCCATCTGCATGCAAATAAACGCACGCATAGGACATTGTGTGTGTGCGTTGAGTGCTGCCGCCATTTCACTGTGCCATATTGTGGTAGCGAGGCAGCAGAACTCTCCCACACCCACAATGTGCATTAAAGGGCAAGTTCACTTTCCCAGGTAATATGGGAAAATGGAATTACCCGATCAAATCTGGCCCCTATCTCTCCCAAAACCCCCCACCCCCCGGCTATACTTACCTTTCGGCAAACAGTCCTTACCCTCCGCCGGTACAGGTGTACTGTCCTTACCCCGTACTGTCCAGCGCAGTCCTGCCCTATGCATTTTGAATTTCGCTCGCAAATTGCAAGCACTCATTGGTCAGCGTGGTCTGGGGACCACGCTGACCAATGAGAAGCTCTATTTAGCACAGACCAATACAGTTTTGATTAGGGATGCACAGATACAGAGTAAAGTACGGGAAACCGACTTCCCAGCCATTCACAATCAAGCCGGCCAAACAACATGGAGTCGACTTCCCTGGCAGGTCAGGAAGCCGGGTAGCATCTCATTACCCGCTGCCCGGCTTCCCGATTGCCCGGGAAGCCTGCTCCATGCAAACGGAAGCACCAATACTCGAGTACCGAAAGCAAAATATCGGTACTCGTACTCTATACCCAAAAAACGGTATTGGTGCATCCCTAGTTTTAATTAAAACTATTTTTTTTTTGTATTGGGACAAGTAGATTGTTATGAAGGACAAGTAGATTTGGCCCCCGCTTTAGCCCTTGGAGAAGTAGTTTTTAAAAAAATTTCCACACCCCTGTAGTGTCCTAGAGGAACATCGGACCCCAGTGCTGCAAGGCAGAAGGGCTAACAACAAAGCCACTGTACTGCCGTCTGCTCATGCTCAACAGTTTGTGCATGCAATGAAAATGAGCACACCTGATCCACTTTATGCCCTGGAAAATATTGTGCAATGCTTTGTTGTGCTTGGCTGTCTAGTCAGATGGGCAGCCTGTCAAACGAGTGTGTGAAAAAAGATACTGTTAAGGATATAACGATTCATATTGGAGTAATCATCAGCATTATGTTAGTGGCCTATGTATCCTAAGGTCACCAATTTCAGCTAAAAAAATTTACATAAGGGGAGGAGTCTTTCTACTCAAACAAAATTGTTCTCTTCCACAGGCATACATGGTGGGTCAGGGCCATGCCTAAGGGGAGCCTGTCCCACTTCCACTGAAGACTGGATATGTACATTATGTCACATGTGATTAAAGATGTTTCGAGAATCTGATAGCCTCCAAATAGTCAGACTTACATACATGAGAAGCCAAAAGGCAAAAAAGATGCACAGCAACAACGAGCAAATGATTTTAGAAATAGTGACAACTTTAAAACCTTGTCATTGTTTCCTTCAGAAACTGAACGGCTTTTTCATGATTCTTCTGCGCGTCTGCAACCACTTTACGATACTGTTGCTCCCGTTCTTTCAGCTTGTTCATTTCCTGCCTGAAATGATCAGGAAACATCAGAAATAAATTCACCACTTTATATCCAATAAAAAGGAAGTTTTATGTTTAAACCATCCAAGATGCTAAGCTGTGAGCATAGAATTGTCCATTTGAACTTGTGTTATCTGAACACTGCACACTTAAGTAGGGTATATACTAGGGATGCAGCGATACCAATACTAGTATCTGTATCGGTACTCATACTCGCTTACTGATTGGTCAGGAAGCTAGGCAGCCTCGGCAAGTGGAGCCGATGTTCTTTCGCTAGAACACCGGCTTCACAGGCAATCAGGAAGTCGGGCGATGGATCCACTGCCTGACTTCCTGATAATCGGGGCACACGGCACCGGTACTCGGTATCGGCGAGTACTGAAAAAAAAATATCGGTACTCGATACCAAAAAAAACGGTATCGGTGCATCTCTAGTGTATACTGAACAAATTGATAATCAATTTCAATCCCAGTAAGGAAAAAAGTCAAAGGAGCATGTTAGAAATGTTTTCTCAATCAAACGTAATTCTAACAGTGAATGTGGTTTTCGTTTCAGGAAACTCCATTCATTCCAAAATTGAACGTTAAACCAAAAAAATTATCAAACCAAAATTTTAACAACATTTGTCAAGTCTCTGATGGCATTATCAGATGTTCCATCGAGATTTTTCGTACAAAAATTTGAACATACAAACGTTCAACCTCCTTTACTCACGTTCCACCCCACTGTTCACAGTGCCTTAAATATAAGACCGTCAGAGCTGCTTTTAAGTAAGCAGCCATAAAGTTTATCTGTCGCACGCTCCTGCTTCTTGTCTCTTGTTTTATTTAAGAAGCTAGTGCAGGTATTCCCACTGTGACAATGATTTGAAGTTAATGCTGTGAGCATGAGATAATGGAAGTTTAATCCATAAAAAGGGTAAAAAGCAAATACACAAATCACATTTTCAAATACATGTAGCTGTTGAAACATTAAAAAATTATCTGAAGCAAAAAATAAATATGTGTTGTGAAACGCATATGCACTATATACAGTAACTGTTTGCGGACTTTCTTGTGCATCATCTTTAGAAGAGGCTTCCTTCTGGGACGACAGCCATGCAGACCAATTTGATGCAGTGTGCGGCATATGGTCTGAGCACTGACAGGCTGACCCCCCACCCCTTCAACCTGCTGGCAGCACTCATACGTCTATTTCCCAAAGACAACCTCTGGATATGATGCTGAGCACATGCACTCAACTTCTTTGGTCGACCATGGCTAGGCCTGTTCTGAGTGGAACCTGTCCTGTTAAACCGCTGTATGGTCTTGGCCACCGTGCTGCAGCTCAGTTTCAGGGTCTTGGCAATCTTCTTATAGCCTAGGCCATCAGATCCTTAGAGAGTTCTTTGCCATGAGGTGCCATGTTGAACTTCCAGTGACCAGTATGAGAGAGTGACAGTGATAACACCAAATTTAACACACCTGCTCCCCATTCACACCTGAGACCTTGTAACACTAATGAGTCACATGACATCGGGGAGGGAAAATGGCAAATTGGGCCCAATTTGGACATTTTCACTTAGGGGTGTACTCACTTTTATCGCCAGCAGTATTGACATTAATGGCTGTGTATTGAGTTATTTTGAGGGGACAGCAAATGTACACTGATATACAAGCTGTACACTCACTACTTTACATTGTAGCAAAGTGTCATTTCTTCTGTGTCGTCACATGAAATTATATAATAAAATATTTTACAAAAATGTGAGGGGTGTACTCACTTATGTGAGCTACTGTATATATATGCACAGTATATATATATACAGTGCGAATTAAGTGCCTGGTGTTGTTCTGCTGTGGCGTGCTCTCTGTTAACTTACTGTTTTTCTGCCTGCTTCCTGCGCTTAGTCTGAGTCAGTGACATTTTCTCCCTGTGCGCCCTCTGGTCTGCCAAGTCCTTGTTCTGTCTATCCAGGTCTTCTTCATCCTGTGCAAGCCTCTCACGGATATCCTCAAATTTCCTCTGTTCCACATCAACGTGCCAGAGGTCATACCTGTCCAACAAGGACATTTAATTACACGGAAAGAAGCTGAATTAAACACCATTTTTCTTTTTCACATACTGCATAGTAGAAGTTTTGTTTAAAAGTTTATGTTTAGGCAAAATAAAAACAAAATGCAGCACATCTCTGCAATACATGCATATGTCCCTATGTTTTCGTCTGTTTAGAAATACATAAAAATAGGATCCTAACAAAAGCCCAGTGAGCTACTATCGCCCTGTAGTGAGCTGACAACGCTGCCTCTGCTGTATTACAATCCCAAGCAGTGTTATCAAACCTATTCGGGTTCTCCTTTGCTCGACTACAGTCCGCTCTACTTTTCTTCATCTCTATAACATAAGGAGGAGGTGTTTTGTAGTCCAGTAGACTTTCTGACAAAGGATACTGTGCAGTTCACTGGGGGTTAGCTAAGAAACTGTGCAAAGCAATCAGTGACCAATTTTAATGGATCCTCTTTAATAATACATGAATCACTTAAGAGTCTGCAGCAATTAACAAGAACCCGCAATATGCCACCATGAGAGCTCAAGTGGAAATCCTGATCCAATTTGGTTTAAAAACTCAAGAAACATAGCATGTTGCAATTAAAGGAAAGCGGTCAACCATTTAAAATTTTTAGAAGTATAAGCTCTACCCCAGAGCTGCCTGCTAGAGATTTACTCCCATTTCCTATTGAGTCTCCTGGGCAGGAAATCTACCCTATAGGACACAGACAGCAATAAATATGCTGTGTGTTTGGGCTATGCCTACAAGTTGGGGTCCATTTATGAATCTTCTGCCCAGCCATACGCTGGGTGAATGCCATTTGCACAACATCCCTGCCAAATAGAAAATATATTTGCTCCTCAGCTCTGTCTAGTGGCAGGAATACCATACAAATGGCATTCACCAAGCATTTGGCTAAGCGGAAGATTTATAAATAGATCCCTTTAAGTGTATAATGAGGGATATAAGACATTTGTCTGTATTACATTGCAGCATTTCCTATGAAGTCTACTGTAATAAGCTATGGTGGACAGGGGAACTTACTCATTATCTTTCAGCACAGTGACAATCTTTGACTGCACATCTTGCTCGTTGTTCAGCTCAGTGTCCAGTCTCTTGTAAAGTGCCCGCAGACGGAACACAGCAGCTCTGCGATATAAAACCATAATTAAGTTAAAATAGTGACCATAGTTCAAAAAACACCAAATCTATATAATTTGTTCCTGTAGGCACACAGATCCATCACATCACAAGCCATCTAGAAACACAGGAACTATTAGGGCCTGTGCTGATGCTCTTTAGGCTTGTGTCATTGGCATCAGTTTGAGACACTTCTGAGATCATTCAGAATGTATTTACTGCTGCATTTGACCTCTTTCTGACCTGCATTTGATCTGTTTTAAGGAGAACCAGTCACGCATTGGGAATTTATAATAATTGCAATCATCACTCTTAAATGTTTTACATTATACCTCTTAATGATTGCTTATTTTGTATTTTTTACTTGTGTCAAGTTTAGCAGCAGGCCATAAGGTCAGCATATTTGGTGCATGAGCTCAATGCTGATAAAAGCCACTCAAAGTAATGTCATATAAGCAGGGTGCTGTCAGGATTACATGAAATCAAACTAAAGTCTTAGATAATTGCCAGTTTTACCCTTCATCAGCAATTCAGAGTGTGTGGCCTGATGCTCAGGCAGAAGGAGGGTCAGCTGTTCACCTTTCTGATTCCGGTTTATTACATTGCCGGATAAAGGGACCCTACATAGTCCCAAAACGTTGCTTTTTTCCTGTGATTTCACGATAGACAAATGTCAGTAAAGGCCTTTTGATGATGAAGATTTTGGTGTGCTGGTGACTTACTCTCTATGTTATTTCCAGCAGCACCACCCGCTTGTCACTACAGCACCCACCGAGACAACAGGGGATATACCGGGTAAGTGTGCGATGGGATTTCTGCATGTATTCACCTTTCAGATTGGACATGGACAGAATGCTAGTGAATAACACCACACACTTATGCCTGAGAGGTAAGGCTGCAGTATTATAACTTAAAGGAGATCTAAGCCCTAACTGAGGGTCATGTAATTTGCTAAAACATACAGGGTTATTCACAAAAGAGTGCAGTTTGGAGAAGACAGGAGAAGTGAACAATCTAGGACAACATAGCTGATTCGGAAACATTCTCCAATTCAGCGCACTTTCCAGTTCAGCTATGTTGTCCTAGATTGTTCACTTCTCCTGCCTTCTCCAAACTCTTCACCTTTTTGTGAATAACCCCAACAGTCTATCATAAACAATTGCTATTTTTTATTAGAATGTTCATACTGTTTTTAGGTTTTTTCATCCTTTTTACTGGCAGCTCAGGGCTGCTGATCTCTCTCAGCCTCTTTCAGGCATTTTCTGTCTATATGTGCTCGCTCCAGCATCATCTAGAAATGTATTACTCTGGACTGGCTTCCCGATAGCCATGACAGCAGACCATGCCTGTTCAATCTGTGTCAGCATGGCCACTTGTACTTTTCACCAGTGGTCCATGTGACAAGGTGACAACATAAGAGCACTTCTGTGAAACAGAAGAAAGTACCTGAACAAGGATGTACTGTATATACTATGATGGGATCGCCTAGTTCTATTTTAATGAAAGCTGCATACTGATTGAAAACAACTTTTGAAATTCCATTAACACGCTAATGATTATATGTGATTTTAATGATTGGTGTTAGATCTGCTTTATGCATAGAGATTCAGATTCTTACAAGTGCCCATTCCTGACTGGTACTCTCTTTTTTAAGGCATTACCTTTTCAAAAAACAGAGGGGGGGAATCTATCAACACTGAAGCAAACAAGACAAAATATGGAGCATTTGCCCATTCAGTTTGTTCAGTTAAGCTTTCAAAATGAAAGATAGAAGTTGATTGGTGGCCATGCACAGCTGCTCCAGATTCTGTCTGCTCCAGATTCTGATAAATTCCCTTCAGAATGTTTAGAAATAGTGGTGTTTTGCTGCATATATACAATGTAATATATCAAACTGTCTGCCTGCGTACTGTACAGTTATATATATATATTGCTAGCTCTGACTAAACCCATAATGGAATAAGGAAAGACAGAAAAGAAAAACAGTATCCTGATTTTACAATGACTGATAAATAACTGCCCTTTCACTACTGAGTTTTATAACTCCATATCTGTATGCAACAAACACTGCCAGAAATGTACAGCAACTGTGTGCTGTGTTCCTCAAGCAGTATATAGAACAAAGCAGCATCTTACCTCCAGAGTCCTCAATTCCAACAAGATAAAGCAGATGCTGAGACTAAATATGTGTTATAGCCCAGGACCTCAGGGAGATCTTACATCACCTGTAGCATCTGTTTGTTACTGAGGAGCCATGACTACAACACATGTTCAGCACAGTTTTTCTTCTGAATTCACTAGCCATAGGCAGACATAGTTCATACGCATATTTGAGATCTTCCTTCTTTACAAACTACCGCTGAGCACTACATGCTGCCATCTTCCCGAGTTCTGCAACAGTACAAACAGACACCTTGTCCTATTAAAACAATCAACTTATTGGTTGGTGTTGGCTGCTATATGTCCCCTATGCTATCTGATAATCAGTAGGAATGGTTAAAGATGTCACCTCTCTTGCAGAGAATTGGTACTGAGTCATCAGCCTTTGATGCTACCTTTTGATAACAGACATCCATATACAAACAGCACAAAAGCTTTACATTACAGCAGGCTGGAGACCTGTGCTGGAAGGCTCTGGTGTTTTTGCCCATCAAAGAGGTATAGGAGATGGATGGAATAGTTACTGCATGCAAACACTGCTTGAGCTGTGCCAGTAAACTGATTTAAGGCTTAAACACATACCTAAATATAAAAAAAGGAAATACTGCTACTGCACCCTTTTTTTAATACTTCATACAGCTTTATTGATGCTTGTATACAGACAAGCCAAAGCACGTAGCTCTTACTCCTCCAATGAGTTTTCATCCAAAGTCAAGGAGAAACCTCTATAACTAAGTCCCTTTTGGAGCCTTGGAGGAGTAGGAGCAGGGTCTGGTGGAGAAGTATGTGCTTTGGCTTGCTGCACATGTATTAAAGTGGCAATTAAGCTTGTTGGAATACTGAAAAATACATATAGCAGAGGTGTGGCTTTCTTCATTTGATTTCAGTACACCGAAGAAGAATGGGCCAAACCGAGTATAGGTTTTGGTTCTGTATCATTGCTCTCCTTCTCAAGCCCTAGGTGGCCGCATCCATTATTTGAAAGGTATGGTACATTTTGACACTCAAGTAACCTAATGACAAAAATGGCTTGTATGCTACTCTAGCCTGTTTACACAATCTGTTCTCCACTCTTAGGGCCAAACTAAGTATCTTATTACATGTTATTAGCCTGTTGTTCTGTCTGAATCTCCATTTCCACACTAGATTTCTGTTGCTCCAAAGACTCCATTCTCTCTTGGCATGCTCTGAGCTCTTCCCTAAAAAAAAAAATATAATATATTGAAGATTGATTTACCACATTCATTCTAATGAGTGCTAATATACAGGTGAAACTCGAATAATTAGAATATCGTGCAAAAGTAATTGCAGTAAGTGCTGCAAAAGGGGCCCAAACCAAGTACTGAGTACATATGCATGCTTGTACTTTTCAGAGGTCCAATTTTGTTCTATGTACAATCCTTGTTTTATTGATTGCATGTAATAATCTACTTTTTTGAGGTTGTGGATTTGGGGTTCTTGGGGTTTTCATGAGCTGTAAGCCATAATCATCACAATTATGACAAATCCCGGCTTAAATTATCTTGCTTTGCGTGTAATGAGTCTATCTCATATATTAGTTTCACCTTTTAAGTTGCATTAGTGAAATAAATGAACTTTGCACGATATTCTAATTATTCGAGTTTCAGCTGTAATCATGCATAATATTGTAATCTTGCCACAAGTAATTTTAGAGTACATGTCATTCTTACGTGAAATGAATGTTGCCTGATCTAATTTTGGCCACAATAGTTGGCAATCTTGGGTTCATAAGCACTAGAAGACTGGCTGAATAATCTCAAGAAGAAAGATTGATCAGACAGGTTAAAAAAACTTTGTCCAGTGGCTACAATTTCCCATGACATACACAAGAACCAGAGGCTCCATCTGCTCTCCTTCCTGCATGTATGCTTGGTTGATCTACTATCTGCTCTCCTTCCTCCTTGCATGCTTTGTTGATCTAATGCATGTCAGTGCCTGAGACTATTATAAAAGATCTCTGCCGACATCCATGCCTGCAGTTCCAACTGTTCTCTGAAGACTAAAGCCACGTTACAATATTCAAGTTAGGTAGTTAGAAACTTGCTAGTAGTAGTCACAATTAACTGGTCTTACTTTTTAGTTTTGAGTTTCCCTACTCATCTAAGTAGCTTCCTCAGTTCAGATTAAACTCTTTCAAAGAAAACTAACAGCACCACCTAAACACATGCCCTTAGCACAGGGGTGGGGAACTCCAGCCCTCAAGCTGTTGTTGAACTACAAGACCCATGAGGCATTGCCAGACTGACAGTTAAAGGCATGCCTCCCAGAGGCAGAGGTATACTGGGATTTGTAATTAAAGCCCAACTGGAGGGCCAGAGTTGCCCACCCCTGCCTTAGAACCTACAAATTCTTCGACTAAAGCCTTACATTGGTCCCAGATGAAACTTTGATATACTACAAAAAAATCTTTTTTTTTTTAAATTCAAATAAGTACTTTGGTTACATGTGTCCATCATTATAATTAGCCTCAGTGCTATATGGTTCTCTACCTAAACTGTTGAAGTGAAAATGTAACAAGAATCAATTAAAAAAAGTCACTGAAGTGCAGATAATTTATTTTAATTTTAGCAGTTGCAGAGACGCTGCCTACAGAAGCACATGATGTATATTTACTGCTGCAAGACTAGGTCTCTTGATAGTGTAGTTTGTAAAAAAAACATACCTGATTTTCTGAAGCATTAATTCCTTATCCTGTTGGAAACTATCCAGCTGGTTCAGTTTTTTACGAAGTTGGAACATCTGAACCTTATCGAGATAGCTGAAATCTTTAACTATCTCATATTGATCTGTGTGCTGTTCACTGGACCTGAAAGAAAGGAAAATTCACACCCTAAAACAGTCATTTTTCAGAAATGCAATGTCAGTTTAATTCCTCACATGAAAACAGCATTCATTTTAATGCTCCTACAGTATATTCCAAGCCCCATACGTAATACTGCTGCTATAGGACCTGCTGACATTCTTTTCTAAAATTCACATTTGTTTCACAATTAATGTAAAACAATTAATTTCAGATGAGCATGTCTATATCATAGTGTTCCAGTGTAGTGCATTTCAAAAAAGATTTCTATATGTTGTATTTTTTGTTTGCTTCAACCTGCCTCTGTTACCAAAAATATAAAATTATACCCATATAAAAAAGAATGTTTATAATTACCTCTCCTGCGAATCTTTGTTCTCTTTTAAAAAACGAAGCTGTCGCTGCCAGCAGATATTTTACGATCCAACTCCATTGGATACCTGGGCCCCAGCTTCATGTTGTGGTTCCATCCGCCAGCTCCTATGTTACTACTGTGTCCTGTAGTGACATTGGTGCTAGCAGATGATAAACAATCAAAGAATGCTTACAGACTATGCGACTGCAACTAAGCAGGAAGGGACAGGGCATTACAAATTGAAAGTTTACAGCATCTTGGATCAACACTCATTTTCTTACATCAGAGGGAATATGTTTCATTTCTCAGAGGATCCAAAATGTTTTTTGTAGGGAAATGAGTTATTCCTTCTGATAGTGGAAGCTATGAGCTGCATGTGGATGCAAAATGGTATGTCCTGACCATATAGAACCACATAAGGGCGAACTAAACAATGATATGGACCCTGACTGCAGCAGTCTGGGAATATTTGGACTCCCATCTGGATGACGCACTGGTGTCAGAGTTCGAATCGAACATCGACAGTTCGAGCGCTCGCCGAACTTTATGGGATGTTCGCGGTTTGTTCGACCGCAGACATTCCATAATACAAAATGCCCACTGAAGCTCTGATTTGTTAAAGTCTTGGACCTGACCACATGTCAGGTGCAAGACTTTGCCCGATCAGGGCTCAGCGGAGGAGGGGCCTGAAGGAGAAAGTTTCTAGAGAAGGTTCTCTATCAGGTCCCCCCATGCTGATTGACAGCAGGCGGGTGCAATAGCCAGCTTGCTATTGGCTATTGCATTTTACAATATCCAATAGCAGGCTGGGTATGGCTCAAAGCCTGCAGATGAAGAGGGAGCGGGGCAGAGGAGAAGCGGCCGGACCGGGGGAGTGGAGGAGCCGACGGACCGGAGGAAGAGGAGTGGGCGAACCGGGAGAAGAGGAGCGGACAGACCCGGGAAGAGGAGCGGACATACCGGCAGAAGAGGAGGTGCGGACGGACCGGAAGAAGACAAGGTGCTGCGGCCGGACGGGGGAACAGAGGTGCCGACGGACCAGGGGAAGACAGCAGCAGAGGTACGGGGGGCAGCGGAGCAATGCAGCGGTCTGTGCCCCCGCTGCCTCCGCCAACACAGGTGGGGATTTGAAGGGACACAGGCCGCTGCAGCCACATGTATCAGCAGCTGTATGGGGGTCGAACATTCGACCTCCATACACTTGCATTGAGTTCGAGTTCGTACTCGAACATTTCAGCGGTTCGAATACGAACCGAACACGGGGGTGTTCGGCTCATCCCCAATGACAAGACAAGAACTCTCTTCACACCAAGCTCGGTAACCCCTCCTAAAGCGGACCTTTACCCATATCTATAAACTAACAACAAACACACCTTTAGAAATATTTAGTAATGACAATTAGGGCTGCACTGCATAGCTTATTTCTCTTTTCCTCCCCAGTCTTCTGACAGTGGCCATGTTTACTAAGGGCAGATTACTAGCTCTCCTATTACTTCCTGGATTTCTGGCACATGTGATTAGATATGTGACCATGCACATCATCTCAGGGGAGGAAAATGCCATTCCCTGAGATCTCGTGAGATTACAGATGAGATTTTCCAGCAATGCTCTGCTGATGACAAGGCAATCCCAGTGTGCATTGCTTTGCCAAACTAAAGCCATTTTCCCCTTTCAAAGCAGAAGGTGAATGCTCTGCAAGTGTAAGTATTTCATAATAACAGCATTATACACCGGACATGTCTATGTTATTATTAATCATCATACATAGAGGGATGCATTGGTAGAATTTGATTTTTGAGTGTAAAGGTCTGCTTTAAGGTGACTGGTCTAAGGTGAAGAGTCTGTTCCAAATTTTTCCTCCCTAAAATAAGTAGCTTGAAAATTAAATCTGTAACTCGTCTGCAGCATGTTTATAAGCCCAGAGAGAGCTCTCATTGCCTGCAACAGGGTGTGATCAAGAACACATATGAACACACATATAGTGTGGGGTTCTCAAATTTGACCACAAAAGTGGAAATACACTTTAAAATTGGATATCCAGATTCTTGCCTTATTCCAGTTACTCCGGTTACTCCTTTAAATAAAGAAGGATCGCAAGAAAATACATATATGACAAGAATGTACAGTATAAATGGCCTGAGCTGAAAGATATTACAACATTTGGATTTTGTTCAACTGTTATTTTTTTATCTATATTTTTTTTCCACATGATGCACTTTTAATTGAGCCGTTGTCCTCGCTAGACCTTCTCTAATACTCCTTAAGAATCATCTGTTTCACGCAGAGCAGTTTAAAAGAAAACCATTCACTATTTTTTTTTTTCTCTTTAACAACTAATAAATAAACATGCTACTGCTCGGAACAGGCAGTTTTGGAGATTCAGACCTATCTCAGTTCAGAATATTACTCTTGAAAACACATAAAAACGGCATTAAACACACACCAAATGGTTATTGCATGCATTTTGTTTTTCTGTGTGCTTCATAAACCTAAGCTGAGAACACAGCCAACAGAGCCCAATCCTCCAACACATGACAAGTAGAGACTGTGTGTGCCAGGCAGATGTCACATACTGTGCTTACCACTCAGAGTCAGAATCAAAACTGTCATTTATTACATCAAGGACATCGTCATCCTGGAGGTTTTCTGCTGCGTATCCATATGGAAATTCATCATCTTGGAAGGCAAAAACAAGAAGCAGTGGATGCATCAATACACAAAGGCAATTATATATACACATAGAAAACAGAAACGTATTGTAATAAAACTCTATATTTGTGGAATAAAGCGGAGTTACTCACATTTTCTTCATCAAAGAGGCACTGTCACCTTGGCCATGTAGGGAAAAGTGGCAGTGTCTCTGCAAAGCCGCATTTTCTACAGAACAGGTAAGTAGGATAGGCAAGTGGTATTAAAGTGAAAAAAATACATTTAAAAAAAAAAAAAGAAAAAAAATAGCAGGCAGGTTCTCTATTGCAGACTTTTTTATTGTGCAATAAAATGAACTTACCTGCCTAATATGGAGAGAGCTGCGCATGTGCAACTCAAAGTACATTCTTGGCACACCTTGGTGGCGGAAAAAATGAACTCCTGTTATGTCAACCCCTGCCAGCCAGCCAAGATGGCTGAAAACCTGGCACCCAGAAGAAGCCGGGGAGAAGATGTCGGATATTTTATCACTGGAGTGGTGGTTAGTATTTGCGGACCTTGAACGCGCAGCAGCTCCTATAAGGCGATGTCACTCAATGGGACTAGAGAAGAGTGGGGAGGATCCTTAAAATATGATCAGGATCGCTTCTCAGTACAGAGCTTAGCCCGCCCACACTGTATTATATTGAACCGCAAGCTTATGGTGGATTTTTGATTACAGGAGTACTATGCAAAATGTATTCCTGTATTATTAGGAAACTAAAAATGTCTGTGAAGATTCTCATTCATCCAGGTCATGGTATATCTGTAAATAATAAGTCAAGGCAACTGGACTTGCTGTATTTTTCTTGAAGACGTTTCACTGGTCATCCAACCAGCTTTCTCAATTCAGAATGACTTGTACAATTTTTTTTACAAGTCATTCGGAATTGAGAATGCTGGTTGGATGACCAGTGAAACGTCTTCAAGAAAAATACAGCAAGTCCAGTTGCCTTGACTTTTTTTTACAGATATAAAAAGCACAAAAAAAAGGTGTACCTTATATATCTATATTATGTATCTATATATCTTATATAGATATAGTTTGGGGGGAAAACTGGAGCAGACAGAATCTGGAGCAGTTGCCCATAGTAACCTTTCAGTTTATTCAGTTAAGCTTTGAAAATGAAAGATAGAAGCCAATTGGATGCAATGGGAAACTGCTCCAGTTTTGATAAATTCCCCTCTATGTCTCTTCACTTATGGTCTCACTTCATAGATGTTGCATATGCGTCACAAATCTCAAATTCATATTTATTCTAAAGAATACCAAAAGCTGCAGCTCTTGTGCTGTGCATATGACTCAGCCAAATATACTTTTATGTTACCTTTCATGGTAAAAAGCAGGAAAGGGAGAAAAAGAACATGGTGGATGGATGACATCCAGGAAATGACAGGCAGTGAGGTAAGACATTACATTCACCTAGCAAAAGACAAGGCCAAATAGAAAGCAATGGTGGAATCAAGGTTTGACATCTGAAGTTCACCAAAGACTGTTACGGTAGTGGTATTACTATTGTTACCTTTTATTTGTTCTTCCTGTGTCCAGATGTGCCCTGGTAGATTTTCCTCTTCCTCCAAAAACAACATCTCTGATTCATCTTCTAGCCTTTCAGAAACAATGGAACCTTCCATTTATGCACCTCTGCTTCCTGATTTATCTAAAGAATAACAACCACACCGAGGAAAATGATCATGCTTTATAAATCCAGACTTTGCAATATGCTACCACTTTACAGCTACCAAGAGGAACATTTTGAGAAGTAAGCAACAATCAGGGTAACTCCATACTAGCAACTAGGGATGCACCAATACTGGATTTTCGGTATTGAGTACGAGTACCGATACCGAATACCGAAAGTCCCATTAAGGCAGTGTGTAATGATTCACCGCCTGGCTTCCTGATTAGCTGGCTACATGCTCCTTCATCACTAGGTGACGGGCAATTACTTGCCGCCTGGCTTCCTGATTGGCCAGCTTCCCGACCAAAAAAGAAGCCGGACGGCGAGTCATTACACGCCACCCGGTTTCCTGATTGGCCAGGAAGCCGGCTCCATGCTCATTGGTGACAAGGGAGCATGAAGCTGGCTTCCCGGACAATCAGGAAGCTGGGCGGCATTGCCCCTCCTACCTCCACACAGAAGACTGAGGAGATCCTGTGGCAAAAAAGTGCTGAGGGGAACAGCTCTGGATTGGAGGTATTGCCACATATTGATATGTAATTAGTGAGAATAGCCCCCAAATCATTAGTGTTAGTGAACTTGTGGCCCCCAGCAGACAATAGACCCACATAATTGGTGTCATTGGAACAGTGTCCGCCCGTAGTAGAAAAACGGACGGACGGCACTGCTGCAATGGCGGGTTGCCGTCGCCAGACGGCATTTTTTTTCTGCTCGCGCGCGCCCACTAGCGGGCACGCACGGGCAGAAAAGACCCGTCCTATGCGAACACCCGGTAATCGTGGGATAGCGAACCTCTAGAAGAATTAGTCCTTCAACTCCTTGACGTCTTTGGAATCATGGCCCTGGGGGACAATAGTCACTCAATACATTGGTGTCATTAGAACAGTGGCTACCAATAAAGAATAGTTCCAAAAAATAATTGGTGTCAGAGGTATAGTGGCCCCCAGGGAAGAATTGCCTCTCGATTAATTCAGCAGGATAAAGTACCCCAGGGGAAGACTAGTTGGTGTTAGTCGGATAGTGGCCCCTAGAAAAGAATAGCTCCCCAAATCATTGGTGTCAGTGGGATAGTGTCCCCTAGAAAAGAATAGCTCCCCAAATCATTGGTGTCAGTGGGATAGTGTCCCCTAGAAAAGAATAGCTCCCCAAATCATTGGTGTCAGTGGGCTAGTGGCCCCCAAGAAAGAATAGCTCCCCAAATCATTGGCTTTAGACGCAGACCAGCAGAGGGCCATGGTCTGGTGATCGAGAACCACTGACCGAAACGCAGTGCTCCTCAGCGCACATAACCGCGTCCGTAATTGCGTGCACAAGTTTTAAAGTGGCCGGTTCTCCCTAGATCTAATCTCAAAAAATATATGAGGCATAAACTGCCCTAAACATGCATATTACACATACACACCTGTAACCAAACCGACATATTTACATGTGTTTGCAATACATACATGAACAATGCTCTGAGTATGGGAACGGACAGCACCCATTTAAAAAGTTATGCTCAGCCACACCAAAGAATACAAACACGCTGCCCTCGGCTGGCACTGTGTAAAATTACCCGACACTGAAGTAATGAAGTTCCCGAAGAAGCGCTCTAGGAAAAGTTAGAAATAGTTAGGCCTCCGTCCTTCATTCTCCTGAGAAGACACCGGCTGGACGCGTCACCATGGCAACGGACACAACCATTACAAAGAAGGGTAGAGAACATTACAGAAAACGCCAGCGCTGTGTATACGTTTTGTAAACTGCTAAAGAGCTTATTCGTATTGCTAAAAACGAAAAAATAATTTAGGGAAGAAAAAGGGCCGCTGAAATAATATTCCAGAAATCGCTCCCTCCTGTGCCGCAGAATGGTGTATTCCGGCATGGAACGCAGAGCTATCAGACATTGCAGCACGTGTGTTGTGTATCCGGGCTGCCGTGATGGAGTTTGTTGGGGGGATCCGTGGATGAGAGAATTTGCTGCTTTTGTAATGTAATCTTTGGTTTTGTTTTGTTTGCATAAAAAACAAGGCCACATTTTTAATGCTGGTCAGGTAACTTTGTATATAAAATTCCTGCCTTTGTGGGTCTGTTTAATGAGCAACTTCAGCACCGATATGTCATTACCACTTTAAGATCAGAGTAATGTTTTAAAGACATAGCCCAGGGGTAGGCTACCTTGTCATTTCAGCTGAGTGGAAACTATGAATCCTAACATGCCCTAGACTGTGGAAGTCATGCCTGCAACTGTCAGAGGTATGCAATGCCTCATGGGAGTTGTAGTTCCACAGCAGCTGGAGTGCAAAGTTTGCCTATGGCTTTACAGGACGGCTGCTAAGGTCCCGGCAGTCTTTCTGTGAATCACGGCACCTGTTTACAACGCCGGCCGAAAATCTCCTTCCCGTGGATCTACGCCGCCTGCACCCGCTGGGACCCCTGGTTAGACTGCACAGCCCATAGACCCTGCACATCCCACCTGAGAGTCCACACAGCCCAGCATAGACCCTGCACAGCCACATGAGAGTCCACCTCAGACCCCACACAGCCCACCATAGAACGTGCACAGCCACCTGAGAGTCCACACAGCCCACCATAGAAATCTGCACAGCCACCTTAGAGTTTGCACAGCCTACCATAGACCTCGCATTGAATCTGCACAGCGACCCGAGGGTCCGCACAGCCCATCATAGAGCTAGTTATTAAGTTATTACTAAAACCAGTAATAATCAAATGCAGAGGCAATTAATATGATAAAGAGTAGATACATTTATATAGTCAAGCTAAGCACTGCCTACAGATAGATGCAAACCTAAGTGGTCATATAAGGGACTCGATCCTGTTGACAAACAGCTTTTGTTTCACACAGGACATTCGTAGACAACATTACACCACAAAAGTGTTGCAAATACTAAGAGAATCATAAAACTCAGCATAATACCCATGCACAATTCTTCAAAAATGAAATGGCTGCTGAGCTGTTGGGACTGGTTGGGTCCCATATGGTCAGGCCGTGGAACCGTGGCATCTGAATCATTTGAATAATTTTGAATTGTCTCCCTTGATGAGCCTTATAATGCTTTACAAGTGCCAACCGCACTGCAGAGTTGCCTTCCAAACCATTGATTCCTCTTGGGGTTTTTCAAAGCAATAACAAAAACAGCTATTCCTATTGTCACAGCTAAGGACAAATTAATTAGGCAATGTAACAGAAAGATCTGCCCCTATCTGGAGTATCCTTGTAGCATTAATCCAATGGCTCAGGTGTGTAATGTTTTATCTATTCTTTTAGTAACTTTGTATTTAGTTCGGCAGAAACAAGGGTCATGTGCCAAATTTGGCCAGCCATAGGAGTTGATTGCTTAGTCACCA
>NW_017306377.1:985737-1019127 GCF_000935625.1 Nanorana parkeri
AAGAGGGACACTTGGCAATCATGCTGGAGATAATACTATAAAATATAAATTGTTTGTTGGTTTCTGTGGGTTAGTGGACTGTACGCAGCTCTTTGAATTCTTGAATAAATCTGTGTTAAAATACAATTATCTGTAACAGAATTAGATTTATTGGCCACAGCACAAAACTTAATTACATGTGTATAGACCGGATGAGTCAACACAGCAGAGAGCACGGATATGATGGTCCTGCAACCTGTGGTTTGAGCTGTTCATCTACTGGGCACTGATCTTCATTGGCATCCAGCGATGAGTACTGGCAGCTAACTCAGCACAGACCTCTTATAACAGAATCCGTAGCACTGGGATAGATTTCTGCTCTATTCTGTGTCTTTGTATTGGGTGATTTGGACATGGGATATTTCACCTGCACCCTGTTCTATGCTGCCACGATTTTTCAACAGATAACATGCCACAGGTAATGTACAATTGAAGATAATTATATATTTTTCTAAAATGTTATTGGTGCACTTATTATGCAAAGAAATTGGGACTACCATTGCTATTTATTTATTTTTATTTTTTTTGGGGGGGGGGCATAGGTGGGGAAATTAAAATTTTTTTGGGGGGGGGGCATGGATGGGGAAATTAAACAGAAATACTTTTATGTTGTATAGCAGTCTTTCTCAACCAGGGTGCCATGGCACACCGGAGTGCCTTCTGACTTCTTTACAGGTGCCTCAAAATTTTGTGATGGTGGTATTCTGATGTGAAGGGGAAACTCTGATGTAATAAAAGAGGGGGACTCTGATATGAAAGGGGGTTATCATATAAATGGGGACTATGATTTAAAGGGAGGCTTCTGATGTAAAAGGAGGGGGCCCTTATATGAAAGTGGGCCGATATAAAAGGGGGACTCTAATGTGTCCCCCTTTTGTGTGGGGACCCTTTTAAAATCTATGGCATTATAGACTGGGATTTTTCATTCTTTTAAAGTGTGCCATGACTAAAAAAAGGTTAGGGAACACTGACTTAGTTAATAAGTATTTTTTTATTTTGTTTTTGCTCCTGGCAGCTAAACAGAGCTGTGAGGGAGCAAAGGCAAGGCGACAGTGTACTACTGTGCAAGCAGGCTTTAATGAAAACCAGTACCTCTGGGTATGGAGGAACATGTGACCACTACGTGTGATAGAGTTGGTTCTTTGTAATTGGCCTAGCACCGTACCATAAGGCAAGGAGAGCCCTCATCCCTGTGTAAGGTTCAAATGGAGCAATGTAGAGATTACACCGTGCTGTCTTTCCTTGCTTCTGGCCAATGAACAGAGTGGTGGGGGAACAAAGGAAAAGTAAGTATACACAGCTGGGGAGAAGGGCATTACAAAATCCATTGTTTTGCTCTGAATGGGCAAACACAGCTTCATGTTAAAGTAGTTTTTTAAAATAAATTTTAAATTTTTACATACTTTGTCTCCCATGGTTTACTTACTGTGTTGACTGTAGATATTTGTAGATTGTCCAAAAGAGTCAGATGAAGCAAGAAGATATAGACCACACGGGGGGTGCATTGTTTTGAATAATTTAGCCGAGTAATAGACTTGCATTATAAGAAGAACAGAAAAGCAAAACTATTGTGTATAGCACTGTAAAGCAGGAAGCAAAGCCTGTGTGTGCATGAAGCACATCTGTCTGTCCATATATATATATATATATATATGGTGTATACATTTTACATGTATTTATATTAAAAATCAATGGCTATAGATTAAAATTAAGTACATGACCTATTAGCAGCTTTTTATTTTTACTTTAGCAGTGTTGCTGAAGACATTGGGCAATATATTGGGTCTAATATAGAGATATCATGGGTGCCAGACTTAGATGGACTGATGCAAGGATATGCAAGGAATTTCAGGCCTGGGATTGGAGGTACTGCACTTTAAATTATTTATATACATATACTTGTACTGGAGAATGTTGATTGATGCTCCCCACTTGTGAACAATCATTAGTCCATATAACTGTGACAGTCAAGTCATAGGAAAATGTCCTCATTTTTTTCCAAGAATGCTGGCAACTATGCTGAAAAGGTCAGAGAAAAATAAGTTTTCTAAGGCAGGTTATAAATCAAAAGGGAAGAATTGATGGATTGCTATGGGCAGCATAGACAGTTCTTTTTACTGACAGTTTTAAACATGATGCTTGCACTGTTCTTGGAGTACACTATTTATCAAAAGTTTATGGGCACCTGACCATCCCATTCCATATGTATGGCATTAATAGGGGGTTGGTCCCCCTTTTGTTGTTATGATATCCTCCACTCCGCTGGGAAGGCTTCCACAAGATTTTGGAGTGTGTCTGTGGGGATTTGTGCCTATTCAGCCAAAAAAGCATCTGTGAGGTCAAGTACTGATGTTGGACAATAAGACCTGGTTTGCAATAGACATTCAAATGTATCCCAAAGGTGTTCACTTGGGTTGAGGTCAGGGCAGGCAATCAAACCCATCAAACCATGTCTTTATAAAGTTGGCTTTGTGCACAAGGGGGTAGTCATGGTGGAACAGAAAATAACCTTCCCCTAACTGTTGCCACAAAGTTGGAGGAGCAAAATTGTCTATAATGTCTTTGTATGCTTTAGCATAAAGCTCCTCAGCATTAACCCCTATTGGAAACCAAAGGTCAGAATTTTATGTAAAGATGGTTAACCCTGAGCAGGGTAACCATTTTTACATCGTATCACCAGTAATGCCAAGGGTTAACACAGAAAACATTCTGGAACGTTACCTATCCTCCTGCTTTCTGCGAACCCACAAGTGCTCTGCTTTGGGCACTTTCACGCCCATCAGACTCTGGCAATGGGTGGTTAGGAATGTTAACAGAATGACTACTGTAAAACAGACCCCCTGATGTCTCCATAAAGAGGATCAGCCACGTAAAATGTACTATTACTGTTTAGGGCCCTTGTGATAGCAATCAAGAGAAAAAAATAAAAACATTAACATGATTAAATAAACTAAAAAGTAAAAAAAAAAAAATGAAAGAACTTGTAGGTAAACAGCATTCATATCACACATATTTGGTACAACTGCACACACCATAGTGACAGGAATACTTCTATAGCCATTTTTTATGGTAAACTCTAAACTGGTGAGACGTAAAGGTTTTTAAAATGGAAGTAAGGTAAAAAAAAAAAAGAAGGCTTTTATGACAGAAGATACTGTTTAAAGTTAAAACTTTCCCCCCCCCCCTTCCCAATCCTGCAGTAGGGACTTACCTTAAAGTGACATTAAACCCTCAGATTTTTTAACATAAACCAATACTGTAATGTGTGCCTTACTGTAATCCATGGTAGTTTCCCTTCTCTTTGCTGCTCTTCTTTGCTGCTCTTCCTTTTAAATCCTCATGTCTTCTCATGCACTCAGCTCCTTTTCAGCTGAGTGCCTCTTCCTGTAGTGCTGGCTCAGGTTGCAAACATACACACAGACACCATGTAGCCATTCCAGAGACAAGGCAGTCTGCTGCAAAACAGAAGTTCTGCCCAGCATGAGAACAGATACAGAATTAAAAGGAAGAGCAGCAAAGAGAAGGGAAACAACCATGTATTACAGTAAGGCACACATTGCAGTATTGTTTTATGTAAACAAATCTGAGGGTTTAATGTCAATTTAAATGATGCCTCTTAATCTGATCATCTTCTTTTTTACCGTGCTTTTCAGCTGTCCCTCCAGTGCTGATGTGGGTCTCCGATCCAGCGCTGACTCCTCTGTCCTCTTCTCTGCTGTCCCAGGTGTCTGTGCGGGTGCGCGCTGCTCCATAGCCTTACCTTGTGTCTCTCCTCGTCTCCCGGCCAAACATCTGAACTGTGCATGCGCCCGCCCCAAGATCCTTTGCGGCCGCCTGAGACTCTTCAGATGTACGGACGGGAGCATGTGGCAAAGACACAGGTACGTTTAAAGCCTTTTTAAAAGGTTTTTTTTTCTCGACCAACTTTAGGTGGTGGCCTCTAGTCTTTGTAATGGAGTTAATCTCAAACAGTTTGTTGCCAATGTTGCTGTCACCATTGAACATCTTGTACATGAAAATCATATCCCCCCTTAATCTCCTTAATTCCAGCGTAAACATGTTTAAGGTCAGAAGCCTCGTCTCATAGCTCTGGTCCTCCATTCCCCTAATTAGTTTGGTTGCCCTCCGCTGGACTCTCAAAATTTTATTCTACAGGTTCTCTGCTTTTGGAAAATATATCATATTTCAGTGTTTTAAGTGATTTTTAGACCTAAAGTCTGCATAATTCTGCATGTTTTTCCAAAGGGAAACATACCGTCATAGGGGTTAACAGTACCCTTCTCTGGAACTCAATCATTTGTAGGGGTGTTCACATACTTTTGGCCATACAGTAGGTATGATGGTCCGGTGTCCTCATACTTTTGCCACCAGTAATGACAATGTGTGGATCAAGTTGTTAGCATCTGCACAAACCTGAAATATTTCACATGTCCATAAAATATGTTCACTCAGGTGTGGACAAATGTATATTCAGTAGCTAGTTTGTCCTGTCCAGGAGCCAGCAGGATTTATTTTAAAGGAGAACTATGGGGTCAGTGTTTTCCCCATAGTTCTCCTTAGGGTAACGGGAGGACACAAACCAGCGTCCTCCCGTTACCCTAAGCTTAGTATACCACGAGCTACAGCTCACGGTATACTGAGACGCCGGAGCGGATCCCGACATCGACGTCGAGATCCGCCCAGCTGCGTGAGTGACAGCTGGCTCTGCCTATCTAGAGGCAGAGCCAGCTATACCCGCCCCCTCCCCCGTCCGATCCGCCAGTCAGCGCTGGCAGATCGGAGCGGGGAATCAAGCCCCTCCCCCTGTCACGGCAGAGAGCCGTGACAGGATCGATAGGTGAGCGAACCCGGTATGTGTTCGCTCACCTCCCGATCTACTGAGTCGACCTGTGACAGTCTTATTGTCACAGGTCGGCTAGAACTATGAGGTGAGTGGAAATCACTCATCTCATAGTTCTCCTTTAAGTACCAGCTCCATTGCCAACTAGAGAAAACCTCAAGGCACCAGATGTTATTTATAAGGCACATTGACCACTTGGCTCTTGGGATTTGTCTAGCCCTGTGTTCATTTAGTAACTTTATATGTAAAACGCAAGCTCTGTCTTCGATTACTGTTCACAAATATGTTTTACACCCAAGTTCATACATTGATGAGAATAAATGACCCCCTTTCTTTGTTCCTTGCACTTATATAGCTGTCAGTGTAACCTAAATCTAACTACTCTTTGTACAACATGTTACATTAACTTATGTCTTGATTAACTTTTCAGGGCCCCCTGTGATTGTTGCAGTAGATATCGAAGTCACCAGCATTGACCATATATCTGAAGTAAACATGGTAATGTGAACTATTAAGGCTTGTGCACACTGATGGAGTTGACTAGCCTGTGCTTTCATTACTTCCTACAGGTTTCCTGGAGTGAGGACATATGAGTCCAAACACAGCCCAATTAGGAGAAGATTTAAAGGCTAAGGGTCATTACCAGACACAGCAAGTCAAAGTTTGTATGGGGAAGTAATGGGAGATGTTGGAAAACCTGGTCTGACTTTTTATTTTACTCCTGAAAAGGGGTGTCTGCAGCCCACCCCTTTGCATAGCCTGTAAGGAGCAGTCACATAATGGGACATATGTTTTAGGGACCAGCATAGATGCCTTCTCTATACAACTTAACAATTAAAAACAGGAGGTGTATGAATCAACCTAAACCCATAAAGGATGTGCTTCTTTTTATTTATTCAATGTGCTCCTTTCATCTAAAAAAAAAAATACATTCATTATATACACTCTTGTATTTCATGATTTAACCCTTAAGGACCTAATCTCAGGAGATCCATTGTGCATCTCCTTTTTAAAGAAAAGTCATCAGTCTCCCTTGCTCCCCAAACTGCGACAGTTTTTAATTCTGAAAATGCCAGACAGGCGGAAGCATCGTTTTGGCATTGTCTCGGAATCAATCAGTCTCGGAATCTCACTGCTTGTGTTACTGCCTATGGCCCTTTCATAACATTATTTTCTTGCTTTGAAACAATGAAAAAATAAACAATTGTCAAGCTTCATTCCCTCTTTCTTAATAAAGCGCAAATCAACCCTGTAAGGATTTTATCATTTTTGGTAGTGTGTGACAGACATGCTTTTTACCATAAACTATAGTGTATTCTTTGTGTAGAGATGTGTTCCCCAGTAGCCTGCTTTAGATTGTATTTGTTTTGCTGTTTTGAAAAAGTCAGATTATATGGAAGATTCACTAGGGGGTTGGATAAGAAACAGATGGATGTGATGAGAAGCCTTCCAGAAGGGTCTTTTTAGTCTTGAAGTTCTGATTTGAGTCTGGTATCCTGGGTGGGAGCCCAAGCTCTGATGGTTCACTACTTCATGACTAAAGGAAAAGTTACTGAATTTCTTTAAGGACCTTAGCCAAGCTGTTCCTGCTATGAGACAATAGAGCTGGGGACAATGGTGTTACCCTGGAACCTCCTAGGTTTTGCTGCAGTCGCAAATCTGGTGCAAGGAAGAAGCAAGTATACATTGAAAGTCTGAGCATCCATCCAGCTACTGTCCGCTTGAAAGAAGACTCTTGCTACCTTCATACTTTAAATATATAACAATAAATGTATAAACAACATCTTAGGACTAGACTGGTTTTTGTCAAGATCTGAGTAAGTGAGTTTACCTGGAGATAAGCTTATCACAATCAGGGGTCCCACTTGCTACTACAAGTCCCAACTAAGTAGACGCACTGCTGGAAAAGTTGTACAAAAAGGTCCTATTGTGCCACCCTAGTGGAGGCTCTGGATACATACAGATCCAAAATGTTTAGCCTTGTGAAGAAAGAATAGCTGTTTTGCTAACCAAATGACAAGGGGATTAGCTTTTCAGCCATGCTGGAGCTGGGGGAGATCTCCTTGCCAGGCTCGCGGACCGCAGGCAAAATACAGAAATCCTTTATTGTTTCAGTTGCTCTTTAAAGACCATTTCCATAAAAATGCAACAGGTGGGCAATGGTGGTGCAAGAGGAAGAAGCTATTGTGTTGAACTTACACTCACATCCATGCCTTTCCAGGAAGCCCCAATTTTCAGAAACCTAGCCTTCATCTCTCATGGTATATACAGTCTATTGAGAGTGCCAAACAAATGTCCAAAAGTCCAAAGTTTTGAATGATATAATTGGTTCACAGTAGAAAAGCAGACAACTTGTTTTGGGGGCCACACAATCTTCCCCTTCATCAAGGCTAAAGGTTTTTACTGTGCCTGAAGTGCAACTTAAGCCAAAACCTTTAGTTTTGGATAGAGTGGAGAGGGATTAAAACACCTTTCAGGTTTGTATTGCTGTCTGTGTCCCCGTTAGGGAGATTCACCTGCCCTATTTGTTCTGGTGAACGTTATCACTGAAAGTGAAAGTAAACAAAAATCCCAAATTTTGAGTTGTCACTAGAACAGAAATAGATGGGAAATATTACAGTGGGGACACTAGTTCTGGTGACCCTGCTGATAACCAATCAACAGTAAGCGCTGCGCAAACTGTTGGCGCTATATAAATCCTGTATAATAATAATAACCAGGGATTTCTCTCACTTTGGAGGTTATCAAAAAGGAAGTCATGGCTATCAGTGTATCTTTTTGTAGTTCTACTTTAAACAGGTGTAATAAATAGGATAGGCCAGAAGGCTGCCATATTATTTTTATTATTTAAGATCGCTTTCACCTTTCAATATTTTCAATATTGTTTTGCAATTTGTTTAGAAAGTGGCCTTAGCCTGAATAAGAATGACGCTGTTGTCTGATGTTAATATTCCGTTGACTTCATTGTGAAACCAGCATTCAGTCTTGTTATTGTTTAGGAATACACAATGACAGTGTTCCTGCGTCAGAGCTGGAGGGATGAAAGGCTTTCTTACAACCATACCAACAAGACTCTTGGCTTTGACAGTAGATTTGTTGAGAAACTTTGGCTTCCAGATACATTTATTGTGAATGCCAAGTCCGCCTGGTTTCATGACGTGACAGTGGAAAACAAGCTTATCCGACTCCAGCCAGATGGTGTCATCCTATACAGCAGCAGGTAAGCAGCAGTCTTTAACAACCGCTACTGAAAACACTGTTATTATATATTTTTTAAAATGGCCAAGCAATGTGACTTCCTAGGGATAAAAGGTGATAAACTGTATCTGTTCTGTGCACTTGGTTTACAAAAATCTTATAGTATTATTAAACCCTTGGAAATAAACAAAGCTAACAGCTAGAATTTGCTTAATATACTATAAAATATAATTACTTTTAACCCACTCAATTTGCAATAGATACATTTACCATACAAGATTTATATAGCTCCAACAGTTTGTGCAGCACTTTTTAATATAAAGGACAACAGTACAGTAACAATACAATTAGAGTTTATGCTGGTCCTTCCTTGCCTATCACTCGTACTCATGTGGGCAGATTTCAATTCTTCACACTGCGCACAGAGGGGCTTGACATTTCACAGGGAGAAACACATACATTATGGTGGCTCTATAGGGACCATGCGAGTGCATTGAGCCACCAAAGAATTGGAAGTCAGCTTGGGGTATACAATAAATCTATTCCTAGAGGAGTAGATGATAGTGATAGCAACATGAAAAACCATACAATACTGTAGATAATTCTTGCTATATGATCATGGAGTTCCTGAGTTGGGTTTAAGAACCCTTTAACGAACACTTTAACTTTTTATCAGCAGTAAACTCTGTTTGGCACAACTGGTTACAATGTAACTAAACAAAATAATAGATTAAATCCCAGTAATCAATTCCAGACTTCCAGGGAGATACAATATGTTAGTATCAATAGTCCATCATTAGACAGCTTCCAACCAGCCTTGCAGCTCTGCATTAGAGTAGAGTGTTCTCACATTACAAAACAAGAAAGGACAGCAGAGTGCACCATCATAGTGTAGCATCCTTTTTACGGACTGGATCGCCATTCTGTTGCACATGGCCACCAACACGAGAGGTGAGCTGGCTGAGAAACAGCGACTGCAACATTCAGAATACACCTATCTCTCCTGAGTCTTCACCCCCTGCCCTGATAGTGTCTGTCAACAGTCTCAGCCTACCGTAGTACACACCAGGTTTCCATAACTAGGAACGCATTTCAGTAAATCTTCCCTTTGGTAAGCCTGGTAATGGCTGTGATGTCATCAGTCCACCCTGTTACCAGTCTAATGAAGTTTTAGCTTCATTAGACTGGTCTTTGTTAAGCTAGTTGAGATTACTGAGGTCCTGGAAGGTTACAAAGGTACTTTCGGGTGTTCAAAGAGGTGCTTGGATAGTACTCTTAACCCAAAGCTGCTTTCTTTAGTTTATAGTGACACTAAACTCAGGCGTTAAACCTTAAAAATACATTCAAACTGTGCCTTATTTGAGGGTTGTAAAGTGGCCCCCACTCCAAGCTTGCTCCTGTGATGGACTACAATCTCACATTTAGTTAGCTCATTTGTATTGAGATTGTAGTCCAATGAGTAGGAGACATAATAATGCCCCTGGGAGACTGGTAATTCATAACACTTTCTTAACTGGTAACATGATTGCTTTTTTATTTCTACCCACTATAATTTATTTATTTTTTGTAGTGACATGCTCTACATGAAACCCACTTGTACTTTTATATGAACATAGAGAACATTGCTAAAGTGAAGACCTTTATGATTTACAGAATAACATCAACTATCTCCTGTGACATGGACTTAACAAAGTATCCGATGGATGAGCAGGAGTGCTTGCTGGACCTGGAGAGCTGTAAGTGACAGAGGTTTCATAAGGACACAGTAATGATGTTGGGTTGGGATTGACAGAAGGAACTTCTTAGTGCTGCGGGCCTTTTTGCGGGCATGCACGGACGGGTAGGCCCATTTAAATGAGCCCTAAAGATCGAAGTTATAGCACACAGACAACCACGGAAATATTTTATTATATATAAAAACAAAACCATTAGTAGTAACTATAATAATAATGAAAGTAGAAATAATAATATTAAAAAACAATAACTGTGGACATTAAACTTTGCAGCAAAGCACTGTTAAAATCAGCTTGTACATAGGTGTGTTTCAGCGTGATGTAGTGCATAAATGATAGTTTAAATGACAGTCAAATTCATTAGATTTGTCTGCGTGACAGAGAGGAAGTGGCACTCTTTTACCTGAAGTCACTTCACAGCATTGTGCGTCACTGTGATAGAAAATGGTGAATATATGTTCACTACAATTGAATATGGCACCATGTAATATACTAATGTTACTCTAAAACAGACGGTTACTCAGCAGAAGACATTCTCTACCACTGGTCGGACACCCAGGAGCAGATTCATGGCCTGGATAAACTTGAGCTAGCACAATTCACTATTACAGACTATAAATTCACAAAAGAGGTGATGAACTTCAAATCAGGTAAGGATATAATGCTGTAAACGTATAAAAAAAAAAAAATGAACTCATTAAAAAAAAAATGTGCAAAGATCAATGGTGGCACTCAACAAGCTGTCACCCATAGCAGGCAATTAGACTTTGGTTTAAGCACTCCAGTACCAGCAACTGTTTTACTTTCTTTTTTGCGTTCCCTGAAAGCTTGTTTGTTTGCGTTCCCTGCAAGTAAAAGGAAAGAAAATAAAAATGGTCTATTGTCAGCATGAATCTAAGTATTTCCCAAATGTATTGAAGATTAGATGTCAGATATCATAGTATCTGTGACAATGAAATATACCAGTTAGCTATCAGATGGCGTTATTCTCATGTCAAGATTAGAGATCACATAGAAATGTGTATTTAAAGTGAACCTGGGCAACAGGCTCACTTAATTGCACACTGTAACCCCACTCCCCTCACCACTCAAACTCGCCTGCGGGTGAATGGAGAAGAGGGAAATGAATGAAAGGTAAGTATTAGCAGCAGGAGGCAGTTATTGTAGTGAACTAATGGCTTTCCCAGCACAGGCAAAGCACAGGCACACTTTAAACTCAGTCAGGAGACACATTATACCTGCTGAATGTCCTTAATTTTTATGTTGGCATTCATATGGCTACTGTACCTCCCACTTGTCCCTCTTTTCGAGGAACCAAATCCCTCTGTCCTCTCAGTTGTCCCTCTTTTTGGTCTGATGCACAGATATAGCTAGATAAAGGATCTATTTAACTACCAAAAGTGTTATTCTGCATTAAAACCTTCATCTTATCTCTTAATTATCTTGTTTGGTATTTCGAAAGCCAGTATAAAGAAAAAATAATGGTGAGAAAAAAACTATTCTGTATTTAACCAATCATTTTTGACATATAAATGGTCCATATAACGGGGGCCTGGAAGATCTGTGTTCATTGCCTAAATACAAGGTGTCCCTCTTACTCATCTCAGAAAGTATGGGTTACCCCACTCACTAAATCCCTGTGGCTACAAGTGTCCTTATTTCAGAAATGGGCAAACAGTAAACCTAAGTTTCTGAAAACCCAGGTCCAATGCTCCCTTGGCCTGAGAACCGTGGTCTGTAGCGGTCTGCAGTTCACAGAGAGGACCAGAGCATACCCTTATATGACAAGCTACCCTTATGTGACTAAACAGTATGGATGGAGAAATCTCTCCTTTCAGCTATTGTATTCTGACAGCTGGGACTCGTAGCTCCTTCCACCCGATTCCTGCGCCAAAATTCAACTGAGAAATTGACATTTGTTGAGCACGAAGCCGGCCAAAATTCAATCCCTGTATGGCCAATTTAAAACAGAACTTCGGGCAAGTCAAATATTAACCCTAGCAGTGGGCCTACTCCCGCATTGCATGGTTTCAGTGCTCATTTTGTCTATGGAGCTAAAAAAAAGGTTATACTCACACGAACCGAGATCCCAACTGGCTCCTACACCGCTCCTTCCAGCCTGTCTTCTCCTACACTCCAACAATAATATGTCCCTCGGTGTCCTCAGGTCCCTGGACACTGTACAGGGGTCTATTCACTAAAGGGTGAAGCGTTTGGAGAAGGCAGGAGAAGTGAACAATCTAGGACAACATAACTAAACTGAAAAGTGAGCTGAATTGGAGTAGTGTTCCAAATCAGCTATTTTGGCCTAGATTGTTCACTTCTCCTGCCTTCTCCAAACTCTTCACCCTTTTGTGAATAGACCCTATAGTTAGTGATGACTAACTGGAGCTTAGACCGCTGTAGTGGAGGGGGAGCGAGCCTGAAGGGACTGGTCTAAGAGCAAGCCAGGATTGTGGTTTAGGTGAGTAAGCTTTGTTACTTTAGCTCCCTAGAAAAAAACAAGAACTTGGTGACATTAAAGGATATGTGTTTCCCTCCCCCCAATGTTAATGTAAGCGCTTACCTTAAATAATGTCTCTCAGTCCGATCTTCTTCTTCTTTCCTGTCCTTTTCAGCCTTCTCTCCAGCGCTTCTGCGGGTCTCCAATCCAGCGCTGACTGCTCTGTGGTTGCTAGCACTTCCTGTCCCACGGTGTCTGCATGCGGGTGCACGCTGTCCATAGACTTACCTTGTGTCTCTCCTAGTCTCCCGGCCGAAAATCTGAACTGCGCCCGCCCCAAGATCCTTTGCGGCCGCCCGAGATTTTTCGGACGGGAGCGTTTGTTTTTGCATAGATCTACTGCTTGCTAGCAGTAGATCTATGCAAAAAAACAGAGGGTAACACTTTAACCCTTGCAGTAAGGCAGTAGCCCCCCTGCAAGGGTTAGGATATGATTTCCCTGGAGTTCTGCTTTAAGAAATGTGATCTATAATTCTAAGAAAGAGGGAAAGAAGCAGATCAATAATAATGCAGATTAAAGGTAAAGTGACTGGACTTTAGATTTAGTACTATTTAAATTTACTATAAAATCATTTGTTTTATTTATTTATGGAGCCGTTTTTTGTGTGTGGGTGTATATTTATCAGAAAGCATTTCCTACGCATAACATAATAGCAGCATATTCAGGTATAATAGCCACAAAACGCAGCCAGCACATTGCTCCTGGAAACAGATGCTGAGATTTTCTGCACAGAGGTGGCTTTCTTTCAAGAGTGAGTTCTGCAAGACGTGTATCTAATTTCTCTTGTCAGACATCTCCTATAACTGTATACATCAGTTCTCTGCAATCAATATCCCACGCTGTTTATTATTCAGCAGATCAGCAGTCTCTCCTTCATTAGAACAGCAGGGTTCCTCATGGAAGGAAACAAAGAGGACAACAAATACTTTGAATTGATACAGTTTTTATAGTCTGCAAACATTTTTGTTATTAAGGATAGCCTAACATACAGCAGAACCTCCAAAGGCTCTGTCTTCTAAACCCCAAATGTCCCATCCTCACTTCACTTGAACATCATTCATCTTTGATTTTCAACAGACATACCTGAATTAAGGGCTAAATTCACCTTTTAGATCATGTTTAGTGTTACACTGATATTCAGGGTTACATAGTTAAATAGTATTTGAGGTTGAAAAAAGACACATGTCCATCAAGTTCAGCCTTTGTGTGTGTGTGTGTGTCTGTGTGTGTTGTGCGTGCGTGCGTATCAGGGACGTGCGGTCAGGGGAGGCAGAGCCACACCTAGTAATATGAAGAAAAAAGGAGTCGGCTTCAAGTCTGAAGCTGACAGCTTTTTCTCCATTCAGAGCAGCTTGTTACAGGTTATACAGCAGGGAAATCCTCCCCGCCGCATAACCTGTCATGGTCGGAGCGCTGCCATATAATTACAGGTAGCGCTGCATCCGGCTTTTGACAGGTAGTTAGGTTACACAGCAGCGGGCTTCCCCACTGCTTGTGTAACCTAACTTGGTGAGGCAAAAGCTATCACAGCCACTACTCTGTGTTAGAGGCCTGAGCTCTGTGGATGGCTTGGACCAATGGCAAAGTGCCAAGCTGTCCAATAAAAAAAAAGAAAAAAAATCCACTGAGGCGATCGATCTCGATGCCTCAGCAGTGACTCACCAATGACGAGCAACTGAGGGACAGGCTCCTCCCTTCCTCCTCCCCACACAGCTTAGTTACCGAGCTGGGGGTGGGGGCAGAGCTTCGGTGGGACGGGCAGAGCTTCAGCGGGATGGAGCGGAGCTTCAGAGGGCTGGGGGATGCCCCAGCCAGCCCAAAAGGCACGGCACATCACTGGTGTGTATATGAGTCCCTGTGTGGTCTAGTATTTAAGAAGTGGCCATTGCTACTCAGACTTTCTTTTACCTTCATCAGTGAAAAGAGTTTAAACAACTAATAGTTTTGTTAGACTGATATGGTGATTGAACAATTTTTTATCATCTATCTGATAAGGGTTAAATTATAGATATGTATATTTTCTCATACCCTACCATGCCTGCTATTTGTAACAAAATGTTTTGTCAAAGATCTGCTTTTCTTGGGATGAAGTTAATTACACAGCAAAGGGAAATGTTCACTGTTATATTTTTCAGCGGGTCAGTTTCCCCGACTGACACTTCACTTCCAGCTGAAGAGGAACAGAGGGATGTACATCATACAGTCCTATGTTCCATCCATTTTACTGGTGACCATGTCATGGGTCTCTTTTTGGATCAGTCAGTCGGCAGTTCCTGCTAGAGTTTCTTTAGGTAATTGCTAATAGCTACAGAAATTACATTAACAGTGTGAATAACATAGGCGGGGGGTAGGCAACGTCAGCAGTCCAGTTGTTGTGGAACTACAAGCCCCATGAGGCATTGCAAGACTGACAGCCACAGGCATGACTCCCATGGGCAAAGGCATGAAGGTATGAGATTGCCTACCTCCTGGCATTCACTAAACATCACTAAACTGATTGCAAGTCAAATTTCCTGAAAGAGTTACTCTGTTATATAAGATTCCATTGTGCAAGACAGAACAGTGAGACAATCACCTATGCAGTTAGTGTATTAGCCATCGTCTTTCATTTTGTTTGGGATATCTAAAACTATTGCCTTTCATTGACCAAGGATGCAGAACAGAAGTTCTGACATGATTTGCCTGGATCACCGACTAAAAGAAAAGTTGTCCTTTAAAAATGAACTTTGCTTTTTACAATCTTTATGTATAAAACCCACATAAACGCAACCAAATGTTTTTATTTGTCAAGGTATCACCACTGTACTCACAATGACCACTCTGATGGATTCTGCACGATCTTCTCTGCCCAGAGCCTCTACCATCAAAGCTCTGGATGTCTACTTCCTGATATGCTATGTCTTTGTGTTTGCTGCCTTGGTGGAGTATGCATTTGCTCACTATAATGCAGACTACATGAGGAAGGAGAAGACAGTGTGTGCCAAGCAGGAAAAGAAGGTTAGAAATGTTTAAGATAAGCAATACATACAGAATTTAGAACAGTGTTACAAAACATGAAAAATAGGATTTTTTGTACTCACCGTAAAGTCATTTTCTCTGCTTTCAATGGAGGACACGGCTCTGCTTTAGATTATCACCTACTGGGTATAGTGCCACCTGCAGGTGCAGGATGCTAAGTAAAACTAAAAAACAGCAGTGCACAGATCCCTCACACTGCAGTGCAAAAACACAGCAATGCACAAAGAAACCCCAAATACTGAGATGCACAAAGCCAGTGGGTGGGTGGTCTGTACTCAAATGAAGGCAGGGGAAAAAAAGTTATACTGACCCAAACCTCTGAGTCGGCTTGTTCTTAGACCCATCCCCGGAGCCTCTCTCCCCCTTCACTGCTTTTCTGAGGCTTCCCCAGTTAGTTTTAGTTCAGCGCAGAGACAGGGCTTAGGAAACCTATAGCCTTCCTACATTTTAAAAGATTGGGAAAACATCCTCTGTACTGTGTTGTGCAAGTGGTCATAATGTTCAGATAGGTTGAGGTCCTAAGAGGCTTGCCATTGCATAAAGCAGTATTTGAAACATACTGTAACATGTGGTGAAGGGTTAAAACTCGTTAATTTATTTTTGTCTCTGTCCTGCTGGGGAGATTTCTCTTTATTTTATACCCTACAGACGCAACAGAAAATTAGAAGAAATCTACCTAAACTAAGGAAAAGTCCCATCTCAGTTGTCAGTGGAACATTTGTCTCCATTGAAAGATTTGGTCCTCCTCTTGTTACTGTCAAAACTGCAAAGAGTCTATTTATAAACTATTTGCAGAGCCAATCGCCATGTGAATCTCTGTGAACATCGTTCTGTGCAAATGGAGGCAAAAATAAACGTTCTTAGTATATTTTCTTTTTGGGTTGAATGTACCATTCAGAAAATACTGCATTATGGCCACTAGATGGAGCTGAGCAGCAAAGGAAATAAATACTTATGTGTAACATGTGGCATCTTGGCCAAGTAATGTGCCTTACCGTCTGTAATATTCTCTTATCACTGACTTTGGGTCTGCAACCAAACTTGAAGTCAGAAAGGATTAAAGATCTATCCAATTATTATGCCAGCCTATGTTGTCACTGAGGAGATTTGCCCTCGCTTCCTGTCCAGGAGATATGGCAGGCAGTGAGAAAAAATCTTTCCAATGAAGGGGAAAACCCATAATTGACAGTTGTCAAGAAAACAGGTATCCCCGTATGATGATTTCTCCTCATCTTCTTTTCCAGTGAGTGACACATAACATTTTGGATTTCTCAAGACGTTCTGTTAACAGAACAAGAATCACCTTAATGGAAACAGGAGTAGCAATAAACACATGGCAGAGGTTCAAATCATTTCCTCTTGTGCAAAACTAATTTAAAAAAAAAAAAGAGTTTAACTGTATTTTAAATGCATTTTCAATAAATATAAGTTTTGGTTAATAATTCTTTGTGTCATTTTAGGTGTCAATGAAGGACGGCAATCACGCCATAGTCCTGCTCACCTTGTCATTACTGGGAGCAAATCTTAACTTGGTGGAGCAATACACTAACATTCCAGGGCTAATAAGTGGACCCAGACATACAGGAATGGCAAGCAAACTGCATTCTAAGGAGCTGAAACCTGGCCAAAGAGGTGGCCGACTGAGGACTCTACTGAAGCCTATAGATGCTGATAGCATTGATGTTTATGCAAGGGCAGTTTTCCCTGCCGCCTTTGCAGCAGTGAACCTTATTTACTGGGTAGTCTACACAAAGTAAGAGTAGTTGTTTCCTTGTGATCTACAGTATATGTATCAATCAATATATTCACCAACTAAAATATGTATGTTACTTACAGGAAAAAGTAAGGGAATTGAACTACAGTGTTTAATACCAGTTCTAAAAGTTATTTTTTTAGCATGTTTAGTTACTAACTCTATTTGGATATGTGTTACATATTGTCCTACGATCCTGTGTCCTTGAAGATGCAGAAATTGTGCAGGTTTGTTTCCGAATATGTTTCTAAATAAAGTATAAAATATTTATACTGTATATTTAAAATGTGTACTTAGTACTGGAGTGGCACTTAAAGCCTAACTATGAGCAATTTTTTTTTTATAAATAGTTCCCCTGGGGATGTTAAACACAAAAAGGCAGCTCGAGCTGCAAAACTCACTTCTCCAGCACTGTAATTCCTTTCTGCCAGTAGCTGTCCTCTGGGTTAAATGACATCATCATGTCATCGCCACTCTCTGCATCATTGAGGACCATGGGTGGTCCTCCTACACAGAAGATCCAAAGAGGAAGAGGACCCTGCACGCCATGTGACCTGCCTGAAGACAATGTAGGTGAGATGGACAAGGGTACAGGGATGAGGGAGACCAGGCAATGCACAAGGTACCACCATTTGAAGAATTGTAGAAGTGTCACCAGCACACCAGTCCTTTTAAGATAGCAAAAGCTTCATTTATTGAAGTTCTGTGTCATATGAACAACAACATTTCGGTAAGGAGTGCAACAAGGATAGTATCACCATTCGACGCGCATCCTGGGAAGTCAACCAGCACGCTGGTATAGTGTCGCAAGTTTCCCATTCCAGTCAGGTAACAACTGTAAACAACAAGCACACACAAGTACCCCAACGCTGCCACCTGATGTCAAGGTAACCACCGGGAGATGAGTTGGGGTGCCATTCAGCAGCACACTGTACCTCATGCTAGGTGCGCTGTGCAATATCATGTGTTAAGCATATGGTATCGTACATTTAACACAGCATGGTGTGAGCAGGCCCTAAGGGCTATGGAGCAGCTGTGCTTTAACTACACACTTCTAAGATTCATCAAGCTATTTTGTGGACTAGAATCCTTGTGTGATTATTTTTCCTACTGCCCACACACACCAGACACATGACATAGGATAGCTTTTCACCACCTACAGGTTGTTAGCTGACTGGTCTGCTAGGAAACCATAAACACACACACAGAGCCCTGTCTGGCACATCATGGACACTAACAGAGTTAACAGCGAGTTCTCTGATTCTTCAGCCAATCAGTTTTTGAGTTGTTACCTCACCTGTGAGGTGTTACCTCGCCAGCTGTGAGGAAGGTTCTTGCCTCCTGAAGTGGCCATTGGTTATTTGGACCATCCAGTTCTGATAGCCAGTTTGTGGTTAGTATTTCCAACTCCAGCATATCAACCAGATCATAATGAACATCTGTGATATCATCTCTCTTCTATATTTTAATATCATAGTAAGTATAAAAAAAATACTGCTGGGGCATCCTTGAGGGACTGCATGTAGTAATGCTAAGGCTTGCTCCAGGACCTAACCAGCAACTCACAAATTACACTCTCGCTTTAAAATCTTACAAAATGGGCCATCATGGATTTATAGCCCTTACTAAGTTAAAGTCCCTAATAAAATGTAGCATCTATTTGTCTATAGAGTTATACAACAAAGCAACATAAAGTATGAACTATAACCTGACTTGGGATCTTTGAAGGCACAAATACCCTAATAATATATCTGCAAGCCTGAATAATAAGAGGTCCCCGTGCCACACCACACATCCTTGGGGGAATTGATTAAGATCCCACTTGAAAAAACATATGAATCAACTCTTAATTTGAGTAGGAGACGGGATAAACTGAGCTCCATACCTGGGATGGGCCCTATATCAAATACCAATTTAAATCCTAATCTTAGCTTTACAGATCCTAGCATAAAAATACTTGCTATGACTTTATGAGGCAATAATCCCACAATGTCCAAAGCTGCATCCTTTCCCTATGGCCAGAAGGGAGGGTGGATGAGAATTTAATTACCTCCCTCCACCCCTTAAAATGCCAAGCTTCATCGCAACAAGATCCTACCATACCCACCAATCAGATGAGTCTGCCACCAAACGTCTCCGCTTATCAAATTAACCCATTGTACAATCTTTTCCCTATAAACTCAGTCATGTTGGTCTTTTGCTTGGACCTTCAGCCCTGTTTCTGGCCTAACTTTTTCTTTTTTTTATTATTTACATGCAGAAAGTATTAATTTGGGGATGCTTAAGTCCATAAGCTTGAGTGTTCTCTTTTGTAAGGTTATACTGTAGTTATGCAGGCTGTACAAGTCACTGGAAGTCAAGTCTTTATAATGGTTATAGAATCCAACACCCAATCAGTATGTAAAGAAGAAAGAATCATGGAGGTAAGATCCATATGTGTTGATTATCTCCATGTTTTATCACCTTATCTCAATCTTTATTTAAAGCATCCTCTAGCAAATTACAATACAGAAACAACTTATAGACATTCTTATTTTTTATTATTAACCTGCGTCTTCCCTGTCCCATACCCCATGCCAGCTCTCTACATGGTACTTATTTTCAATGGTGCCAGAAAGACAACACTTCCTTGCTAGCATGCTACTGGGTCAGCACCCTTGTTAATGATATCAGGTTTCATTTTGAAAAGCTTGGTCTAATAAGGACTAATAAGAACATTATTAGCTAATTTCCTCAAATTATTTCTGCTTATTGCTTGTGAAACCACTTTAAAGTGTATGGAATGGCATTGTTTTAGTTTTGGATAGAGAAAGGAAGTATTAGACTTTTTGTGACGTTTTTAATTGATGGCTGGCTGTGTCTCCACTGAGGAGTTTTAGCCATGTATTTGTCCCAGTGACCACAGAAAGTGACCACAAAAACAGAAAGTTATGAGTTTCGAGTTGCCACCAGAGCAAGAGGGTTGGGAATATCCTCCAGTGGGTTAAAAGGTTTCCAAAAAAACTCTCTAAGATGGAGATTCTGTTCACTTTGGAGATATTTCTTCTTATTCCCTGTTGTGTCTTTAGGACAGGAAGTGATAAAATATCTTTCCATCAGGACACAGACAGCAAAAAAAATATTTTGATATTTTGACCTGTATACTAAACAACAATTCTCCACATATAATGGCGGCAGTGTAAATTCCTGTTACATTGATGGTTAGTGTAAAATTCCCTGTTACATTGCTGGTCAGAGTAAATGCATTGTTGTCAGTAGAAGAAGGAACCTCTATCAATTGTGTCAATGAAAAAGGGCTGTCAGTGGAAGAATGACCCCCTATCATTGGTGTCACTGGTTGAAGAGGCCAGTGTTTGCGGCATGTTGAAGGGTGTGTGTAAGTTGGTAAAACAACAGCAAAAAGTTTCCCAGCACACTTAAAGGCACAGGGACACACAAGGAACCCCGCACATCACAAAGGCAGCTGAGACCTCCAATGTGTCACTGCACCAAATCAGTCAAGCAAAACAAATGGCAATCAACTTATCACCATCTGCTTGACTGTTTTGCTTAAGTTGGTAAAACATCCCATTTCATGTTAAAGATTGCTAACTAAGCAGAGGCAAAATGAATAGTGACAAGCTATATAAGAAAAGGTCACTTTTTTATTTCACTGTATTGTCTGTATTGTCTGTAAATGTTGCCAGGCAGAATTGTAATCTAAGTTTTGCTGAAAGGATCAGCTGTACGCTGCCTAGTCCTGGAATGGTAATTATGTGATATACGTGCAACCTGACCTGGATTAGTAATACCTGCTTCTCCAGACTGAACATACAGCAAGTAGCGAGCCTTCTTGAGAACAAACTTGATGATTCATCTATATGTTTCTAAAGAAACTTCTGTACACACACGTGCTGGATCCTAATCTTTCTTCCAGTGTAAGGCAGTTCTATAAGGTATATCCTTTGTAGGCTTCTTCAGTCTTAAAGAGGCTTATTTAGTAAGGCAAAGTGCAGTTACCCACAGTAACCAAAAGACTAAAAGCAGATGGGCCTTTACTATTTATAGTATAGAAATGCTAAGCCTACACATAGACGAACGAAAGTGTTCACCAGCTCAGGTTAACGTGCGTGCAGTAATACATCGCCACAAACCGCAAAGGTATATAAAGATATTTAAGCTCATTGAATTTTCAGTTAAAATTAGCTAAATACCAGGTGCATTAAAGTAAAGGTTGTGCAAAGTTTTAGAGTATGTTTTGTATCTTAAGTTAAAAAAAAAAACGCATATCGCTGCCAGCATGCTGCAGAGATGGAGTCTTGCTCTCTTTGTTGAAGCTGTAGTCACTCTGCAAATGTCCGACACCCACCCTGCTGAGTCAGACCTATAGTCCTGCAAAGATTATGCCTGCTGCTGATTGGAAAGCTCTAGCTCTGACTCAGCAGTGGGCGTATTGGATACCTACGTAGACAACACTGCTTCCACACAGAGAGCAAAGATCCTTCTCTGCAAAATGCCAGCAGAGGACAGGCTTTTCTACTCAGGATGTTGCTGCTTTCCAAAAAAACTTACCTGTAAGACATTACAGAACTTTTGTTTTCTTGTATTGAATATATGAATGTATGAATATATTTAGCTGATTTAAACTAACAATTCAGTTGAGCTTTAAAGTACTTATCAAGAGAAAGGGAAGACCTGTCAGGGCTCCTTTTTTGACTGGCTATGTTTGGCTTAACTGCTTTTTGCATCATTGTCTCCAGACCAAGCATGCAGCGAATGAAAGTCACAGAAATATAGTCATTCTTTATTCCTGACAGGCTCGTTCTAAAATGGAGTTCTTTAAACCAAGATAAGTATAGTGAAGTATACACTTCCCTAACCATACAGACTTCTTGACCTCCTAATCTCTGTATTAGAGGTGATTTTATGGGAGGAACTTTTTTCTATAGGCTAGAACCAGACTAGAGCTGTAGTAAGAGATCTGCCTAGAACCTAGATGCTTGCATTACTTGGGAGTTGGGATCCATTTGAGACAAAGAGTGTATAAAGACTCTGAGGAGCTAAGGGTAAGTTTAGGGGATATGCAGGTTATATTTACTTACAGACTTTGATATTTGGAGATTGCTTGCAGGTTTATATCACACCAACTGGAAAAAAAACGTAATGTTCTTTTTTTTCCTCACCACAGTTGATGGCTGTTGCAAGCATTAAACCTCTATTCTAATTCCTATCACTCCTAGGTACTGGTCTTGGTTGTGGGGTCTACGCTGTTTTTCAATAGGCTTGCAATCCGAGACGTGCAGTAGACAATAGCAACATCCAATCTTACATATTACATGCGCTTGGCTGGTGTGTAGACAAAACTAAACGTGTATGTTAACCCTAAATCTATTAAAATGTATTCTTAGCATATTTGGCTTCATGCCTCACTTTCAACAGTTTTTTTTAAGCAAATTGTTTTTGTGAATCTGTTTCAAAGTTTTTTTTTTACTTGGAGATCATGCCAGTAACAGCACTTCTGGTTGCATTCTGACAACGCTAAGCCACTAGCACCCGCTGTGCAAACTCCTTCAGTTAGCTTTTGGACTGTTTATCTAACAGACCCAATAAAAAACCCAATAGCCAACTGAAGCAGAACACACGGCAGGCTGGCAGCTGCTAATGGCGAGACAGTGGCATATTGTTGTCAGCCTGTAAGAAACTTGGCAGCAGATTCATAAACAATTTGTTTTTTTGTTTTAGAAAATTTGTGAGGCATGATGCCAAACATACCAGAGTAAAGATTTAGTTTTACATAACATCTTATTTTCAATCATAATGTGCAAGCAATTGTAGGTAGTTATGTATCAATGTGTTCTTCCTAGGAACTGGTGTTACTTTGACCCATTTACCTATCAGCATTAGCATCATTTAAATATGTGGTGGCCATGGGGAAATAATTCCAGTTCTTGGTAAGAGTGCATTCATACCTAAAGACCAAACTCTGTAACTGCATTACATGCACATCTATTGATGCATTAAAGTGTAACTTCACTTTGATTGATGCCTTAAAGTCTAACTCCACTATCATTCTTTTGTGACATCATGCTCTGACCCATTTTATAATAGTTAAAAATTTCTATCCGGCTTCAAGAAATTTAGGAATTTAGTTCAACAGAGCAAGGTTTACAGGTTTTACCCCTCCTGAGTCAAAAGATACCAGTGCTGGAATCTACAGTGTTAGGAAAAGGTGACTATTCAATGCAGTAGTTTAAGCGGAACTTAGCATCCTCGTATTTCCCAGGAGGCAATAGTGAGAATGAGTGACTTTACCGGCGCCTAGGCAGTCAGGCTGGGGGGGTGTCTATGATATAGTTAAAAAATAAAATTCAAGCGACCCTGTCAAGGTAAATTCTGAAGGAAGGTGCCCTGCAATAGAAAATGCATAATACTTACCTCTCTGGTGGCCTGTGTCTCCTTTATCTGCCGTGTTCCAGTGTTGTAGCCTCCATCAGTCTTTAGACATAGCTTTTGACGCTTCCAATAGTGTTGGTTACCTGTGTCCCTCACCACAGAGACTGATAAATAGATATCTTGCATTGAAAATGAAATCAGAAAAAGCTAATTTTCTGATTTCCACACAAATTCCACCACAGAGACTGACACTGACTACAGCACTGGAACGAAGTGAAGGTACCAGAGAGGAGAGTATAAATGCTCTCCTATTGCAGGGCACTTTGTGTTAGGATTTTATTGTTCCTTGACGGAGTCGCTTTAATAAATCAAGTTTCACTGGTAATTGCACATACTAATTTCAAGCGATATCATCCCCCATTGGTCTTCTATATAATCAGGGTACAGTTAGAGGCCAGTCAAGCACCCTAATTAGATACTGAGTTGCCAGGGGAGGTGTAAAGTTTTAAAGTTGGAGCTCAAGCTGAAGCTGCTTAAGTTCCTTGAGAGTCTACTAACATGCAGCCTTTGTAATGCTCTTATGAGCAGGGCCCTCCTAACCCTCTTGTCTTAAATTGCATAGTAACTGTACAGATTCTCTTTACATTGTAAAGTGCTATGCAAACTGTTGGCCCTATATAAATCCTGTATAAAAATAATGACAGCTCGCTCCATCCTCTCTCCTCCTTTGCCCGAACAGGCATTCTAGTAATTAAAATAATAATATTAAACTGCAATAAATTAGTTTCACCTCCAGTAACATTTGTAGCTCATGTTTCTGCAGCAGTGTCCCTGGAAAGTACCGCTAAACGTTGGCATTTGTAGTTATAAATCCCTTTAGTTTTTGATATTATATTAAGTCTGAATTATTCCCAAATTGTGCATGTAAAATATGCAGGAATAATTATGCTTGGAAATACAATAAACATATTGTAAATCAGAATCAGCAAGAGAAAAGAATAACTATCTTATGAGAGCATCCTTATCCAGGAAATAATTACAGCTATTATGTACTTTCAGTAAACTCCTGTAAAGATGATGCAGAAATGCTAATTTATTAATTTAAATTCCACTGCCAATGGGGGACACTTGAAATAGTTGTGCTGCAATAAAGGCAAATTTGGAATGATAAATAGCTCTACGCACTGCAGTGTACAACAAATACAAGCTTGCTGATCTCACACTCTTTACGGTTCTGGGGTTAATAAACATTAGTCACATTGCCAGTTCTTTCTAAAGCTGGCCATACACCTATAGATTATCTGCAGATTTTCTATGGTCATATGGAAAAAGTGCAACAGATTCCTCCATCTACACTAAACTGTGTGGATGGAGGAATCTCCCACTGGGCCAAGCTTCAGTATCTTGCTAGCCGGCCCTGCTGGCTCTTAAAATACCTGAACAATGTCTGCATCCAATCAGATTGTTCAGGTGTTTTGAGAGCCAGCGGGGCCGACTAACAAGATACTTAAGCTTGGCCCAGTGGGAGATTCTTCCATCCACACAGTATTAAACCGGTTTCCTATGTGCCTAGCACATGTACAGTGCAATATGAGTGATTTTTCCTGAATGAAAATAGGAAACTAGATAAAATTTCCATCCTGCTCCTTCAATATTCCTTATCACTATGTTACCACGTATCACCAAACCAAACCCTAGTAACCATAAGAAAACTGAACAAATGTTCCAAAAAGGAAAATTGTTGACCAAAATTCTACTGGTGTATATCCAGCTTGAAATTACACAAAACTCATAAACTAAATCCTATGAAAGTACTTGGACTAGTCAGACCAGTAGCAAGAACTGGCCTAAATTCCTTAAAGTGACACTATACTAAATCCTAAAAATGCATTCAAATATCTTAACTATTAACAAAAATGCATCTTATTTGTGTAGCACTTGAATGTAGATCCTTAAATCATCTCTGAATTGGTGCTGAAACTGTCCTTCGTTCTGGAGGGTGACTACTTCTGTTCCCCATTGTCCCTGTGTGTGTTGTAAGGTAGTCACTGCTCCAAGCTCGCTCCCATGATGTACTACACTCTCAATGCAAAGTAGTAAACTAAACATGAGATTGTAGTCCATCACGGGAGCAAGCTTGAATCGGTGGCTACTCTATAACACACCATGGGGAACAAAAGTAGCCGCCCTCCAGAAGGAAGGACAGTGTCAGCACCAATTCAGAGAATAAGTTTAGTTTAGTGTCACTTTAAGGAATTTAGGTCAGTTCTAGCTACGGGTCTGACTAGTCCAAGTCAGACCAGTAGTGTAATAGTGTAATGGTATCCAAAGATATGACATAGTCCTATCCCAATGAACCTGTATGCTTGTAACAAGTGAGCAGGCATGTTTGTGCAGTAAGCATATATTCCTAATGCTGGTCTTATCTATTGTTTTTGGGGAATGGCCGCTGTTTGCCAAAATCCTCCCCAGATGACTGATTCTCCCCTGAGATTGATCATCCAGGAAGGGAGGGTTCTGGAAAAGTCTCAGGCTCAGCCCATTAGACATTAAGTCTCAGTCAACATATTTCAAGTCTGTTTAGCATTGAGATGTGTTTGTATTCATACTGATTAGTTGATAACATCGTAATTGTGTTGTGACAGGTTTGTGAAACATTTTAATGGACCTTAATTGATTTTCCTAGCAGTCTTACCTCAGAAAAAATGAAACCAGGTCTAAATCTGTTTATAAGCAAGATGGGGAAAAATAATGGTAAACAACGGCACTGATTTGACCTCAGGAATAAGAAAAATAAAAACCCATTTAAACATTGAAACAGCTCTGTAGGCGGATAGGTGTCATTCTACTAAGAAAACTAAAATATAAACAGGTTAAAGCTGCAAAAGTAATATGAGCCATTTTCTCTTTTTAAAAGAAGGAATACACAAGAAACATGAAAACAAAAGTTTAATTTCTGTTTTTGTTTCCACTTAGAAAAAAAAATGGCTGTCTCATACTGTAAGATTCTGTCGGCCATTTTGAGTCGTGTCATTTTCACGGTGCATGGCTTTCTTTTGGTATGGCAAGTGGTATTGGTAAAACACAACCCTCATTACTGGATGCTGGTGATCGGTCTTCTGTTGCTGTATGTGGAAATGGTGCTCACAATAACCATAACCAGGAAAGGAGAATGGAAATGGTAATTATTGTTTTCAGATCACCGGAAATGTCTTTACAATGTAAAATGTTTGAAACAAAAAAAAGGACAAGGCGAAAACAGTTTTAGGTCAGTGGTGTGGACAACCACGCTTTTACGAAAAGCTTTTTTGGTTTATTTAGATTTATTTTACATTGCATTTACAAATAAATATAGAAAGTTTCTCAAACTAAAAACACTTCCTGTTGGGTTAAAGAAAATCCATCATATTGCCCATTCATGGTTTGCTGATACTCAGTTTTGTCAAACTCCAACCAACCACCCTGTGTTGGAGCTTACATGGGATAAATCTTTTCCCTCGGGTGGGATTTTTATGCCATGGCGTTTGGTTGCCCAGGCCTGAACGCAACACCTCAGAAGGAAATTATCACCTGCTTCCCCCATTTCCAGAAGCAATGGGTACTACCGAAGACTCTGATAGACAAATGGAGAAGTGGGGGAGAGCTGGGATGGTGTGTATTAGTTGGTGGGGGGTGTCAATCCTTTAACGAAAAGAATACTCCCTATTTTTTTTATTTGCAGGCTTGCTAAGGGCCTATGCACACAGGTGTCTAAATGTAAATTCTGGTATATTTCCACACCAGGCAGCCACAGATCTTGCATACAGTCTAGCATATCAGTCAATGACTGTTTGCAGCTGTCCGTGGGTACATACCTTCCAACTTTCTGAGGTAAGAAAGAGGGACACCTTCTAACCTTCCAGCACAATGGGGGGAATTTATCAAAACCGGAGCAGACAATTCTGGAGCAGATTTGTATGGCAACCAATCAGCTTCTTTGTCTCATTTTCAAATCTTACCTGAGCAAACTGAAGAGAGATGCTGATTGGTTGCCATGAGCAACTGCTCCAGATTCTGTCTGCTCCAGTTTTGATAAATTCTCCCCAATGTATTTAGGCAATGGACACACCCTTGCCACTCCCCCAGTTGTGTAGATCATTAAGAATTGCCAAAAATGATTGGGTAAACCCAGAATTGATTTGTTTTTACCATTACCTTTTCTGTATGTTTTTTTTTAAAACAGTAAACAAGATGATTAAGAGATAAGATGAAGGTTTTAGTGCAGAATAACATGTTTGGTGGTTATATAGAACCTTTTGATAGATATCTGTACATCAGACCAAAGAGAGGGACAACTGAGGAGGAAATGGGGACAGAGGGATTTGGTTCCAAATGAGGGACAATTGGAAGGTCTGTGGGTATAAATCTGTATAGCCACATACAGCCAGTGACTTCTATGGGAAGCTGTTCTCAGCACCTGTGGATCTCGGCCAGGGGAACATACACCAGAATTTATATTATACATGCTCAGACGCTCATGTGCAATCCTCTGGGCTCAAGTATGCACTTGACATCTTATGCACTTGACCGGTTGGTGTCCTCTATTCCTAGGAATCATGATTGAACCCTGAAATTACACAAGATGTTATTTAACTGCAGGGTATTAGCCAACAGACAATGGAACAATTTTGTATGGGTACTCATGTGTGACCCCTTTCCCCATTCTATCCAAGAGTTAAAAATGTGAAAAGTTTCAGCTTTTAGAAAGGGAATGTAGTTAGGTAAGCCAGGGCAGGGGATGAAGCCATTTTCTTTCTAAGCACTGAGGCATATACTGTACTAATCACCCATAATAAATGTATCTGCGCTTTAAAAAATCCTTTTAATCATCTATCATTAGTCAATTGCAGGGCTTGCTTTATTACATACGTGCCTTATTATCCTATTACGCCAAGCCCCATTTATTAGTTGGTGGAGGTAAAACATGAGCTAGACTTTGATGTTTCTTTTTAATAAATGGTCATCATCCATGTTTAAAAGATTAAGCCATTTGCAGCTCTATTTTTTCCCTGATCTGCCTCCTGCTCAGTTATTAGTGTAGATTCAGATTTAGCATGCTCCTCAACCAGAAATGACCTCTACATGAATTTGAACGTGCAGGCCCTTTTGCTTTGGTTAGTATCAAAGGCAAGGCAATTTTTATTAACCCCCATGCCGCTGGCTGTGGCTATTAAAGCAGTCATGTGATCAGGAACCCATCCCTGGCTCCATCAATTAAACAGGGATCAGTAGCTGTTGGTGACAACTTAGCCACTGCAATGGGAGTGCCAAGTCAGCATGCTCCCAGCACAGATCAATGGACGCATATAGGCGGCAGCCCGGCGTTAAAGCCCACCTCCGGAACAGCACATATGTGTGTGAGGCCGTCGTTGAAAGGTTAAAGCTGTACTCCAGGCAAACTAAAAATATGACAGCTACTTTACCTGCCCAAGGATTTACATTTCTGTCTAGTCAGTCCTGAGATTTACACAGCCCTGCCAGATGGCACAGCCAGGTTGGTGATCTGACTTTTCTCTTCTGTAGTTGTTCAGCCTGTGAATGAACAGTGAAGGAGGAGAAGGAGACAGGCAATGTAATTTCTCTTCTGTCTCCTATTAGCATGTTTCTTAAGAGCACATGTGCAAAGCTGCACAACTGATTGGCTCCGCTGTGACTGCCGCTGTGCAAGCAATGATATGCTGTTATGCAGCAACTTCAGATCATAAAAATTAAATATTGGGTATTTAAAGTGACACTAAACTCAGGAGTTAAACCTTAAAGCTAGGTCACCCCTTTCGACACCTCATCCCTTTGAAATCAATGGGGCCAACTTAAAATGTCCAGATTTAATTTTATTCAGACTCTTGTTCCTTGAAAATGCAGCACGTTTGGTTGGAGTCAAAGGATCCCCCTTCATCAGGGCTTGGTACTACTAAATGAAGCATGTACTGGACTGATCAAATTGAAAGGATCCTGAAGGGTAATTGGTTTGATTGTTCCAGATGCTGGTTAGGGAATAATAATTGTAACTCTTTCCCACTCTATCCCAAACGAAAATGTAACATTTTGTCTGGAGTTGTGTTTTATTATAAAAGTGGGATTATAGGTAGTTTTACACAATGCTATTTAAAAAATAAAAAAATCAGTCATGTGCTGAAACTAATACATTCTACCATTGATGGCTCCCTTGTAAAAATGCAAGTTGTCTGTAGGGAAGAACTCCTGCTGGTTCTAGCAGTGTTTTTGGATTGCCTTTCTGACTGCTTCTTTGAATTTCCCACTTGGAATGTCTTCTAGGATGTTATGTCCAACACGCTTTTAACCTGCCTCCCTTGTGAGTACTATCATTTATACATTTTTTTTTTTGCAAAATAAAAGGAGTATTTGCACCAGGAAAGGCGCCTGGTGTTTTTGTTTTATGCAGTGACATCCCTTTTCTGTTACGGGGCAGCCTGCCTGGATTGCAGAAAACATTTCGGGGCTGGATGAGGTTTCTATCTGGCGCTGGTCTGTTTTTTTCGTTGCACTGGGTTCAGTCTGAACTTGAGCTCCCCTGGACCCAGAAGGAATCGTCTTTCGCTGCACCATTACATTTACAGGTCTTGTCCTTCCCCAGCCTTCTGGTTAAGATCCCCTATTGTCTTCAATAGGTGTGGTGGGCATAATCAATGTTTTATTCCTGAGATCAATGGTCACTTTGATATGCTAGAAAAGGGCCAGCTGGCTGTACACACAGGTAGTGCTTTGGGAGTGTCAGAGCTGCTGTTGAATGACAGTGTCTCACCAACTCACAGTTGTCACATATACTTTGATGTGTCCTAGTCCCAGGACTGTTAGAGTTTTTCATCAGCAAGACTCCTCAGAAGTATGCTTTACCCTTTAGCAGCCTTCCACACCTCTAGTGCGACTCCTCCACACAACCCTCGTGTGTCACAGGCTGCTCTCAGCCACCTGATGACTGGCAACACCTGACCCCAGGACTGGAGATTTCATCCCACCCTGAACTCTCAGAAATCTCCAGAGATCCAGATCCCAGCTACAATCCGGAAAAACCGGAAGAAACTGAAAGGCCAGCTTCTTCCCTACAAAACTAATTATCTTCTGGAGCCTCTCAGCTCTCTGGCTGAGAGTCCTGGGTGTTTGTGTCGCCAGCATCTTCCGTGGCATTGCCTCGCACTGCCAAAATATATATATACATATACAGTATATATATCATTTTTGTTTTTCTAGAAACGTAGGAGTTTTTCAGTACTGTGTTTGTAATTGCTAGATTTATAATCCACTATATCATTTGTCATTTAGGTTTAGTCCTATGGTCTTTCTGTACCTGGCATCTGTCATACCTTCTGTATTCATTTTGGAACTTGAGTATCTCCAAACTCGAACCTTGATGAGCAATTCCTCAACAAGCATTGTGTATGTACCAGGGGTAGGTAAAGGATACTATATGGACTTTTTCTTTTTTAATGCCATCTTTATTTCATTGCCTATATTTATATTGTTTTAACATATTAAATATTTTTTGATTCCTGTTATTGATTCCTGTTATTGAAGATTTTAAAGTGTTTAAAAAAATAGATTAAAAAAAGGCCAACACAGGGACCAACAATGAAAAATAAAAAATAAAATAAAATACCAGTAACAGAAATGTACCTAACCTAACAACTCCCAACACCTCCACCCCCTTCCCCAATTCCCTGTGCAGTAAGCTCACAGGGAGGGAACACATTCCAGAGAGGAAAAGGAACATGCTATGGCCAAGACATGACATGCTTGCCCCATTCAAACATTATTAGGGCTGCAGCTAACGATTATTTTCATAATCGATTAGTTAGCCGATTATTAAGATAGTTTTACATACCTTACAGACTCTAGGTAGCTACATTTGTAGTCCTGACGTACCAGTCGCCGAGTGTGTGAGCCTGCCGTATCGGCGCCGAGTGAGGGAGCATCAGCGTGCGGGGGGGCGTGGCTTATGCGTCCTGTGGGCACGGCGGGAGCAGCGTGCGGTGGGCGTGGCTTATGTCCGGCGGGCGCAGCGGGACGGAAACAGCGTGTGACGTGTGCTTCAGGCCGCGTTTGGAGCCCCGAACAGGGAAATCAATCGATAGCCGACGAATCGACGATCGAAAACGTTTTCAATCGTCGATTTTAATCGACTAAATCGATTAACTGTTGCAGCTCTAAACATTATATAAAAATCTGGAAAAGAGTCAAGCATGCAAAGTACTCAGTGGACAAAGTGCCAGAGCTAAAAAAAGACAAGCAGGAAAGTAGCCAGCCCTGTCTCCTTGCCCCAAGCAGGTACCAAGACTCACTCAGCCCCTGTGCCAAGATGATCAACCCAAAGGAGGTTTGGAGCCTGCTTATTTATACAAAAGACATACATACAATTGTGATAGTTATTCGAATGGCCCATGGAAAGCCAGCAATGTCAGACTTTATTCTACCTGGTTGGGCAAGCTCGATGCTCGTAGGTGGTCTTATAAAAATGTAGGGAGGAGTTGACCAGTCCTTTTCAAAAGGCTAAAGTGGATGAGCCCAGTTTCTAAACTTCAGTTCAGAATGATGGCCTTCCTTGGGTAAAACTGCAGGATTGTGAGAGCTGTTGATTGTGAGATTATTGGAGTGATACCTAATGTAGTAATCTCAAGTATAAAATAGGTGACCTCGTCCAGAAGTTCTGTTTTATTGGACAATCCCCATAAATATGGATGAAAACCAGGGGCGTCCCAAGGCCGGGTGTCACCCAGAGCGGAGACCAGGTGACACCCCGCCGTGACTTCATCACGCATGCGTGTGACGTCGCCACACATGTGCACGATGACGTAATCGCGCACGCGCGACCATCTATTTGACGCCTGCCGGCGGCCATCTTAGTGATGGACGCCGGCAGAGAGAGGAGGGGACGTTCTCCTCCTCTCTCTTGACACTGTCGGGCTCTCAATCCATGACCGAGTGCAGGACTTTTTAGATGGGGTGACATCAAAATGACTGCCAATCATTTTGGTGTCACCCCTCCAATGGTGTCACCCGGGTGCGGCCCGCCCCCCTAGAGACGCGACTGATGAAATCATCAGTTGAGTGCGAATGATATATTACTTAATGTTTAAAGAGTAATTTGAACGATTCACTACAGATGTATGTCTTCACTGACACACACAAAATTCTAAGGTATTAGTTTGTATTTTTGACAATTGCCACCTGAGTCAATAGTCTTCTATGTCTGGTGAGTCCCACATTCCTCTTTTTCACAGCTGCTGAGAGAAGTACTTGAGAAAAATTCCCACTTTAAAAGTAATTCAAGTCGCTTCTCTCAGCAGTTCTGGGTCCCATATTGTTCCACTTATTTATTAATGACATCGGGGAGGGTGTTAACAGCGATATTTCCGTGTTTGCGGATGACACCAAAATTGGGAGGGTAATAGACATGGACTTAGACAGTATAACATTACAGGAGGACCTGGATAAGATAGGGGAGTGGACATTAATGTGGCAGATGAGGTTTAATGTCGATAAATGCAAAGTAATGCACTTTGGAATTAAAAATAAACAAATGGGTTATACAATTATGGGTATGCCGCTAGGGATGTCAGAAATGGAGAAGGATTTGGGGGTCATTGTAGACCACAAACTAAAGGGTAGTTTGAAATGCCAGGCTGCGGTAAGCAAAGCTAGCAGGGTTTTGTCCTGTATTAAGAAGGGGATGTATTGCAGGGACAAGTCTATAATTTTGCCACTTTATAGATCATTGGTTCGACCTCATCTGGAGTACGCGGTCCAGTTCTGGTCACCAGTACTAAGAAAAGATGTCCTTGAGTTGGAAAAAGTCCAGCGGAGGGCAACCAAACTAATTAGGGGTATGGAGGACCAGAGCTACGAGACAAGGCTACTAAATTTAAACATGTTCACATT
>NW_017306377.1:1019285-1082980 GCF_000935625.1 Nanorana parkeri
GGTCCAGTTCTGGTCACCAGTACTAAGAAAAGATGTCCTTGAGTTGGAAAAAGTCCAGCGGAGGGCAACCAAACTAATTAGGGGTATGGAGGACCAGAGCTACGAGACAAGGCTACTAAATTTAAACATGTTCACATTGGAGGTGAGGAGATTAAGGGGGGATATGATCTCCATGTACAAAATGTTCAATGGTGGTAGCAACATTGGCGATAAACTATTTAAAATTAACTCCATTACAAAAACTAGAGGCCACCACCTAAAATTGGTGGAAAAAAAATTCCAGCACAAGGGGCGAAGGGGGTTCTTCACAGTAAGATCAGTTAGGGTCTGGAACTCACTGCCACAGGCGCTGATTTCAGCAAATAATGTGGAATTGTTCAAGAAACTTTTGGACGATTTCTTAAAGGACCGTAATATACAGGGGTACAGGTACTCCTAGAATGAGATCCTAATAGGTTGAACTTGATGGACTAATGTCTTTATTCAACCTCAAATACTATGTAACTATGTAACTATGTAAGTTCAGCTCACCCCACCCTAATCCCCCTTCCCCAGTAGTGACTAAGCAGCCTTCCAACATTCTAGTCCATACTGCTCAAGTACTTTTTCCCCTCTACTTTTCCTTTAAATTGTTTTTCCAGACTACACAACGCGCACATTTCAAATTTGGATAAAAGGCTGGAGGCGGTATAATACTTTTGGTAGTTATGCAGTTCATTGTTAAAGAGGTCTAAACCAACGTTTCGCAACCTTTTTTTCAGTCATGGCACCCTTTTAAAAGTATGCAAAATCTCAAGGGGACCCCCGCCGGATCAACCAAGATGAGACCCAGAGCATAGGGAGTGTCAACTGAGGACCAAACCCCAAGATGTAGGTATGGGGGTGATGTCAGGGTATAGATCCTTATGCCACAGAAAGGAAAATGCCTGTTAGGTCCTACTCATGACTCCAATAACGGAGGTATCCCCAGGGTTGGTAGTAGCCTGAAGTCACTCCGGGGGCCGTCGGTGTCCACACGACCGCAATGCAGCCACATATATTAGGAGCCCCCTCTTCTTATCACAAGCACCCCCACCACAACAAAAGCCCTATTCACATCAGAAGCTGCCCTTTATGTCAGGAGCTCCTCTCTCACATCAGAGCCTCACTTTTCACATAATAGCCGCCTTTTGTTATTTCAGAGTTCCCCCTTCACATAAGGAGTCCCTTCACATGAGAGTCCTACCTTTACATCAAGAGCAGCAGCTGCAGTAGTATGGTAGAGGGTGGAAGGCAGAGAAGCCTGGATGTAAGTGCACTTCCTGTCTTTTATAAATGGATCCCACTCTCCCTGGATTAACGTTATTCGTTTCCATGGTGCAGGAAGCCGACCCGCCTGCACCATAGACAAGCATGACAATGTGCAAAAATTTTGAGGCACCCCTGAGGAAGTCAAAGGCACCCCAGGGTGCCATAGCACCCTGGTTCACAAATGCTGGCCTAAACAGCAAATCAAAAAGAAGGATATCTGAGTCATGAAGAGGGACAGGCAAACTGTGTTCCAAAAGAGAGACAGACCCTCCACATCATGTGCAGTTGGGACCTATGCTAATCTCTAATGTAAACACAAATATAGCTCTGGTAGTGGAAGGAGAGGAAGCAGAACTTTTCTGAGGACTGGAACAATTCCAGTGCTTTTGCTGGGAACCTTGAGGATGAATTGATCCACAGTGCCTGCAGGTACGGTGCTCTGAAAAACACTGTAAACATTAGATTTAGCTCTGAAATATATATCAGCCTCAGCTGCTTTGTAAAGCACAGTGAGCAAATGTCTGTGGGTGTCTGCGTGGGATAACACTACAGATTTTCACCAGGGCATAAATAAAATTCATTAAGCTTCACCTAGTATATAGTTAAAAAGCACAGGTTTTTTTTTTTTAATAATAAAGTACAATTTATTTTCTAACTATCCCCACAGTCTACAGACTTTTCACTTTCTAACATCATATTGTGCTTTATATTGACTTTCTAAAAAATGTTTTATTAGGCTTATGTAGCTGTTCCTCTCCTATATCCCTGTCTGAAGATATATAAAAATCTCCCACATTTTATGTCCCTGCCTTTTCCTCCTCTTCTCTATTAAATTATTTATGTTGGGGTTTTTTTGTTGTTGTTGTTCAGGGTTGCCTGAAGTGTTTATTGGAAATCAAATTAAATTTTTTAAAAAGAAAATCAATATATTCTTGCATATATAAAATTCATTGTAGAAGCAAGCATTTTGCATTTAGTGTGTCTGCTTGTTCTAAGCCACTGAATTTCCAACCTGTCCTTAAATGACCTCAGAAATGAATGTTTTCATGAATGTGAGTGAAGAATTATCAGTCACACTGAGATATCATCAGGTTAAGGTCAGGAGTTTGTAACTATATGCCAGGACAGTGGAATGTGCAGCAGGTTGGATGCGTGGTCTGAACAGGTGGTCGGTCGCTAGCCAAGGAGGCAGACAGCAGACAGGATAGCAGGCAAATACATCATCAGTAGGTAGGCTGAGGTCACATAAGAAGGTCAGCAGAGATGAGCAGTAGTCAGGAACAAGTCGAGCTCACACCAACAATTAGCAGAGTCAAGCCAAGGTCAGGAATTAGCTGACGACACACCAGCAACTCTGTTCCTAACATAAGCCGTCTGGCTCCAAGCCTTGAGTTAGGCCCATGTATCTGTGCAACGTTCCCTCATGGATTAGCATGCCCACAAGAATTAGCGTTCTTGTGTGAATGTGCATGCACACATAAATTAGTGTGCTTGTGCAAATGCGTGTGCACCCGCTACCGGCTAGACATGACCCTTGTCTTGTGCATTGGCACACATGCATGTTGCCTTCTGATGCTTTCCTGATAGACTGTAACCTTGTTGGACTATGTAACCAAATTTGATTGAAAGTACTGGTATACCTAGAAAAACAATACCCCAATGTATTATGTGACACAGCAACAGCAATAGTATATCTGAAGCCAAAACTTTTTTCCACTTTGGATGGAATATGAAAAGGTTAAAACCCTTGTCAGTTTTTTTGGCATCTGTGTCCCATTTAGTAGACTCCCCTTTAGTTTCTGTCCTGCAGATACAACAGAAGTGAGAGGAAATGTCTCCAAAGTGAAGTAAATCCCCTCTTAGACAGTTGTCACCAGAACAAGTATCACTTTCAGTCCTGATTATCTGGGTAAACAAAGAGTGTGAATCTCCACTGTAGGGACATAGACAGCAATATATATAACTTAACATTCTATCCAAAACTATCCCAAAAAATTGGGTTTGAAATATACAGTACTTTAGTTTTAAATTGATTATCATAATGTATACAATTAAAATGAATAAAGCCAAAATACAGCACATATTTCCTGTGTGCTTCTCTCCCATTCCCCTGGGTACCCCAAGCAGATAAAGTAGGTTATTAAGAGCCACTAATGTAAATCTGAAAAGAGAACATTAGAAAAGCTACTTAAATCCAATGGAGCCAAATGAAATGGTACTGATGTGTAGGAGTGCAACCTTTTGTAACATACAGTCAGTACAACTTTCCTATTATGCTACTTTATGGATAGTAAAATTGTAATGGGCTCAGAGGCAGGGCAGTGCAAGAACCAGTGAACACATTACCTTGCAATTTTGCAAATTCAATGGCAATGAGAAGACAAAGATATCAGTAATTACACATACGCTCACATAGGTTGAACTTGATGGACCTGTGTCTTTATTCAACCTCAAATACTATGTAGCTATGTAACAACATTGATTTGGTGAATACAGCAGCCAAATTATCAAGATAAATACCAAGCTGAAATTTAGGACCGTTCAACACATATGATGAATCACATGATTACATTTAGATGCACCATTTTAAATGGAGTGTAAAACATTGTCTTCGATTTAAGTGTATTTCTACTATTTACTATTATCCTTTTTCTGCAGGTATCAAATTTTAAACCATCGTTTCAATGGCTAGAAGCCCTTGAGCAGGTCATGGTTTTGGTCCTGGTTATAACACGCTGGCTGATGCCAAAAGGGGAGATGAGCAGAGACCAACTCTCTCAACTACTACTAATCTATATCGGATTAGGTGCAGATCTCCTGGATATTCTTTTATTGATCAAAGAACCATCTGTTGCGACCAACCAGTTTGTGACCATCGTGGGACTCAGCCTTTTCAGCTGGGCAGTTTTGCATTTTACGCTGGTTCTCACAGCCGGACCTGCTGCAACACCAGAGGAGACAGAGAATGATTGTAATCCACAGTCACCTAACAGAAGTGAGAGCTGTGCTTCCTCCTGCTGTACCAGTGAAGTATGGAGTCTACTTATTGCGGTGTTGATGCAAGATGGACCCTTTCTCATCTTTCGTCTTTACCTGACCATCAAAGAGGGTGTGCTCAATGAGATGATGATTTTCTTCATCTGCAAAAATATATTGACAGTCTTCCTGGAAATATACCGGATTGCTGTGATTCAATATGCAGATAGTAAAAGCAGAAAGGGAAAATGATTGCTTATATATTTCAAACATTTCTTGAAGTCAAACCAAGGTGAAAAATTAGCTTGCTTAGCTTGTATTTGAGCAAATAAATTCTTCAGACTTCAGCCCAGAAGAAGGCATGTGTTTGCTTCAACTTTTGTCCATCACTGTTTCTAGCCGCAGTGCATTCCAATGATAGCTGCAATATACCTTCTCCTCAATTGTCATTACATTACTTACTTACAGTTGAACTCTAGGCAGATATAAAATACACCAGTTAATGCAGTGCTGTGTTCATTAGTACATAATACATCATCAATAAAGGGGGCAGCTCCAGATTGAAGGTGAATATTGCCACAAAAGCTGTTTTATTATTTTGTCTTTTAATGGGCTACTTATTTTGATCTTGTTATTTTTGGCTGGAGACTCCATTATCACTAGAAGAGTGAGTCCCTACTGAGAGATTTCCGCTCACCTTCTGGTATGATAACAACCAAAATGTTTGGATTTCCCATCACTTTTAATTACAATGACAATGGTCGCTAGGACAAACAAAGGAGTGAATAACCCCAGCGGTGGCACAGACAGACTCAAAACCTGATAGAACCATTTAAAGATTCCCCACACTATTGTAAAGTTAAATACAGTGTTGTCTACAGATTTAAGTCTTTAGAAATTTGGTTTTGTATATGAAAGATTCAGACTTGTGTTGTCTCCTAGGCTGCTATGTCCTGGGATTTTTGGTATTTTGTTATGTTTCCATCTAAAGACTTCTGAAGTTGTGTAACAACTATAAGGTCACAGTGATGGCACCACATGTTTGTGTAGGCCAGAAAGCTGTCAGCTACTACTGTCTTCCAAGAGTACATGCTAAGACCTTCCAGTTTTCAGCATGTGCTATTAGACCTGCAGTGCTAATATCATAGTGCCCTATCAGTGCCTAGCACAATGGTAATCCATTTATTTTTTATATAGTGGGATCACACATAATATTCAGTGAATGCTTTAGATTATATTTATAGACTGGAGACACATTACATGGGACTACTAGAGAGAACTGCTATTAAAGCTCCTTTACTGATCAATGCTTCCATATTTTTGCTCCCTGCAGCCCTTTTACAAATAACTTGTGCCAGATTTGAGGTTTCTCCCAGGAAGATCACAATAAAAGATCAGAGGGGAAAAAAACATTAAAAAAGAGAAAATGCATGGAAAGCGCAGAAAAAGTAAGATAGTGTAAAAAAGAAATTAACCAAACCATGTAACTACTAGAGCCCAGTCTAAAGATAATTTTCCATCACTGGCATAGTAAGCACCTACGTAAGAAAAACACAAACTACTGTCTGCAGTGGTCCCCAGGGTCACACAATAAGTGCCAAAGGACCTCATGTGGCCGCTGCAGGTTGGGTAATAGGGGTCTAGAGGTAGAAACATAATTTCTTACATTTTCTTCCTGTATGTTATGCCAACCTCTCCCTAGATACTAGATACACCAGTCATGTTGATCCCCCTGACTTCCATGTTTTCTAAGCTACTAACACACAACATCAGGTTTACAGTAAGTGAAGTCTAAGGGAAATAAGAACGTATTTTTGTCTATGAACTCAAAAAAAACTGAAGTCACTGTATCACCATGACAGCCAGGGAACAAGTACTCACGCAAACAGAGGTATCAGTGGCTGGCTGCATATTTCTTTAAGCACAGCTTCCATTTAAATAGATAAGACATACTTTTATTTACTATAGTAGGTGTGCAATGCAGAAGGTTTCAAGCAGGTACACGGTATCTCCTAAGAGTATGTCTCATGAACGCTACCCATGACCCAAGTTTGGTTGCTGAGCTACTGGTTGGGAAGCACTGTAAAATTCAGCCTTGTCTTTACTTGCGTAGGAAGACAATACAGATATTCTATAGCTCAGAGGACAGAAAAACCTTAGAAAGCAGAAATACACTGGATTGTGGAGAAGGGATGAACTAGAACAAATTACAGATGCTAATTCATTTTTCTACAGTTTATACTCATGATTAACTTGTATCACTTACCAAGAAATAGATCTCCTTTCCTCTCTTCTTTCTCTGGTATAGATCTTACATGGTGTTAAATAATATCAAGATATTAAAAAATCATTAGTGGTACATAGCATTTTTATTTAGAGTCATGTTCATTTTTTTGGGACACATGACCTATGCCGTTCCTTGCTTCTGTGTATCTTTCAACTGCTATAAATAACAGTTGTTTATACATGTGATAATACAGGCTCATTGCATTCTGTGCAATATATTGAAAAAATGATCTTTCACTGTACTAGAAAGATTCAGTCAAGAAAAGGTCTAAAAAAACAAAAAAACTATTTGTATTTATCCGCCAGGGGACCAAATGCATATAGCACTTGGTCCCATTCAGATTGGTGGCCCCATTGCGGGAAAAAAGCCTCTTTATTTATGCCAATGCTGGCTGTAGCTCCACCCCAGTCTGAAGACTAAAATATGAGCTTTCCCGTGGAAGGAGGTATAGCCAGCCCTAAAGCGCTGCCACCTCTCTTTGCTGACTGTTTACTATGATCAATGAACAATCAGCACTACAGGGCTGTGTGATAGAGCTGCCAGCTGCAAGGAAGCATACAGAGTAGCAGCAGCTCTATTACAGACAGTGCTGATTGTTCATTTGTAAAAGATCACTGCTTGTAAACACAAACCCGGCAGCTAGATCATAGTTTCTGAGAGTTGATAATTTGTGTTAAAGGTTCTTCACAGGACAACAACTTCAACACAGCCTAATGCTGGGCACACACCTTACAACCATCGCAAGACTTTTATCTTACGAACAAGCTACACACCCGCCGAACATCGTACAATGCTGGGCGGGTTTTCAAACATGTTCGTAAGTTAAAAGTCGTGCGACCTTACAGTAGTAGAGGTCGCACGGCTTCCACACACCTTACGATAATCGTACGATCGCGGGATTTCCCGTGATTATCGTACGATTATCGTACGATTATCGTAAGGTGTGTGGGCACCCTAACAGTGGACGAAGTCTCACGTTCAACTGTGAAGGAAAGCCTTTGGGGTTGATTTACTACATTCATACAGGCTGTTCACTTTGCAAGGGAATTTGCACTTTGCAAAGCAATGTTCCCACAGCTCAGTGAATGTGGTGAAAAATAACTGTGTAAAAAATACATAATCATGTTGCACAAGATTGGATGATGGAAGTCTGTAGAGTTTCACCTCATTAATTTAGGTAAGGGGAAATTTTCCTTACAAAGTGAAAATTCACATGCAAAGTGAACAGCCTATTTACCCTTTGGGTTGCAGGTTTCACATGTTGAGTGGCAGTAAAAAGCCATCACTAAAGTGGCTGAATAAGAAAAAGAGACTTGCCCGGGCAAGGAACCACCACCAGTGGACTACTGAAGACTGTAAGAAGGTCTTATGGACTGATGATTCAAAATTTGAAGTCTTGGTTCATCCTGCAGGGTTTTTTATATGCTATTGAGTGAGCAAAAGAATGGTGAGACACCAATTGCCAAACATAGAGGAGGAAACATAATGGTCTGCGTCTCTTTTGCTGGATCCAGAGTCTGCAACTTTCCTAGGGTGACTGGTAATCTGAACCGAAATGCCTGCCACAGCATTTTTAAGTTCCATGCAATAAACTCTGATCTACACCTAATTGCTAATGTGTCAGGAGTTCATCCTAAAGCAAAATAATGACCCAAAACTTATCTCTAGGCTATGTCAGAACTATCTCAGAAAAGACAAAAATGATATGGTTCAAATCAGGGAGCACCCAGCAGGGTCTCCAGACATTTAAGCTAGTTTGGGATGAACTGCGCAGAAGGATGAATGCAAAGCAACCTGCAAGTCCAACACATCTGTGGGAACGTCTGCAACAGTGTTGGGAAGAACTTTCTGAACAAAATTTGATTTCCATTTCAGAATGCCATGACTGTGCACTGCAACTTTTGTTAAGCAAAACAATTGTTAAGCAAATCATGAAAACCATGATTTAATTGTTATCGACAATTTTTTTATTTGTTCTATGCTTTTTAGAGACATAAAAATTGCAAAAAAAAAAGGGGGAGTTTTTTTTATAACTTTTGATATATTCACTATAATTTAAAAAAATATTCAATTTCAAATTATCGTTATAGCTCTGCTCTGCAAAACGTTTACATTTAGTTGGATCTCTCCTGGGACTTTTGTCCAAATTTTTCCTGTTTTTTGGAGTTTTCTCTCTGCCAAATTGCTACCTTTAATGTCTCCTGTACAACATTCCAACAATATTTCAGCAATCCCTTTGCCAAAACACTTTTCCTCTACAGTTTTTTTCCATTTAGATCCTGCTTTAAAAGAATGTAGGAAATGAGTTCAGAATAGAGAGGGTTTTGTATTTCTTTTACATGAAAGAGCACACAAAAATCTTAACCCGATAAAAGCCAGCAGTGGAAACATCTGGGAATACCTAAGGGGTATAACTATGTAACTATGTAACTATGTATGTATACCATGAACTGTGTAACTGTAACTGTACAAAGCAGATTTACAAGGTCCACCCAGTCCAGGAAATTTTACTAAAGCAGAGAGTGCGGTTTTGAATAAAAGCAGACGAGTCATGTTCGTTTTTTTTTTCAAGTGTGAGGGGAGTGTTCATCTCTGGAGGCTCTGGGCTGGTAGAGCTTAGCACAAGTGCTTCTATGTTTTTTTCCGAACCTGGATCCTGCTGAATGCGATAATCTTCACACTACTATATACCAAGGCGAGGCTTTCATTAAGTAAGTAATATTGTTACCTTTTCCTGTTGGCCATCACAAATGTTATTAATATTGGATACGATTAGGCAGTTTTGTAAAGTTTATTTTGTTAAACCAAACACAAGCTGCTTTATAGCAACTGATAAGAGAACATTTTGCATTGTTTAAGCTATTCTAAAATGATAGAAGGTGAAATCTAATTGGTTGCTCTGGATTATTTCACTATTCACATCATCATTGTACTAAGCGTGGCTGTTTATCAACAATCCCCAGCTATACACTGTTCATTATTGATTTCCTATGTGTTGTTCTAACTTGATCCATACTGTATATGACTGCATCTATCATCATGGAGTATACGTAAAGGGTTTTTTAAATCTATTTTAAAATGCTGATTAAATCACTTACAATGGATGCTGCTCTTTGATGTTTGAAAATGTTAGCTTCCTGCAGAATCAGCTGGTCCCCTGAGCACTGGCCCCGATTTCCTGTTTTAGGGTGGCTCATTTACCTTGCAGGGTCCTATGGGGACACCCTCTTGTGTGCTAGTAAGCTGTGGTTGTGTCTCCACAAGCACACAGGCACAGTAAGGCAAGCACTCCTCTGCTCCCTTCTCTCTCCTTCTTCTTCCCTTCTTAGTAGATGTACTGCTTTGTCCATTGTGATCTTGTACTGGACAGGAAGTTCAGGGAAGCAGAGCTGAAAAAGTTGGAGCCAGCTGTTTGGAAGCATGATGACTGTAAGTGTGTGGGAGAAAATGTAAACACTTTGCTGTACTTTAAAGGACATTGTCACTTGGAGCAAAGTGACAGTGTCTGTGTAAAGTCCCCTAACCCCCTGACCCACTGATAGGTCTCCAGCGATCTCCTGCAGCTCCTTTCTTTGTCGCAGTCAGTTCAAAATACTGGCGCTTCTGAGTATGAGGGAACATGTGTCCTTCTCCCATGATGGAGTACTCAGGTCCAATTGCTAGGCCCAAGCACCATCACATGGTGGAGGGGATGATGTTGCTGCGCCCTCTAAGTTTTAGCACCAGCTGACATTGAGTATTTTTGGGGTGGGTGTCTGCTGGAGAGATGAATATCAGTTGCGGGGGAAGGGGGCTTTTGACTGACTTTGCCCTACAGTGATAATCTCTGTAACGCATATCGCCACCTATTCACACCTTGCTGGCAGATGTGATAAAATACTGTAACTAAAGTTAATGCATTCTCTAAACAGCCTCTAAAAGTAATATTTCAATTGTACGTATAGCCAATACCTTTTTAAAAGTTTTGGATAGAGTAGTGCAGGGTCAAAATCTTGGAACCTGGAAAGTTTTTCTTCTTAAGTCCCATTAGGGAGATTTCCCATCAATTCCTGTCCTGTAAAAGCAACAGGATGCAAGAGGAATTCTCTTGAAAATTATGGGACTTACCCTTTTATACATTTGTCACAGGAACAAGCGTCCTATTGGAAGATTTCCCCTAACTTCCTGTTCTGGTGACAATGGTAAAACTTGGGATTTCCCATCACTTTTTGTCTCAATGAAAATGGTTACCAGGACAAACATGAGAGGGTGAATCTTTCAAGCAGGGACATAAATGGCAATGAAAACCTGAAACAAGATAATCTAATTTTCCACACTCCAAAACTGAGAAAAAACAGCTATACATACACTTTAATCAAGTGGAAATAATAACATTTTTGTTTTTCGCTAAATGGCAAAGGAAAGGAATGTGGCATGTTAATCTTGCGTGATGTTAAGGGTGGATGAGTGTGGACAGGCCTCTTGGCAATGAGCAACACTGGAATATTTCCAAAGGTACAAAAGTTTGCCTATCACAGTGAAACCGGTAATAAATACTATCTGGACAATTTATTATTTACCTCCCTGCCTTACAAACCACAAATACTGGAAAAGTTATGTTATTATGTGCTTAAAGTAGAACTGAAGCCAAAACTGTTTTTTAGTTTTGATAGAGTAAGGGAGGGTTATACCAGCTTTTTTTGGCCATCTGTGTCACTTTCTGATAGCCACAACAGAAAGTAAGAGGAAATCCCTTCAAAGTGAGGGAAATCCCTAGTGGTCAGCAGGGTCACCAGAACTAGTGACACGGATGACCAGAAAAAATAAGCTGACTAAACAATCTCATGTTTAGTTAGCTTATTTGTGTTGAAGTTATAGTCAATCACGGGGCTGAGCATGTAACAGTGTCAGAGTGATACACAAATAAGATACATTTTTGTTAATATTTAGGGCACTTGAATGGATTTAAAAGTTCCATGATGGGCTACAATCTCACATTTAATTAACTGATTTGTATTGAGATTGTAGTCCATCACAGAAGTGAGCTTGGAGCGGTGACTACTTTAAAACACACACAGGGACCATGGAGGACAAACGTAGCCACCCTCCAGAAGGAAGGACAGTGTCAGCACCAATTCAGAGAGGATTTGAGGATCTACAGCCGAAGTGATACACTTTTTGGTTTTTTTGAAGATACATTTATGTTAATAGTAAAAGGTACTTGAATGCATTTATAAAATGTAACTCCTGAGTTTAGTGTCACTTTAAGCTTGCCTGTATTGAATTTATTGAAAGCACACTTATAGCACGGTGTATACATAAATACACAAATAAATGCAAAGATAAATATTCATCTTTTTAATAGTCTGAATATTGCAAAACCCACAATTTATATCTTCTCAGTACCGAATAGCCATTTACAGTATATTATTGTTATATTCAGCTGCTATTTCCCGTGTGAATACTAATATAATACTTTCACAATGCTAAGCCAACAAAAACAGACATGTTTGGCAAGAATATTAATGAAAGCCCATTACTAAAAACTAAATTCCATGTTGGGGTTTGGCAGGCGGATTCTGTATTGTTCAGAAATTGAAATTATATGTTTGTTTTTTTTTTATAGTGTTAAACATGTAAAATGAAAATATTGTACTCTGCAAATCTTTTGTATGCTTACATACATGCATACTCTATTTAGTTCCCATTGGAGACCAGGATCTATCAGATTTACATGTACCTACCCATTTATAAACCTTACCCAATTTAACAGATGAACCCATTAGTTTCCTCCTGCTTCCGAGGACCTGGCCTAGTAAAAATGTATTTAGCAGATCACTTCTGGAAATACAGACCCTCTACCTTCTTATCCTTTACAGGTGAATGTAAACCAATGACTTTCAGGGTTATTGGGGTAAGATTCTCCACCCCACTGTCAAGCACTACGACATCGTTACCCAATAAATTATTAAAATATAGAACATATGTATATTTTTTGGCTTGATGGAGCCACAAAACTCTTTAAATATCCACTGAGATAAGAATAAATCCAGCTGCCATTATAAGGTGAGGAATGTACCACGTCAGTCCTTACAACATTTACAAAAGTTTGTATTGCTATCATAAAAGCTCTCCATTTTCAACCATATGACCAGCTTTGGGGGGATCATGTTAAAATCATGCAAAGACCCTCTGGCCTTTGGTTACTGACATACTATTTAAAATATCGCTGGACATCTGATCTTGCAGGATGAAGTAACTGGTTGTGGTGGTTGATTTTTTTTTTTTGGACCATTGCTATTGTTTTCCTTAAATATAGGGCATCTTTAGAGGTATTTGTTCATGCTTGAGCTCTCTCATCCACTGACAAAAACAGACACAATCAGGTAGGTTGCATGTTTACATCACAATCTTTGCAAAAATGAATGTCTAATCACCGACTAATATCAGTGATCAACTCAATGATCATGATCAGCTTCATGAAAGGTGGACACAGATGGACAAATATCAACCTGAAAAATGAATAAGGTAATATATGGTCATCCTTGTGGAAATGTGCTGAATGCTGTGACTCACCAAGGTCCTCACCAAATGCTTACAGTGGTGCATACAAGGTATTTGTAATCCTTCACTCGTCTCCAAAGTCAGGTGAACGATAGTATCCTGCTCAATGAGATACCTGAGGTATCTATCATGGCCTTCCAGCATATCACGAAGGGCCAGGTAATCATGAGCAATCTTAAAATCTGATCTATAGCTTACATTATTTGAGCTATTTTTTGGGCAATCTAACACATAGGATGTATCTCTATGTGCTAGACAAATGACATCAGTGAAACGTGTATGCTTTTCTATACTCAGTAACAGACCAGTATACATTCCTTTTCATTTACAAGGTACTGATTTATGAAGCACTCAAGTGGGAGACATATAATGAAAACACTATGGGGTCTATTCACTAAGCTGCCATAGGCAGCCGAGTGAATGACCAACCTGAAGTGAAGTGAGCCGAACACTGTTCGGCTAATTACTTCAGGCTGGTACTGCTGAGTTCAGCCGTACATCGGCTGAAATCAGCCGTACATCGGCTTGCTTCACATGGCTTCGGGTCGGCCGAACATGCTCAGCATGTTCGGCCGACCCGAAGTGCAGAAGGAGTTCGACTCAGCCGATCCAACTTCTGGATTGGCTGAGCCGAACATACAGCAGGTAACCAGGGACGCTGATCTCTCTGTAAGTGGCTGGAGCCAGCCGTAAGATCACGGCTGGCTCTGCCCAGCTGTCAGAAGCAGGCTGTCGGCCGGCCAATGGCCGGCCCCTCGGCCAGCTTCGGCTTTCAGCACGGCTCAGCCGAGCTGATGCATATGAGTTCGGCTCGGCTGAGCCGCTCGTTTTTTTTCCAACAAATTATCTTCACAAATATTCACACTATTCAGATGTTATACATATAATCTCTACTTTTGTGTTTTCACAGATCATACGAAGCTGCTACAATGAAGAGTAAATGCTGGAAGATACTATCAGCCATTGTCAGTCGCTTGTTTTTCAGCCTTCATGGATTCCTTATGATACTTTTACTATCAGCGATGGAAAATAATTTTAGTTACCTTGTACTGCTAAGTATCATTTTTCTGTTGTTCTTTGAGATGATCATCACGCTACGGGAAACTAAGAAAGGAGAATGGAAATGGTACTAATATAAGTAATGTATTAATAAGACTGTTAAACAAAATTCTGATGGCAATCAAACATGTAAAATAAATTCTCATTAGTAAATCTAGCTAGTTGACCAGATTTGATAGCTTAGGGTTGAAAACGTTCTAGATCTAGCTTGAATTAGCAATTGGCTTTTTTTTTAGCAATTTCACCTACCAACATTTTCCCTGACAAGCTGGTACAAGGAGATAGCTAGTTAAACTCCCCCATTACATGGATATGGATGCATATTAACCTATGGGTGATCAGAACCTGTGTGCTATAAGTCAATATGGGCATATTATCTTTAGGCAGTATGATCATGCCACATCCTACCACCCTCTTAAAGTGACACTAAATTCAGGAGTCTTGAAAATGTAACAAAAATGTATCTAATTTGTGTATTACTTGGCTGTAGATACTCAAATCATCTCTGAATTGGTGCTGACACTGTCCTTCCTTCTGGAAGGTGACTACTTTTGTTCTCCATGGTCCCTGTGTGTGTTGTAAAATAGCCACTGCTCCATGCTCACTCACGTGGTGGACTACAATCTCAAGCTTAGTTTACCAATTTCGAACCTAAAACTATGGTCAGGGCCGGTGCTAGGATTCTAGGCAAGGTGGGCAAGGTGCATTTTTGCGCCCCATCTCCTGCCCCAATACCGACCCTGATGTCCTATAAAAACAGGGCATTTTGACAAGTACTAGTACTTGTCAAAATGCAATGATGTTTGCTCTATGTTTTTTTTTCTTTTTCACTTACCTTCGGCGGGGGAGAGCAGCGGCGAGTGGCGCGGGAGAGCAGCGGCGAGTCAGCGCTGGTCCCGTGGGAGGAGCTCCAGGTGGGGTCCTAATTCAGCTGGCCGGTGACTGCCTGAGGTGCCACGCGTGTCGTAATCCTCTGGCAGTCGCCGGCCAGCTAAATTAGGACCCCACCTGGAGCTCCTCCCACTGGACCAGCGCTGACTCGCCGCTGCTCTCCCACGCCGCTCGCCGCTGGTCTCCCGCACCAGAGGTAAGTGAAAAAAAGCATAGCGCAAACATCGGGGCATTTTGACAAGTACATTACTTGGCAAAATGCCCTGTTTTTCCGCCCTCACCCTGCAGCGCCGTAAGTCGGCCGCCTGACTTGCCTTGCGGTAGCGCCGGGCCTGACTATGGTCATGTGACAGGAAAGTATTCCCTGTTTTTATGGTCTGTATTGTGGGGGGTTCTTCTTGTAGTGCTCACATTGCTTCCAGCTGATGTGGCCACTGCCCATTGGCTGCCAGAAGTGTCCATCAAAGTGTCCACAGGGTTTTCTCACAGGGTCCGCCAGTCTTCTAGCTACAATGTCATGATGCAAGGTGTGGCAACTGTAGTGTATCTTCCAATAACCATTCCCAATCAATAGAAGAGGTGCTGTGGGTCATCACGTTACAGCAGACTTAGGTAAATAGGTGGTGGGGAAGGTGGAAAGTAATGAATGCTCGGAGAAGAGGCGGGACATTTTTTTTTCCGGAAATGGGCTTTAAATAGCAATTCCAGCCAATGTGTGAAACCAGTCAGTAAAGTACAGTTGTTATTAGGAGACTGCAGATATGAAGGTATCGAAACTCCACCCAATTAACCATAATCTGAGTTTCCTATATTCCACTGCCACCAAATCTCATACAAAGCCTGCTTATGGAGGGTCTGTTTCCAAAAGCCTGTCTCGTGTATCTCTCTCATTGATGTGTCACCAGTTAGATTCAAACTTCCGGCCACGTTACTAACCAACTGGTGGCAACAGAAAACACTTTGATAGTTTAGGCTTTCTGTACATAAGTGACCTCAAGGCGCATACAGTGGGTGTTTTTGCGAACATCTCTCCTGCATTACTACTTGTAAGGCAAAGATCACCAAATGATTAAACAGAAAAGAGCTGGGTTAACAAGTGAAGCACAGAAGAAATTAACTTCCTTTGGAGTGTATATGTATTCACAGCTTGATTCCGCAGGAATAAACTGTTTGCTACTGCTGCACTGGCACATTTTGAATTTGTGAAAGAAGAACTTATTCCAGAGCATTTATTGAACATAACAGAATGAAACATGGAAACAAACAATTCTTCAGTCGCGGGGAACTCTGCAGAATGCTGACTTACTCTACTCTGTTGACTGATTCCACTTTGCTGTACATTGATTGAGGAAGTCCACTCAGCACATCAGTAGTGCTGCTCCGCCAGCACACTTCACCAACACTGCTGATATACAGTACTGCCTGCTCCACCGAGGATGACTGAGGAGAAGCACTGGGTTTACTGTTCTCCTTCCACCTGTTCATCAGCACTGGCTTAAGGACAACCAGTTTACCTTCTACGATTCAAGACCATCTATACTCACCACTGCTAGTGACATTTCCACCTACCTCCTGTGCTGATGACCATCCCAGTGTAATCAAAGATTTTCCACTTCACAAGTAATGTTCTGTGTCAGACCCCCGCAGATAATATACACTGAGTAGCCAGATTATTATGACCACCCCATCAGTACTTCATTGGGCCACGAGATGACTCCACGAGATGCCTTTGTTGGGCCGCCTCGTGACTCCACGAGATGTTGAAAGGTGATGCGAGGAATCTGACACGGCACTGTTGCCCTTCTGTTGTCTTGTACCAGTCTTGCCACTCTCCCTTCTGCCCTAACATTGACTAGTCGCTGATGGCCACAATTCGCACGTTCAGACCCAGATTTTCGGCTGACAGTCCAGTCTTTAAACACTTTAACAACAGCTGCTCTTGAACATTTAACAAATTCTGCTGTTTTGCTGATACTCGCTCCATAGGTCCGAGCGCCAACAATCATCCCACGTTCAAAGGCTGTTACATCGCGTTGTTTACCCGTATCTTCAGAAAAAAATCACTTCTACTGTCGTGGTAAACAACCTGCTTCCCTATTTATAATGGCCTGGCCCTCTAGCAACTTCAGCGCAAAATTATAGCTAATTATAGCTAATTTGCCTACAAACATCAGGTGGTCATAATAATCTGGCCACTCAGTGTATATGCTGGCATTTACCGATTTTTTGTGAGTGCATACATTACCTCTCTTTTCTGTCCTCTGGTGTCATTTAGATAACGCAGAAGGTTGTTACGCTCTTCTCTGTTTTGTTTTTTAAAAACAGCACATTGCCCATGCTGGGCAAAGCAACAGGTTCACTTTAAAGCTGAAATCTGAACTCCAAGCAAGCAGATATACGCACAGATAAAATATGTGTATGGGAGCTGTTTTACCTGCCAAAGGGTTGTCAGTTATGTGCAGTGAAGTTTTTATCAAGGCACTTCTGCCACACAGTACAGCACAACTCTTGGCCTCCACTGCAGAAGCATAGCTTGTTAAGAACACAGTCCCAACCTAAAAGAGCAGCAGCACAGTGAATCGTGAGTATTTGTTACTGTCAGCCTGGCACAGTGGTCACTTCATATCTGAAGATTTAGTACAGAGGCTCCTGTGATGGAATAGGGTGAGAATACATAATTTTGGGGTCTTCATTTAGGGGCTAGGTTATGTTAGTGATATACTTCCTACATGCTAAGGGTGGTTACGTTTAGGTGTTAGAGTTAAAGTATACCTAAAGCCCAAGCTCTGTTTTTATTTATTTATTTTAGAGTAATGAATGGTATAAATATATTTTCATCTATGTCCCATTGGAAAGTTTTTTCTTCCATTCCTATCCAGAAGGGTGGTATTGGAATGGGTTAGTTGATAGGAGCTCACATTAGGGTAAAGGTTTACAGTTTAGATGTGGGTTACATTTATGGTCAGGTTAATAAAAGTGAAAAAACATAAGAGCACCACAGGCTGTTTGACAGGCAACCCAAGCGAGCCCTTCTATGCATGCTGAAAGATTCTTTTAAACAACTCACCCTGATTAGGTATAGAAATTTGCCTTTTTTCCACCACCACAAATCCTGGTGAAGAAGCAACAAGGAGCCCAGGAAACATGTTGGCTAATCCTGTTACTTTGGCATAAAAATACTTACTGTGCTTAGTAACCATCTGTGGTGTATTCTTCTTTTGATCTGTTTTATTATGAGTACTATTGTGATATTGGCTGGTCCCACCAGCTTATAGAGAGCTGCCCTCACTCCAAATCTGAAAATTACCCTTCAAAACCAGCGCTCTACCAACACCTCAACCTCCTTGATCCTCAGGTTAAGTACTAAGGTATAGGTTAAGGGTTATATGTTAGAGGAAGAATTATTAAGAGTTAATGCATTATTTTAAGGTTCAGGATTAGGATTTAGGGAAGGGGTTGGTTAAGTGTAAGTGGTTGCACAGTACTAGGGACAAATTACAAAAAAGAGATAGTTCGGGAGCTGCACTTTTTCTAGAAGATAGAAGAGATGAGAACTACCATACCAGCAGAAGTTTTAATGCTATCTTTGTCCTCACTGGTGAGATTTACTCTGTCTGTTTGCCCTGTTGACTATTGATCTGTGTGGCCTGTTCATTATTGGCAAGTGAGCGGAAATCCAAAAATCTGAGTTGTCACCAAAACAAAAAGGGGGGCACCTGCTTTGGGAAGATTTTCTCTCACTCCCTGTTCTGTCTACAGGATAGAAAGTGAAGGGAAACTCCTCATGGGAACAGGGCCTCTAATGAATTTTAAAATTGCCTCTAAAGTACATCCTTCAAGTTCCAACCATTCAAAATGAAGTGAAAAAAATGTTAAACTATTTCTAGGCTGTTATGGCTGTTTTAATTAATGCTGGAGAACCTGTCATGGCTGACTTCCTTCTTCAAATACTAGCTCTCTGGCTGTCTTGGGGTTCAATACTTTTTTTGAGTTACTGACTGAGAAGAGTTAGATTCCTGATCTGCATGATTCTTCAAGCTCAGTGTCTCAGAAACAACTGAAGCCACCAAATCGATCCATCCAGGCAGCTAGCATTTTCAGAAAAAGAGGTAAGTAATGAGATCCTCCTTATACAGATTTAAGATACATTAATGGTTTCAAATCTATTGTACTTCTTTTGTTTTACCATGTTTTAAATGTATTTCTATAAAATCTTTTATTTTACAAACATACCAGACCCGCTCTAGAACCATGCCCTGCTTCTTCCATTTAGTGGTCCAACATAAGAACCTCTATGGCTAGTAAAGACTTACAGGGTTAATCACAAAAGGGTGAAGGGTTTGGAGAAGGCAGGAGAAGTGAACAATCTAGGCCAGAATAGCTGATTTGGAAAAATTCTCCACTTCAGCTCATTTTCCAGTCCAGCTATGTTGTCCTAGATTGTTCACTTCTCCAAACTCTTCACCCTTTTGTGAATAGCACTGTTAAAGTAGAACAATGATCAAATTATAAAAAACATGTGATGTAGGCTGCCCATATGAGCACGATGGGGCCTCTCTGTTTTTTCAGGTACCACCTGGAACATTTTGTAAATACCTGTTGATCCTGTAGAACCAATGGAAACTATAGGCACTTGCTTTGAGAGGTTAAAGACGCTATCAACGAAAGTATTGTGCCTCCTTGCTGCTGTGGCTGTTTACATGTTGGCAAGGTTGGAAGCCTTATCAGTGAATAACCCTGCCTAGCTCCTCCCACAGACCTTTAGACTGACAGCACAATTCTCTTTTTGGAGCAGCACCACCCCCCTTTAGCACTCTCTTGAAGGGTGCAGCTGAAATCTAGTATCTCGTTTGCATTCACCATTAACAAATAGGTAAATTACATTTCTTTTAAGACATTTAACATGCACACTTGCTTTTGAAAATGCCCTTTTAAAAATAGATTTTAACACTGAGACAGTCCAGAAGCTGAGGCCCTATTTGTGAACCTGAGATACTGTCCAGGCCTGTAGAAAACCAGTTAAGGATAAAAACAAGGTACATGGAGACACTACAAGGAAGAACCTTAAAGTGACATTAAACCCCCAGATTTTTAACATAAAACAATACTGTAATGTGTGCATTACTGTAATCCATGGTTGTTTCCCTTCTCTTTGCTGCTCTTCCTTTTAAATCTGTATCTGTTCTCATGCTCTGCAGAACTTCTATTTTGCAGTAGACTGCCTTGTCTCAGGAATGGATACACGGTATCTGTGTATAGACTTGTATAGGCTTGAAACCTGAGCCAGCACTACAGGAAGAGGCCCTGAGCTGAAAAGGGAGGTTATCCCCAAGCATGAGAAGACATGAGGATTTAAAAGGAAGAGCAGCAAAGAGAAGGGAAACAACCATGGATTACAGTAAGGCACACATTACAGTATTGGTTTATGTTAAAAAATGTGAGGGTTTAATGTCACTTTAAGTCATATATGTGGTTGGGAACAGAGCTAAGAACTATAACAGTATCCTGCTGAAGACCCCAGTAGATAAAATAAGCCAGCAGGCCACTCAACCCACGAGACAAAAATATCATCTTTAGATGGACTGGCCAATTTAATATATTATGTCTCTAAATGCATGATTGTTTAAGCAGAAAAACATAATATTTCACCTAATGGCAAGGTCTCTTGTGTTTCAAAAGGACCATCGCATGGTTGTAAGCAAGTCTAAAACTGTACTACAGTAGTGATCTACATCTGTTCTATTCTAGGTTTTCCCCCATGGTGTTTATATATCTGTGTTCTGTTATTCCTCCAATTTTTATCATGGAACTGGGTCTTCTACAATTCAGAATTGGAATAAGCAATGTTACACATCATGAGTGTATGGACAGTGTACGTATCGTTTAGTTAAAGTGCATGTTTTTGTATCTCTGCAATTCACGCACATTTCACTATGTTTTGTCTCTTTAAAAACACTGCAAGTACAGAAAAATACCTGATGATCTTCCAGAAATTCAGAGAGCTCCTATCTCCCTGTCAGTGGCGGAGCTAAGGAACAAAGGGCCCTGGTGCAAGATTTTTTTGGGGGGGCCCCCCTCCCCCCCAAAAAAACCCACAAACACAGCGCTCTCCTTCCGCAGCGCTTGGCCGGCTGTCACTTTCTCTCCTCCCCGCTGGGAGACGGAGCAGCGTCCTGCGGGGAAAAAAGAAAGCACGGATGCACCGCTGTATCAGCAGAAAAATGGCACTTTCGGCATTATGCCAAAAGTGCCATTTTCGGCCAATACGTTTTGGAGGCCAATATATGGTGCAGCCCTAATATTTACAGCAATACAGAATGGCACAGGCTATAGAGGACTACACATCCCAGCAATACTTTATATAACAATAGCATTTCTGTATAAAACGCAGCCTCTGCTATGCTGAAGTCTGAAGTAGTGTTGCCAGTCCTGTCTTAGTTTTCCTCTACTGAACTAAAGAACTAAGGAAGGGAAATAACATTGCCTGGGATTTTATTGTAGCAGATGCAGCATTGTCAGCTCACTACAGGAAATTAGGAATGTATTGCATTTAGGTCAGGATCATCTGGAATTTTGAAACATTTATAGCAAACAAAACTGACCTACAGTATATCAACCAGTCAAATGAAACATTTTTTATGCTGAGTTAAAACATGAAAGGGAAAACCTGATTAGTGGCTATGAGTGATTTATAACAGCTCTGTTGTGCATGGGTGTTACAGTCTATGCTCCTGAAACTGCTTGGGTTAAAACATTTGGGTATGAAAGATTATTATGGTTTGCACACAAAAGTACAAACAAACACACACTATATATAGATATATATATAGAGATATATATATGTATATATATATATCTCTATATATATCTCTATATGTAGATATATTACATACATACACAGACCTGAGGCATCCCAGATTCCCATCTCTTTAACTGTCCCTTACCCCTCCCAGCAGGGGTTCAGTAATGAAGCAGGGAGCCTGGCAGGTGGTCATGTTACTGATTGAATAGGAAGCCGCAGTCACATTCCATTTCAGTTTCCCATGCACCGAGGACTGCGGCTGTTATGTGAGGAATGTAAGTGGCAAGTGCTGCTGCGCTCTGTATCTTTGCGATCTCTCCACCGGCTCAGTGTCTAAAAACACATTGCCCGCTGTTACGATTTCAGTGATGCACTCAGGGTGATTAGGGTGTGCCCAGGCACACCCTGCACACTCTGTGTGCATGCCTATGCTGATACACCTATAAAAGTGTAAATGTGGGGCCTTCTGAGCATATACACATATACAAGCAATCCCAGAGGTAGCCACCGCACTCTATTTGTAAGCTAAATGCTCGGGTGCTCAACCACAAAAATATCTATACACATCCAAAGTAGATATAGAGGCACTCATGGGTCTTGCAACGTAGATTAGTCAAAGCATCAGCATTTTATTGTCATTGTTTCGATGTAGTTTCATATATGTCTATGCAAATTCTGTAGAAGAAAGGATTTTAGAAGGTTAAAGTATATATAAATCCAAAACATTTTTAGTTTTAGATGAATATAGAATAGGTAAAATCACTGCCAGTTTTTTTTGTCATCTGTGTTATTAAGAGATTTCTGTTCACTTTCTGTCTAGAAGACCTAACTAACTAGTAAATCTCTTCAAAATGAGGGTGACTCCCCTATTATCTAGCTGTCACTGGAATATGTGTCCCCATTGGATGATCTGGTGACAACTGCAAATGTTTCTATTTCCTAAACCTTAGACAATGGTCACCAGGAGAAATATCTTAGCACCATGAACCAAACTTTTAAGGTACCCACACATAGATCCACTCAACACATTTCACTGATGTGCGTTCTGCTTCATTAGGATTTAATATACTCACCTGAACCCCAGACCCGGCTGGCTGCTTCTCCAGTGGCACCTAGTAGAAGTTTCCCCACTCTATCCAAAACTAAAAGAAAAACGTTTGGCTGTGGATATACTTTAAAGGGTATCTAAAGCTTTTTTGTTTTGGATAGAGTGAGAAAAAGTTTTTATTGCTCACCATTGTCTCCGGACTGAGTGTGAGAGAAAATCTAAAATTAAGAAATGCCACTGAAACAGGAATAAGAGATAACTTCCAATGTGGACACTTGTTCTGGGGACAATTGTCTTAGAGACAACTATTTAAGAGACAATGGACAGATCTCTTTTCACTTCCGGTTGTGTCGCAAGATAGGAAGTGCAGGAAGACATGGACACCAAAAAAATAAACCTGACGGGGTTCTGCTCTTCCCTATTTGCAAAAGTAACTTAAAAAAAGTTTGTGTTTTAGATACACTTTGGATGGTAAAATAATGTATGGAAGTCTAATCGCTATCTGTAAAAAAGTTTATTCACCTGTCACTTTGTTCTGAAAAGTCAAAAAACTTAAATCTTCTAAGTACAGTATTAGTCACAAATATACAAACATATGTTTTATTTTTCCCCAAAGTAAAGCCTACCTTTCTACTCTCTCTCAGGTGTACACAGAATACTCAAATGAGCTTCAAGCCATGGAGGAAATACTGATTTTGGTCCTAGTCATAGGACGCTGGTTGATGCCAAAAGGTTACATGAACAGAGAGCAGCTCTGTCAGCTTCTCTTGACTTACCTTGCGTTGGGGGCAGATATATTGGATATTTTACAACTAATCAAAGAGACAAAAATTAATACTAACAAGCCTGCAGCTGTTGTTGGTTTGTGCCTTTTTTCCTGGGCAATCCTGCAATTCGCAATAGTGCTCACTCAGACGTCAGCACCAACATTTCGGATAACAAGCCTCACAGAAGAGTCATTGTCAACAACTGATCAAAAGAGACCCCGAATAACTTCATGCTGCACTAATGAGATGTGGAGCGTTATCATCACGATTGGGATGCAAGATGGACCGTTTCTTGTATACCGAGTTTACTTGGCCACTGCAGAGGGAGTTTTTAATGATTCCATGACCTTTTTTATTTGTAAAAATGCTTTGACAGTTATACTTCAACTCTACAGAGTTGGTATGTTTCTGGGCAAGGATAGATGTAGGAAGAATACATTTCAACATACTACTGTAGCTAACCAAACTGATATTGCTGAAACCGAGATTACATAGTCAGCGGTGGATTCATTGTACCTTGGGCCTTGGGCTAATTTCAATTAATTCACCGCCCATCACTACCACCAGTTTGATAAATCATCCATTGGTGTCAGTGGGGAACATGTATCAAATTAACTAGTGACAGAACTAGACTTCAGTTAGGCTGCCTCTCATTTTGTAAATGTGTATGTAACAGTATTTTTTTTGCATTTTGTATTTATGTGTGACCCCCGAGTCTTCTCCCATAGGCAGCTAACTGAGACAGGATTGCAAATGTCTATGACAGAATTAGCACTGCAGTTGAGACAGATTTTCATCAGTATGAGGCAGATTTTTTTTTCTCCGGATGCACATTTAGGAAGTGGTCAGGGGCAGGTTTTATTCTGCCCCTGGTTTTTATTGTACTTTACAGAAGCAGACTCAAACTGTAATATCAGTCTCAGAATCTGTCTCATTGTTCATGTTTAGCATTGCCTTGCTGTGTAAACACACATTTGAGTTTTGCTTCTGACATGTATTTGTGAACCTTGCCTGGCAGATTTGGACTACAGCGATTACATTTTAAACTGGATCTAATGCAGTGGTATACTCTAAAGGTTCAAAGGTGTCACATTATTGTTAAAAGGATGCTTCCAGATAGAGGGAACATGTTGTGTATGATTGTTTGGTTATTTTAATGTAATCCTTTAGTGGGAGCAATAGAAATGCTGCCCTTGCTGACCTCCCTATGAAAAAAATTATAAATATTTCAAATCTAAGAATGACTTGCTGCACCAAAGTACTGAACTTTTTTCATCGTCATGGGACCCCTTGGACTATGGGGCACTGAACAGCCACTGCCATCTGCCATATTTTATTCCACCGCTGGATATAATTGTAGGAAATAGAATGCAACCCCACCACATGATTTACAAACACTTTAAATAAGAGAATTAGATTTTTTTTAAAACCATACATAATCCTTAGATTGTAAACTTCATAATCAAGCCTATCAGAAAAAATGCAGTTGTTTGCCAAGTGTAACCAACCAGCCTCTTTGTCTAATGTTTCTAGATGAAAAAGAGAAGACTGATTGGATTTTGGAACCACCACAGGAAGGTCTTCTTTCAAATATGCAAACAGTATGTAACAAAGCGCCAGCGGCTTACGTCCAAACAGGGAGAAAATCTGCAGTGATCTTTAGTATGCACCTTGAATGAGACAGGCTCTCAAAAAGGCTTTAGGGAAACCTCAATTCTGGAAAAACACAAAAACAAGAGAGCGCCTCCATCGCGTAAAAACATTTTAATAAAATAATTTAAACAGATAAAAACATACTCACAAGGATTGAGTTTAAAAAGGCATGAAACGGTAAAAGCATGAAAGGCTTAGCCCACCGGCTACTCTTCCTCACTGATGGTGGGTAGCCGGTGGGCTAAGCCTTTCATGCTTTTACCGTTTCATGCCTTTTTAAACTCAATCCTTGTGAGTATGTTTTTATCTGTTTAAATTATTTTATTAAAATGTTTTTACGCGATGGAGGCGCTCTCTGTGTTTTTGTGTTTTTCTTTCAAATATGTTTGATCATACCTGTATTATTGCTTTTATGTCCCTCTATAATCAGAATATAACAATGGCTGTATGCATAGAGCAATACATCTTAAAGTGTATCTAAAGCCAATGTTTGGTATTTGCATAGTGTGGTGAGGGGTTAGAACAGGGATGTCCAAACTCCGGCCCTCCAGCTGTGGTCAAACTACAAATCCCATGAAGCATCTCTCTCCGGGAGTCATGCCTGTGGCTGTGAGAATCTTGCAAAGCCTCATGGAATTCGTAGTTCCACCACAGCTGGAGGGCGGCAGTTTGGACACCCCTGGGTTAGAAGAACCCCTGTCATGTTTTTTTATTGATGCATGTGTCTCCAATAGGGAGATTTATTCTATCAATTTGTACTGGTGGCCACTGAAATCGGGAAAAATGCCAAAAGACAGAGTTAGCATCAGAACAGGGATAGAGAGGAATCTTCCAAAGGATACCCTTGTTTCAGTGACATCTGTCTAAGGGATCATTTCCTTTACTTTAAAGAGACTTCCTCTAGTTTCCTGTTGTGTTTCTGAGATAGGAAGTGAAGGAAATTATCCCCAATGGAACATAGACAGCAGCAACAACAAAAAAATAAAACTAAACAGTGATTCAAGAAAACAAAAGATATTGTCACAAGGATGGCAATGTTTTGGGGCCATGCAGGGTCCCTTCTTCAGGCTCATATTGTGCCTGAAGAAGGGACCCTGCATGGCCCCGAAAAGTTGCCATCATTTTGACAATATGTGTCAATAGAAGATGTTTTGCTTGGACATTTTTCTGTGGTGTGCTAGTGACATCTTGTTTCTTCTATTAAAAAAATCAATTTGTACTGGTGGCCACTGAAATCGGGAAAAATGCCAAAAGACAGAGTTAGCATCAGAACAGGGATAGAGAGGAATCTTCCAAAGGATACCCTTGTTTCAGTGACATCTGTCTAAGGGATCATTTCCTTTACTTTAAAGAGACTTCCTCTAGTTTCCTGTTGTGTTTCTGAGATAGGAAGTGAAGGAAATTATCCCCAATGGAACATAGACAGCAGCAACAACAAAAAAATAAAACTAAACAGTGATTCAAGAAAACAAAAGATATTGTCACAAGGATGGCAATGTTTTGGGGCCATGCAGGGTCCCTTCTTCAGGCTCATATTGTGCCTGAAGAAGGGACCCTGCATGGCCCCGAAAAGTTGCCATCATTTTGACAATATGTGTCAATAGAAGATGTTTTGCTTGGACATTTTTCTGTGGTGTGCTAGTGACATCTTGTTTCTTCTATTAAAAATAAAAGGTACTGCAACAGATCAATGCATGTAACGTGCAATGCACAGTGCGATTTCATGCGTTTTAACATGCATTAAACGCATAGATGTATGGACATAGGGATGTAACTCTTATTGTGAGGGAACAATAAAAAATTGCATATACAGTCAGCTAGCGTCATTTATTTATTTATTACAGGTATTTATATGGCGCCAACAATTTAGGCAGTGCTTTACACAGTGCAGATTCACATTAGTCCCTGCCCTCAAGGAGCCTATAGTCTAAGGTCTCTATCGCACATGCATACATAGGAGAGACAATTTAGACAGAAGCCAAATAACCTGTCAGCATGTCTTTGGAGTGTGGGAGGAAACCGGAGTACCCAGAAGAAACCTACGCAAGCACAGGCAGAACATGCAAAATCCTTCCAGATAGTGACCTGTCCAGGATTTGAACCAAGGACCCCCAGTGCTGTAAGGCAGAAGTGATAACCACCATGCCACTGTGCTGCTGTGATGTTCAAACTATGTAAGTTAATAATTAATATTTACTTCTGGTCAATGTAGTGCATGCTATACTGTAACTATGGTAGGTGTAAGAAATGTTCCAAAATGAAAATGTAATGAAAAACATTATTAATTTGCAAATGGATGAAATAATCTTCTTCATTCAGCTAGGGCACTAGTCCATATCCCTGTACCACAATGAGTTATTGTACTCACTCCTCTTAGATGATAAAGGCACGGGTTACCCTCTGTGATACAGTAGGTTCTTATACCCACCCTCCCCCATAGTAAGGATAAAGTGGGACACCCGACCCCTGACCTCTTCCTGCAAAGTCAACTTCCATAAGTACTGACCGAACCTTTCAGATGCATTTGGTTATGGTTTGGTCCCCTCTCTCTTGGTATGCTATCTGGTGACCAGAACACCTGCTCCACCTTGGCATGGCTGGGTGACCACGTCTGCTGTGTCTTGGGGATTCTCCCCTTTTTTGCCCAATCACAAGGCCTAAGTCATTTTCTATGTTTTGTTTTGCAAGATTCCTCCTTCTCAGGTTGATTAATTTGGGTTAATTGATCCTACCCTGGAACATTTTCCATTTGCTTCATAGTCCAGGTTATCTAATTGGATCTTCCGTCAATATCTGGAGAAAATTGGTAAACATTTTTTTTAGAGTCAAAATGGGGTAACTACGTTTTCAAGAAATAACGACACTTTTTGCAAAAAAAATCACATCTACATCATAATGCAAAAATAAATAATTTTCTGTCAACAAATAAATAATTCCTATTTTAAACTGACTTATTTATCTTTTAACCTAAGACTCAGTCAAATCTGGGCATTTGGCCAAATTAGCATTTTATAGATTATCTATATAGACAAACAGACCCTGTACTGAGTGTTTAATCTACCACCCTTACCATAAGAGAATAAAGATTCAAATACATTTATTGTTTAATGTAAAACTTAAACCTTGAATTAAATATTGTATTTGGCCATTTGTACACAGAAAAACCTTACAAAAGTTTTGTCTGTACACAATGGCCAATACACAATAATTGATATGCAGGGGCGCATATGAATTTGACCATATGGGGGCAATTTGCCTTTGTGTAAATATAAGTAATTAATGATACTGCCCCTAGTTTCAGGAGTTTGTCTATCCTCTCATCTATATTTTCTCAATTTAGAATGCCCAGTAATTTATATGGGGCACAATAGATATGAGCAATATATTTCCTTGATGGTTCCGGTCCAACGGATTAGCACAAGCAAAATTAAACTTCAGTAGGAAATGTCTAGTGATATCCTGTAATTCTATAACTAAACCAGGTGTTGTTATTACATCACTCCCTCCAAATTCCAAATTCTTATAACCCATTATAATAAAGTATCCCTTCTTCTTTTGGCAAACCTTTGTAATATATATGATAATTCCCTGATAACCCTCTTTCCTATTGTATCATTCCCTCACCTAACTGCTTTTTTCCAATGATCTGACCTTTCTTCCCAGGCTCCAAACTTTATCTTCTTGTAGCTAATCTGTAACCTTCTCAAGTATATCTGTCTCATCTACCAATGCTTTCAAACATAGCCATCTCTGCGGTGGCCTCCTGATTGATATGTCAATAAGATCTTCACTGTACTGGGAATAGTGGCTGATGTCTAAAACTTGAACTGGCATAGAGACCATTTCATATATTTAATCTGTACCACCCATTTTAGGTTTACAGTGGAACTATGACTTCTCATTAAAATAAAATAAAAAACAACGTAATTACAGATGCATCTGCACTGACAGTATACTTTTATTTCATTTGAAAATTCCCACAAAATCCTGTTGAGTCTGCCAAAGAAGTCCACTTAATGTAGCTTCCTGTGATAGTGTAGCATTGATATCTGCACTAATTCAGTACAATTTTGTTAGCAAGGGGTTAACCTTTGACTACATTCCAAAACACACTAATCTTCTTTGTTCAAAAGTTTTTATTGTTTTCCAAAATAAAGAAATAAAGAAATTCCAGCTTACATAAACATCATAAACAATGAAATCAAGGATGTACATACAGCCCTATAAATCAAGAAGGACTTAAGCACATTACAATCTGTGTTATGCATGTCGCAGGAAATAGACCGCACACACCTAGTCACACAGTGTATGTTAATCAGTCTTCTATTACAAACTATAGAGCAGTGGTCACACCACCTTTCAGGCTTCGCCTGAACACAGGAAACTTGTGAAGGAGACACAGTTCAAAGAAGAGGGGATGGAGAGGGAGGAAGGGGAGAAAGCAGGATGGGTGACAGGGGCTACAGGTCTGACGGAGAGTTAAATGGTGAGTGAATCCAAATGGAAATTTGGGGGCATATAGGAGACAACCCAGGGCTCCCATATTTTTTCAAATTTGGGCAATGAGTCTGACTGGATAGCCGACAGTTTCTCGAGGAACATAATCTGTGAGACTCTTGGTTTGACTGCTGCAAATGGGACCGAGGTAGTACGCCAAGAGCGCGCAATCACTCTCCTGGCTTCTGTTAGTATGTAAGTGACTAGTTTAAATTGAGTCCACGAGCATGAACCCGGTTTCTTCCCGAGCAACACCTCAGTTGGATCCTTACGGAAGGAACGACCTGTTACCGTGTAAATTAGCTGATACACCCTAGACCAGAACCGCCTGATCTTGGGGCACTCCCACCATATGTGGAGGAAGGTCCCGTCAGTCTGGCAACCCCTAAAGCAGAATGGGGATCTGGAGGGAACTGCACGGGCGATTCGCAGAGGAACCAGATACCATCTCAGTAAGATCTTAAAATTTGCTTCCACCGCCCGTACACATGAAGAACTTTTTGAGGTCGTGCTACAAATTTGGGACCATTCTCTCCAATAGGTCCTCCCAGTTCCTGTTCCCACTTGAGGGCATAGGGGGGAAGATCAGTCTGTAGAGAGTCCATCAAGGACGTATATAAGTGTGATATGAGACCTGGGCCTTGAGGTTGAAGCGTCACTAATTGTTCGAACGGGGTCATAACCGTCAGGTCCCTGGTCGGTCCAGTGCACTGCCTCAAAAAGTGTGTAATTTGCATGAATTGGAAAAGATCCCTGGATGTGAGTTGGTGTTTCCCCTGTAATTCCGTGAATGATACAATCCCTTCAGTTGTATAAAAATGTCTAGCTTGAGCTAAAGATCGAGCTGCCCATTTACGAAAAGCTGAGGGATGTTCATAACCCGGAGGGAACAGGGGATTCCCCTGTAGAAAAAGAAGAGGCATATGCGGGGATATCCATCGCTGTGAGGCCTTAAGGGTATCCCATAAGCGGAGAGTGTGTTTAGTGACAGGGCAGGTGACAGTGGTCCGCATTTTGGGAGGCAGCCACGGCAAATTCCTTAAGAGAATGGGATCACACAGATATGCCTCCAATGAGACCCATAAGGGAATCTCTTTCTCTGAATGCCACATAAGGAGGGGAACCATCTGAGCTGCTGCATAATATTTCTGGAAGAGAGGGAGTCCCAGGCCCCCCTTCAGTTTGGATCTGTACAATACTGTCCTAGCAACTCTGGGGATGGAACCGGACCAAATGAATCTCAGGATCTGGCGTTGGAGTAGGCGCATCCTATATGCTGGGACCGGGATGGGTAACACTCTAGCAAAGTATAAAAATTTCGGCAAAAGAGACATTTTCACCGCTGTGATTCTTCCTAGCCATGAGATACGGTGTTTGTTCCAGGAGTTCAAGAGCGAGGTCAGGTGAGCAAATAATTTAGGGTAATTAGCAGTATATAAAGTGTCATACGTCGGGGTTAAATGTATCCCCAGGTAGGAGAGCGCGGATTGTACCCATGTATAGGGGAAGGAGGCCTTTACGGAGTCATATAAAGCAGGTGGTAAGGATACGTTTAGTGCCTTCGTTTTGAGTGGGTTAATTTGTAGGCCTGATAGAGTTCCAAATCGTTGTAGCAGTGGCGAGAGTGAGGACAGTGACTTAAGGGGGTCGGAGATCATTAGAAGTGCATCATCTGCGAATAGGCTGATTTTATGTTGGTACCCTGCTACTTCAATGCCGTGGATCTCTTTATGTATGCGGACAGCTTGGGCCAAGGGTTCGATCACCAGGGCGAACAGGAGAGGGGAGAGCGGGCATCCCTGCCTGGTCCCCCTGGAAATCTGGAATGTCCCCGACCTGAATCCCTGATACTGCACGTATGCTGAAGGAATAGAATACAAGGAGTCTATCCATCTCATGAACGATTGTCCAAAGCCCCAATGCCGAAGCACCCCCCTTAGATAGTCCCAGTCAATAGAGTCGAAAGCTTTAGTGATGTCCAGGGACAATAACATAAGTGGTATATGCCTGGAGCGAGCAATGTGGAGGATCAAGGATATACGACGTATGTGATCTCCGGCTTGACGTCCAGGCATGAAGCCCACCTGGTCCCTGGACACCAGGGCATTAACATATAAATTCAACCTGAGAGCCAATATTTTAGTAAGCAGCTTCATGTCTATATTGATTAAAGAAATAGGCCTATAATTTTCCCAAGATGAGTGATCGGCATGGGGCTTTGGGATCATGCTGATGGCAGAGACCAAAGAGTCTCTAGGTGGTAGGAGGCCCTTTCGTAAGTCATTAAAAAATTTAACCAAATGAGGGGCAAGTACATCTGAGAACTTTTTGTAGTAAAGGGCCGTGTCGCCGTCTGGGCCCGGCTTTTTCCCAGTGGCTTGCGTTTTAATGGCATTCTGGACTTCCATAAGTGTAATTTCCGAATCAATATCTGATCTAGCTTCCTCCGTTAGGGTAGGAAGATTCATGTTTGTCAGGAAAGCTTCCAAGGCCGGTGGAGAGAATTGTCCCTTAGTACTATAGAGGGTTTGGAGGTGAGTTTGAAAAGTCTGTAAAATCTTAACTGGATGGGAAGTCAAGACATCCCTGCCTATTCGCAATTGTATCGGGGTACGTTTGGGGCCCGCATCTTTTAATCTGGCAGCCAACATCTTACCTGGCTTGTCTCCCTGTACGTAAAACTTGTGCAAAACACACTAATCTTCTATGTGTTACCACCCTCTGGTTATCTAACTAGAAAACAACAGTTTCTAATTCAACTGCAACCATCACAGTCAATGCTCAACACAATGCCCTTATTGCTCTAGGTACTATATCTGCCAATTCTTGCCAGGTAGGTTCTTTGCCTAATACCCTTTTTTATTCAGTTTATATCACATACATATTGTACACACACACACACACACACACACACACACACACCCATAAATGACCACAGCCACAATTAAGATTTAAAGCCTGTCTTTGGGCAAAAATTAACCCCCCTCCCGCACTTTCCTTCTGCCCCTCTCTATAGCCTATTCTACAGGGTTTTTCAAGTTTTCAAGTGGAGAGTTTATTTTTCATCTATGTTGGCACGCTGGGTCCTTTGCCAGTGCCTTTTCCAGGTGCGGAGGACTGGTAATCCAATGCTGAAGATGTGCCTATGATCAACCAGTACCATTGTGCTGACGTCATTCCCTGCAGACTCTTTTCTGCAAGTTTAGAGGACACCAGCACTGGGCAGTCAATAGGAAGCATTCATATTGAGACAGGGGCATGAAAAGAAGGACCCTGCCTGTAGTCTTGACACATTTCCTACCCTAGAGTGTCAACATTGCTCCTCCATAGATGTCAACCTAGGACAGGAAATATGTTACTGGCAGAATCATCAGGAGAAAATAAAGGGGAAAAAGGTCTGAAATAAGAAAACCTATGCATCTACCACACTGGTAAGTAGCAATATATACCATTTTTGTTCTTGGATTTACATATTTGGACATAATAATGCCAATGAATTCATGCTTACCGGAGGGACGAGCACAAGGATGACATTGGGTGTGCTGTTGACACTTTGCTGTTTAATGAACAGCTTGGTAGATTGACTAGATACCTAAGTGCCTTTATCATTTTGGAGGAGAACGGTGTCTGTGCACTTAAAGGATGGTTGATAGTGAGATAAGGTTTCTTTCCCTGAGGTTTTACTGTGATTTAACTAGAGGATGGTCACTTCTTTGTAAGATCAAATATACTGTAGATAGGCTCTGTAAAATGGCTTGGCTCTCTCGTGGGCATTCTATAAATACCTGACTTTCTCTGACACCAAACAAAATGACGTGAAAGAACGTCACAGCACCATTGGGTTGACCTTTTGTCTGAAATGTATTTTGCTCAGCAGATAACATAGTACTTGTCATCAGAGGCTACAAGGTCCGCTAACACAGTTAAAATTTATGTCACTAAGGTAAAGGGTAGCCACACTAAAGAAATCCATTACATTTACTGTAAATGACAAGTAACTATATTGCTCTAGGATGTCACCTAAACAAATTTAAGAGATGCAAAAAAGTAATAAGGCAAGCGCTAGATGAACCACCTTCACTACCAGGCCACACACACACCAAAAATAAACACATTTATAAAGTCTTTTAGTGAGGACAGAGAAGGGCACCCAGTCATTGACCTCTTTCTGCAGACTCGTCAAGCTTCAAGCACTAATAGCCCTATTTAAACCCTCCAAATGCCTTTGAAAATCATCTGGTCTCTTTCTTCTGGGTATGTTCTCTAGCAGACAGAACACACGATCCTCCTTGGCTTGGTTGGGTGACTGCTGTGTCTTGGACTTTTATTCTTAATGAATCCAATAATATGGTGTTTAACTGTCTTTAGGCTGTTTTTTGTAAGCCTTTTCCAATCAGGTGGAGAGTTTGGGGTACGCTACCCTGGGACTTTCCATTTACATCATACCCCAGGTTTTCCAATCAGTTTTTCCATCAACGGAACATCTAATTGGATTTTCCATTAACATCTGAAAAAAAGGTGGTAAAGATTTTTTTTAGAATCAAAATGGGCTAACTGCTTCTTAAATAGACAATTCTCAAAGAAGGTGTATTTTATTCCAAGCAAATGAAAGGAATTATCCACATTAATATGCAAAAAGCGATATCAGTTTTAATGCTCAGTATTTGCATTCATCCCAAATATGTATTTTCTGTCCTCAAAGAACTGATTCCAATTTAAAATATACTTTTTTTTTATATATTAACTTAAAAAAGTTATTTAAATGTGATAAGCCTCAGCCATTTCTGGGCATTTAGCCAAATTAGCATCATATACCTTATCTATACACACAGACAGGATAATCTGAGTGTCTAATATACCACACCCTTATCATCAGAAAATCTTGTCTCTAAGAAATTTAACTTTTAACATCAAGCTTAAAGTCCTATTGAACTTTTTTTTTTTTAAGTGTGCACACAAATTCATTGTGCAGCTAAAAACTGTTTGTCATCTATCTTACTTCTGTTTTCTTTACAAATCAGACCCAGCAACGCTAAAACAGCATGAACCATGCCGGCAGCTAAGGACCACTGTTCTGTGTCTGGAATCAGTGGTCTCTCCAAAAGGGTCTGACACGCCCCCCACCTAGTCTCAACTACGGCTTTGCAATCAGTGAAACTCACTTTTCCTTCTGATAGCAGTGTTGCGACAAACGCGCGTTTCCGAAGGCTACTTGGCTGTATCCCAATGGAAATGCGCAACAAAACGGCCCAAAGTAGTACATGTACCTTTTCAGGCGTGGGCCGTTTCGTAGCGCTTTAGAGACGGGCGGAAATACGCCAAGGTGGGAACAAGACCATTGAATACAATGGGATTTATATTTTTGAGCATTTTGTAGAGCGTCCGTCGAGCGTAGAACGCGCCACAAAACGTTCAGGTGTGAACGAGGGCTAAGAAGTAGAAAATTGTAGCTGACAGAACATGTTCATTGAGACCTGACATGACATGTAACAATGGAGATGATTACAAAAATAAATTGGGTTGGTTTATGGCCAGATTTATAGCTGAGGGAGATGAACATTTAAGCCTCCTTATAAACTCAGGCCCCACCCCATCACAAGAGAGCCTGACCTGGCTCCATACTAACTGGTTGCTCAATTAACTCTAATAATCTTCCTTTAGATATGGGGTAACAAGGGTGGCCATACAATTACTTCATGAGCTGGACACTATAGGCTATATTATTGTAATTGATAAGAGATACAGACGTACGCTCATTCAGAGGGAAACTACAATAAACACTTTTCAGAAGGTTGTACATTGACACTAAGGAGCGAGGATATGACTGTGAAGGGATCTAAGGGTTGTCATTGAAGTCGGGTGCTGGGTGCTGCCCAGGACTCGACTAACAATGGAATTTGTAAACAGGAAAAAGCTCTTTGTGGGCAATGGTGTTGTTTAAACTCCAATTCTGGTAACTGTACCCCCCCCACCCCCTTTCCCTCAACACACATTTATTTTACAAACATATGTAGGTCATACACTGTAGGCAGTTAATCATGTGATATCTCAGTGTCCTTCTTCTCCTTCCTTGTTGGCTGTCTTCAGTGCTGCAGAAAAATCAATGCCATTCTCTGCAGTATGGTGCTGTGCGCCTAGGCTGCCATAATGATGCACCCCCATGAGGTGTGTCTATGACAGCCTGGGCTCATAAGACGTGCGTAAAATGATGCATTGCGTTTGTACATTATTAACTGTTTTGTTTTGGAGACTGTACATCTAGCAAAATGTAACCAAAGTTAATACAACCTGCTTGCCACACCACTGCCTTCTGGGTCAACACAATATAATGCAGTTTATTCACTTGTTGCACTTCTTCATACTTAGAAACCAATAATTGGTGGCATAATTGCTCCCACTATCCCCTGCCAGACCTCTCTACCACTACAGCACCCAACAGATTACTATAAGGCAATTCATAATCAACTGTCCTTGCAGTTCTATATCATGTGAACATTCTGAGTTATGTGACAGGTCACATGACATAGCCACAAGAGAAATTGAGCCTAGGCAGCTTTCCCTTGAGATTCTGCAGGTGGCATTTGTTGTGCATGTTCATGTCCCACATGTCAGAATATTGATACCGCACTAACATCATTGTCACGAGTTACCAATCCAACCCTACCAGTGGCTGCTGGTCATGAGTTTGCGTCTTCCCCTTAATGTGTTCCTGCTAGGGTTGCCATCTTCTCTTTAGGTGAAACCCGAACACTCTAGCAACGGACAGATATTTTTTGGGGGGAGAATCACATGTAAATAGTGCCACCTATTTATATGTAAATATCACAGTTGAGACTATTTTCAGTGGGGGGCCAGTAGCCCCTATCTTAATTTTTGTTGCCCCTGTCTGCCTGACATTTTGTGTCCGGGTTTCTGCTGCCATGAAACCCGGACACAGCATTAAAAAAAAAGGTGAATCCTGGACAGGTGGCAACCCTAGGTACAAGTGCGGTGACATTATCACAGTTGTGTTCCATTGAGATCTACGCGGTGGCAGATGAAACTTGTAGTCTCTCCATCAACAGTTCCCTGTAAATGGCTCTCTGAATGAAACGGCTTTGTGGGCGGAGCTGCGCACAACTGCGCTTAATTCAAAAGGAAAGCGGGGATTACAAATCCACTCCTTGCAAATGTGCCCCCTCCACCACTGCCCCACGGGTCCTCCTCTATGTTCCAGCACCAGTCCCCTTCTGGGTTGAATGTAGGGTTGCCACCTTTTCTTCCAGCGAAACCCAAACACTCTAGGGACACACCGAAATGTTTTGGGGAGAATTAATTATGGCTTATTCATATGTACATAAAGTCACCCATTCACATGCAAATATCACAGTCGAGAATATTTTTAGTGGGGGGCCAGTAGCCCCTATCTGAATTTTGGTTGCCCCTGTCTGCCTGACATGTGTCCGGGTTTCAGCTGCCATGAAACCCGGACACAGCATTCAAAACCTGGACTGTCCGGGTGAATCCTGGACATGTGGCAACCCTAGTTCCTGCACGGTTGGGCTATGTCCTTTTGTTTGATATATCTTGATCTGACCTGCATTGTCTTCCAGCTCTGATACTGTTTTTCCATAAGGCTTTTGACCTTTGATTCTGTCTGTTTGTATGTTTAACTTGCTCACTGCTATAGCATCACTGTTCTGTTCCTATCTGTTTGTTGTTGCCTAGCTATGCATTCCTGTACTAGGCATATTGAAAGATGTCCTGTTTCACAAATCCATCCTTACCTTTACCAGCTCTGATGGAGATCAGGGGGCTCCTGGCGCCTGCACTTACTAGCTGGCATTGTGGTATTATCCTATTTGTCTGTGTTGACCTTGTACCTGCTCTCATAAATGTCTGTACTGTGCTCAGATTTCTGTTCATGATCTAACCTGGATTTCTGCTCTGACCAAAACGGTGCTTTGAAAGGGGGACCCTAATTTTGCTGTATCATTATAGCACGATGGGGCTGCATGCTCACCATTTTTTGCTATGGAGATACCAGCCTGCATACCTGGCATGTTGGGCTGGTTATTTCTGGGAGAAGGGGGGCACATTTTTATGCTTAATATTAAATGACAGTTATCCCTCCTGATGGAGCACTATTATCAGCAGAGCCATTGCCAGAAGTAACAATGGAGAGCTATTGCTGGAAGATTTATCCTGCTGGGTAAATGCTACTTTTCACAGGAACTGTACACGTGAGATTTAATGGCTTCTCAGCAGCTGTTGCATTTGTCTGGTGCACATTCAACCTATTATAAATAGGGGAGCAATTTGACTGTGGAATGCAGGGTGAATGCCTTTCAATTTTACTGGGCAAATCTAAATAGACCCCTCTGTGCGCCGAAGCACACAAAATAACTTTTTTTACCACTACCAACGCAGAATAAGTCCACGTTTTCTGTGTAGAGCCTCTGAAATTTGTGAACTGACCAAAAACACAACAAAAAGAAAAAAAAAACAATACCTAAACAGTGTTCCAGGGTGCTATAACCACAGTCTGGAATAGCTGACAGGTGTCAGAATGTATGCTTACATACAGGGGCATAACTAGAAATGACAGGGACCCATAGCAAAATTTTGTATGGGGCCCCGTGATTGCTAGTTATGCCACTTGCAGAGCCCCAGCGGAGAGTGACACTGCAGAGCCCACCATAGACTCTCTATAGTGGGCTCTGCAGGGTCTGTGATCTCTTACCTGTCAGCGCCTCTGTGGTCGCCGGGCCCCGACTCCTGTTTCCGTCCACGGGCCCCGCCTTCTCTGCTATCGACGGGCCCCGCCTTCTCTTACATCACTGGCCCACCTGCTCTTAGGTCGCTGGCCAACATACCCAGCACCGTAACATTAGTCAAAATGGATCTGCAAGAAGTCTGTAATGGAAACACAGAGGAGCATTCCTTTTTTTTTTTAAATAGGCCATTAGCTCAAAGTTGTGCTTATGGCATGAATTATTCTCACATCAATGATATACCACGAGTTCCTACAGTAGCTGAGTGAAACATTTTAAGAAATCAAATAACATTACGTTTTTCCCACTGTGAGGTCTGCATTTAAGGCTAATAAAATAAATTCCACTGTTCCATTAAGTCTTTGGGCTGGTACTAACCGAAGTATTCAATGAGCACACTCTGCTGAAAACTGATATCCTCAATAATAACATAAATAGGCAAAGGCTTATGAAGTTGGCAGGTAAGCTATTATATCCTAACTCTATCTGCTGGAATGCTATACTTGCAATACACAATACAGTGGATGTTGCATGGTAATACCTATAGATGCTATATCAGGTAAGCCAAACTTGTGTATATATTTGTGGTTTCTTAATAATGTAGAAGATATGTATATGGCATTAGTCATAGCAACTAATCAGATTTCCGCATTTTAGAGCAAAATAACAACTAAATAAGATTGGTAATTTATTCATGTGGTTTAATGCTCTTTACTCATTTGTTCTTGGCATTATTAAAATGATTTGTATTTTCTTGAATAGCCGTTGGGGGACTTTTGCTCAGCGATGATGTGAACCTTCGGACGTCTGCTGTTCAGCTGTTTTGTCTTTAAGGACATTCTAGTGTTAGTGGGGCTGGAAATGTATCATGCTTGGAGAAAATAGTAAGTCACTCTAACAACTCCAGCTACCTCTGAGCTGCCTCAAAGCATATCTAAACCCACAAATGAAGATTAAATACATTGCAGCTTACCAGTTCTTAGATGTGGTAGGGGCATTCATTTTTCAAGCTAGGAATATATTCAGCAAGAACAGAAAATACCTGTTTATTTTGCCAGAAAGTGTTTTTGTCACAAAGGCAGCTAAAACAGTATCTTTTTTTCCTTTGCAAAATATGAATCCCTTCAATCCACCATATAAAGGAGATGAGCATAGGCAGACGTGTTTGAAGTCCAGTCTGTGTGACAACCATGGCTCCTACTATAGATACAGTGGAGATCCAAGCATAGCCACAAAGGGCCATAAAGTGTTTTCACAAGATTACCAGGTGAAAATAAGGAAAGAAGCCTGAAAAAATAGAACTAATTCAGCCACCACATCTAAGGACTGGTAAGCTGCAATATATTACATTTTTGTTTTGGAGTTTAGACCTTTAAAGTAACTTGGATTTAGCACCTTGGGATAAACTATCGTGATGAGACTCATGCCTTTAGTATTACTTTCTTGTTTTCACCCAATACATGTATACATTAATATGATTTTGTCCAAACATACCGGTATTTAATATTGCCTTCTATAATCAGACTTGATTTGAACATAACAGTCTTATCTTATGTTTGGCATTGTCTCTCTAGTTAATATGATATTGTCACATGTCCTGTTTTCTATCTCATTGTGTAATTTATATATCCCTGTCTTATTATTCTGATTATTAATAATAATCAGAATAATAAATATAGATTTAACTATAAAGTATCTCTGAAACAGTTGGCTAGTAAGGTTCAAGGAGGACAACTCCCACCATGTAGAGTAAATTCCTAAATTAAAGATAATTTCTTCTTTTTTTTTTGTGAAATTGAAAAATACCTTTAAAAAAATGAAGTACTTTACTATGTTATTGCAGGTTAAGTCTGGACTGATTACTGATATTTCAGTTTTTGTATGATGCCTGAAAGTAAAACCACCTAATGATTTCTTGTTTCTCTCAGTGGCTTCAATTATCAGGTCTGCACACCAGCTGCAGTCATTGGGTTTGATTTACTAAAAGCAAATAGTCTGTTCACTTTGCAAGGGAATTTGCACTTCACAGGGGAAGTTTCCTTTAGTTACGTGAATGTGGTTCAATTTCACTTTGCAAAGAAAACCCAATGATATGCAAGGGGGAAAAACCGTAACTCTTGAATTTCGTGTCACTTTAAAGTGATGGCTGATGGATAATTATGATATATTTGAAGCTAATATGCCTTTTCTTTTCAGTATATGTATGTGATATTTATTCGTTACTTTTATTTTTGTGTGGGATACCTTATATGTTGTAAAGAGATGTTGAAAGATTTTTGGAATTACATATTGCTGCAGGGCAGTGCAAAAGAGGCATAACGATGTCTACAGCACTGTAATCCATAGCAATCAATCAAATTTCATTTTATTATTTAGTGTAAACAAAAGGTTGAATGATTATTTCAGACTGGCTTCTATGGGTTTAGTGGACTATATTTTGAAATAAATATAAATGCAGTTTTCACATGTACATATAACAGGCAAAATAGTATTGTTTTGCCTGACCAATAAATAACTATGGAACATTCAGAAATATTTACTCCATGGACATGTCAAATATATCTAGTATTCAATCAGCTGCAAATCAGTAATAGGAAGATCATAGTGCAGGTTCAATAATATTCTATATTTAATAATGTGATATATCAGATATGATGACAGGAAGGACAGTATCAGTACAAATTCAGAGAAGGCAACAATGAGTATGGCCCTTTGCTGAGAAGGACACTGGTACAAGCACTACGAATACAAAAATAGATAGCAATATAGTAGCCAGGTAGCTACACAAAAATAACTCTGTGGAAGACAACAATGGGTATGGCCTATCTCTTGCATTCAAGTCCCTAACTAAACCATTTGCCAGTGGAAAGCTTGTGTCACTCTGCTACTCTGCAGCTCTCTTCAGCTCTTTCTCTCAACACAACACAACAGCACCTGTTCTCTCTGCTTTGCAACCCCACGGTCCCTCTTTTTTTCCTACACTGCAGACTCTCTTTCCCTGCTTGCAGCAGTCAAGGGGCTAAATTTAAACCTCAGAGAGGTAGCTAATGTCAGTCCTGCTTTGCCCTTGTCTCTAGCAAAATGGCCATCACTCCTCCTGTACTGAGGACATTTTCTGGTTGGTAGGTGAGGCTAAAAGTCCAGCCAGGGCTACACTGAAAAAAATGGATTAGGCAAAACCAATCATGACTGTAAGTTCATATATATAATGGCATGGGTGTAATAAACTTTCCTTCAAGAACTTTAGGGTTTGCCTTTGTTGATCTCTCCTGCTAGTTGCCTTGCTTACATGTTGGTCCTTTGGCTTCAATACTTTACATCACTAAATCATAACAAGTATGCAGAAAAGGACTTCTACATTTATTGTGACTTTTCCAATCTGCACACTAGTTCAAGCGTAGTGACCCAAAAAGAAGCCACAGAGTTAGAATAACAGCCAAGCACCTGAGGTTGGCCAAAGCAGCCAAAATTTTTTTTTACATAAAGTAAATGGCATGGCGTTTGAAACTTAGCAGAACTGTAGTGTTTGCAGGATAACATTAGCATTTTACAGACGTTTTCATTAACAAACAGTCATTCATATATAGTATATATATACATATTTAATTATTATTTTGTATTTCTACAGATAACTGGATAATACTACAATGAGGTGGAATTGCTTGAAATCAAAATGCTGGAAGTTTCTGTCAGCCTTTCTCAGTCGCCTTTTATTTGCTGTACATGGGTTCTCTGTGATAGGTACTCTCGAAATGGCAATACCCGATAACAGCTACATGTATCTGAACTGTATTATTCTTCTCTTGTTCATTGAGATGGTCATCACACTTGCGGTAACGGAGAAAGGAGAATGGAAATGGTAGTATCATAAGTGATTTCCATGTTTAAAAAGACAGTTAATTTGTCATAAAGGTATACTAAAATTGCAACAACCTTCAGTAATAGATGGATGAATAGCATTGAGGTGAATTGGCTGTAATGTTACATTACCTTGTAAACATCTATAACTAAAATACAATAAAATAGAGGCAGCACTATTACTTCTTGGGGTTTCAGACAGAAGTCAATGACTAATTACTTACCACTCCAGAGGGAGTGGTGATCAAGGCATCGAGGGGAACAAGTCCAAAGTCAGCAGGATAACGCCTCCAAAGTGTTCTTTGCAGCTTTTCTTTTACTTGCTAGGGGTGTGGCAGTGCACTGTAACAGCAAGCAGTTTCCTTTGGCTTCATTAAACATAGTTTTGACCAGATATCAGGGCTGTTTGGACCTGCCTTAGGTTCAACTCCTAGTACATCTTCTTGGCCTGATCAATTTGGAAGATTTGGAGTACAAGGGGTCATCAGAGTGAGCATGGTTTTAACATTCGGTCCACTGTGCATTGTCTGGGTATAGAAACAGATACAGAGTCTTCTCAAAACAGAGTGGCACATCAACCACCTACAAATACAAACTACCAAACTTCATGTCACTGTGCATACCCACTGGCCCACCACCAAGCCCCAAGTCTACTTCTTGAGTTAGGATAAAATATAATAAACTTTAATTTTGTATGTACATGTTTAATTCTGTATTTTCATAGCCATAGTTCTTCCAGTGTTGTGGCACAATAAACTATTTTACTGTTGCAATCATCCTAGTGCAAGTCAGATTTTTAGACTTCTGAAGCTGACCAGATGTTAGTGGGATTACCAAAGTGAGTCAGGTCGTACAGAAGCGTAAAGGCAAACTCCACTTTAAGATATAAAAATTAATATAGCATATAGTGTATAATTGCTGCACAAGCCATTTTCTATTTTAAAGGAGAACTATAAGGCAACGTTTTTTTTCCATAGTTCTCTTGCGGGTCACGGGAGTCCTTATACTGGGTCCTCCCATGACCAAAAGCTCAGCATGGAGGGCTATTGCCCTCTATCTGCTGAGAGCAATGCAGCGGGACGGATCCCGACAATACTGTCGAGATCCACCCAACTGGCTGATTGACAGCGGGCTCTGCCAATCTAGCGGCAGAGCCAGCTATGCCCGCCTCCTCCCCCGTCCCTCCCTCCAGCCAGCGATGGAGGATCGGAGAGGGGAGGGGGGAATCCCTGCTGCGGGGAGCAGTGACTGACAGCCATCTCTCTATGTATGGAGATGATTGGGAAGTGAGCAAATCGGCGGTATGTTTTTGCTTATTTCCTGATGCAATGCAAAGTGTGGGATGCAGTGGTGTAAAGCAAGCCGCCACTGGACCGTAGAGAAATGGAGATTTGTTCTCTGGAGTGACGAATCCCGCTTCTCTGTCTGGCAATCTGGACGTGTCTGGGTTTTGCGGTTGCCAGGATAACGGTACATGCCTGACTGCATTGTTCCATGTGTAAAGTTTGGTGGAGGGGGGATTATGGTAAGGGATTGCTTTTCAGGGGTTGGACTTGGCCCCTTAGTTTCAGTGACGGGTTCTCTTGCATCAGCATACCAAGACATTCTGGACAATTTCATGGCACCCAACATTGTGGACAGACAGACAGACAGAAGGCGGTAAAAACGAGGATCAATCGCCTTTTTTACTGCCCATTTGAACTCAGCCATACAGGATGCTGGAGGGTTCACAGGCAACAGGGGGGGTGGAGGGATTGTAGTGTGGCTGTTCACAAATGTCAGAGGTTGAATAAAACAACATTGCTGCTACTGACAAAAGACATAATGAACTGCTGTGCAAAGGCAGCTTTAGTGAGTGCTAATTTTTATATTTTATTTATGAAATGTTTTTAGGACAGTTTATCATTAAATCAAGATGATCTTATTTAAATAGACCTAAAAAAGTAATCTAGCCTGTAAAAATATTTACCTGTACGTGCTTTGGTTCTGTCCGCTGGCTGCTACGTCACTACAGATATGTAGTATCACAGCATTTATTATACAGACAATAGATGGAACCATAATGGTTAGTAGGGTCCCAGACCTGAAACACTCTGAAGTGTTGGGTGCTGAAGTATCTTCGGCTGGTGCAGCTTTGTAGGAAAATGAAGATCAGAGTAACCAATTGGCAGGACAGGTAAATAATATTACTCTTCAAATACAAGCTGGTTTTATGTTTCAGCAGACATCTTATTAGTAAGTCTAGAACTGTACTTCTGTACTAAATCATAGTCTGTTCTATCACAGGTTCTCACCCATGGTGTTTATTTATCTGTGTTCTGTTATTCCACCTATCTTTATAATGGAACTTAATCTCATAGATTATGGACTACAAGAAAGTAACACAACAAATACAAGTAATGTGAAACAACAACTGGTACGTATAAGACAGTGACATACATCCATAACCTCCATAATATTCGACTGTCAGGGATGTATCCTATGCACTATGGTTGTCCCACTGTTAAGTGGACAACGATGTAAAAAATGCATAAGGGCAACCAAAAGCTTTAAACAAACCAACAGCAGCTGTGAGTGTGATTTAGGTGGCTACAAGCCTGAAAAATCATGATGGAGCAGATTATTATGTTCCCTAATAGAACTCTGAGCCACTGACCCGGAAGAGGTATAGAGACGAGGAATTCTGACACTCAGGATTTCTGACTATCATTTATAGTGCGCTTTTTCCGAGTCTGTAAGGCCTCATTCGTGCGCAGCAATCTGGCAGTACTGTGGCAGGAATGCCAGGTGTCCCCATTCAGCGGCTGTACCCATTGAACTTAATGACCTGGTGACAGTGGCCGCATCTGTAAGTGGCCGTCCGCATTTAATCGCATATGAAAAGATTACATGCCGTTTGGAATAGATGACTGTTGCTGGAAATATAATAGATGCAGACATGTGGACTGCCACTTATAGATGAGGTCGCTTTCACCCAGTCATTTACTTGAATGGGCACAGCGGCAGCATCTGAACGGCCAGATCTATACATTTTAAGTGTCACTTTCCAACCACTTCCTTACTTTTATGTATATATGTATGTTTGTTAGTGCTAGTTGGTTCTAATTTGTCTATATGCTCTAATCTTTCCCAATAGATTGAGGAGTATTCCGTTTATCTCTTAATTATGGAGCAGTTTCTGATCTTAGTCCTGGTGATAGGACGCTGGTTGATGCCAAAAGGTAACCTGAACAGAGAACAGCTCTCTCAACTTCTCCTGATCTACCTTGGCTTAGGGGCTGACATATTGGATATTTTACAAGTAATGAAGGAGAAGACAGTGCAGACTCAATGGACTGTAGCCATTGTAGGCCTGTGCCTCTTCTGCTGGGCCATTACACAGTTCACATTTGTGCTCACACAAGATGAAGCAGCCCCAAAGTCTCAGAAGACAAGTGTCACAGAGGAGTCACTGTCATTTTCAGATATAAAAACGCGCAAAAGGTCTCTTTGGAGCTCTAACGAAATACAAAGCTTCCTTATCACTTTTGTGATGAACGATGGACCGCTTCTTGCTTTTCGAGTTTACGTGGTAATTGTAATTGGAGACGTTGCTGATTCTATAGTCTTCTTCATTTGTAAAAATGTTTTGACACTCATAATAGAAACATATCGGCTTCTTGTGTTTCTATGCAAAGATAGGTGTCACGGGAAAAAACAACATGTATAAATTCAGATTTGTGAGACATGCAAAAACTTCACAATTGAGAGCTAGGTGGCAGGGGTATAAAGTCCTGACCAGCTGACAATGAGGTTGACTTATGGGAGTGTTGACCTCATGTTACTTCTGAAGTCTTGATGTCTAGTGGAGCTATATGTATAAATTTTCACTAACAGGAAACTAGCATGTGTGACTGTTTCTGTATTTTGCTTAATTTAAAAGGGACATTAAAGTGACATTAAAGTCACAAATATTTTTCTCCCCCCCCCCCTCCCCATACTGCCTTAGGGACTTACCTTAAATGGTGCCTCTTGATCCGATCATCTTCTTCTCCAAGATAAGTTTTTAGGAGTCCCTCCAGCGCTGGTGCCGGTCTCTGATCCAGCGCTGACTGCAGTGTCTTCTGTGTCCCACGGAATGTGTCTTCATGCACGCTGCCGGGCTGCGTGCATTGACTTACACTGTGTCTCTCCTCTTCTCCCGGCCAATGATCTCTACTGTGCATGTGACCCCATCATGCTGCTCAGCCGCTCGAGAATCTCCAGATCTTCGGACGGGAGCGAGCAGCGGAGACAGAGGTAAGTAAAACCCTTTATGATATCTTTTTTATTTTTTTATGTTTTTGCATATATCTACTGCTAGCAGGCAGTAGATATATGCAAAAATGAACCTTAAGTGATGCCTCTTGATCTGATCATCTCCTTCCTTCCAGTAGTTTTCAGCAGTCCCTCCAGCGCTGGTGACGGTCTCTTATCCAGCGCAAACTACTGTTTCTTCCTGTTCCACAGAGTCTGTCCGATGTGCACGCTCACGGCTGCATGCATTCACTTTCACTGTAGCTCTCCTCCTTTCCCAACGGTGATCTCCACTGCGCATGCACCCGCACACATCCTCCTGCATGGCCATTCAGGGAAGCTGGATTCTGCAGCTGGAAGCAAGCGTCGGAGACAGAGGTACGTTTTTACCTATTTGGTAACTATTTTATTTTTAAAAATGTTGTTGCATATATCTACAGCTTGCTAGCTGTAGATATATGTTGAGACTTATAAGCTTCACAATAGATTTTTTGGGGTGTGTCTTATTACATATAATTAACCTCAGCCTGTAAGACTGTATGGTATGTACAGTGAAGCATCGTTCCCTCACTGTCGAGGAAGATTCTACAGAATTAGTCACTGAGTAAGTAAAGCAGTAGACACAGGTGAGTTGCTTCTTTAGCCTTTCCAGCTGTCAAGTTACCACCAACTTCAAGATTGCTACTGTGTCATCAGGGCCGGATTTACGCTCTCTGCTGCCACAAGGCCAGTTTCATCAATGAGCCCTTTATCACTTTTATTTTAATTATTTCTCATTATTTTTTACTTCTTTTTTAAATTTGTATTTATTTTATTATTTTCAACTTTTTGTAAATTGTTTTTTTTAAAGTTTATTGCTATCACACATAAGCTAACAAGCCCCATTGAGAGATAGCATTTGGAGGTGGCAGGTTCTCTTTAATGAAGAGGGGGACAGACCTGCAGGCATATTACAAGTAATCTCGGCGGCAGCTCAGGAGTTAAACCTTAAAAATGCATTCAAGTACCCTAACTAATAATAAAAATGTATCTTATTTGTGTATCACTCGGCTGTAGATCCTCATGTCATCCCTGAATTGGTGCTGACACTGTCCTTCCTTCTGGAGGGGGGCTACTTTTGTTCTCCATGGTCCCTGTGTGTGTTGTAAAGTAGTCATTGCGCCAAGCTCGCTCCTGTGATGGACTACAATCTCAATACAAATTATCAAACTAAATGTGAGACTGTAGTCCATCACAGGAGCAAGCTTGGAGCTTGGTCTAGCCTAAGTAGTGGCCCGGACAGCACCCAGTCCAGTGCTAATCCATGGCTGGCACAAGACTAGACTGAGCACATATGTAGATCGTTGGGGAGATCCCTCCGCACACCTCACAGCAGTCCCGGCCAATTAAGGGATGATGGTGCTCGCAGTGACATTGGTTCACGGATGGCACCGTGCTGACACAGGAAAAGGCAGAAAATCACCAGCACTCTGTAATCAAAAGCAACCATGTCCTTTTATTGGACAGAGGCGTCATAGAAATCAAAGAAACCGACGTTTCGGGGCCACGCAGGGTCCCTTCCTCAAGGCAGAAAACATGATTACTGAGTGCTGGTGATTTTCTGCCTTTTTCTAGACTGAGCACATGGCAATTCCCTCTAGTATATGCATCCTTTCCCAGCATGCACCACTGGTTGAGAGAAATCCAGTGATTGGCTGCTGCACTGTACATACACTTACAGTGTCCCTCATTTGCTGTCCCACAATACAGCAGAGTCACAATCCACAGAACTACATGTTGATATGATTTTTAATCAAAGGGGGTAAAGGTCCAGTTTAATGGTAGCCCAATGCACTTTGCTTCACCATGCCCATTTACATGCATTAAAGTGCACCAAAGCAAAAGGTATAAAATATGAAGTGGCATGTTTGGGGGGGGGGGGGGGGGGGGTAGGCGGAAGGACTGCTATGCTGCAATTGAAATGACTGCCCTGACCTATACACGCACAAACATATGCATGCACATTGGACAGGGGCCTGCTGTCATGCCAGCATGCTGGATGTGGGGAATGGACTGTATTTCTGAATAAACATTAGGAATGGATGGACAGAAAGGCAAAAAATGTAAAGGTAAAACAGGTCTCATATACAGTATGTATTCCACTTGTGTATTTAGATGTTTGGGTTAAGTTCTGCTTGTCCCCCTATAGGCCACTATGTAAAGTCCACACAAAGTGTTCCAGTTGCTGTTGGTTATCCCATTTCAAACTTCACTAATGCTACCAACATTAACCCCCTCCTGTTACACAATGTATCCAAGCCAATGTCTAAATGCTAATACAGTACAGAAATATCTGATACAGGACACAAAACCATCAAGGAAGCAGAGGCTACTAACAATTCTGGTGTGCGTTTTATAAAAGTACAAAAGTATGCCAGCAGAGGGCATGTATATCTCGTATTTCTGGAGGTGTGTATTTTTGTAAGTGATAAATGAATATTATAAAATAAATTATTCATAAACCTTCCATTTGTGTCCATTAGTCTAACACTTACTGCATTTAATACATTATATTAATCTGATTTAGTTTAATAATCTAAAGACTAGAGACACACACAACACAGCCGGGATACCAGACAGCCACTGAGAGATGTCCTTGGATGTATCTGTATTAGTGCTGTCTTTGTTTTTGTCTAACGTGTTGACAGACCTTGGTGCTGTTGCCTTCTCAAACTTCACAGCCAAATGTGGTGTTCTCATCAGGGGTGTCCCAAGACTTTTTGCCACCTTCCTAACTTCCCCCGCGGTGGGAAGGCATACCCCCGAGCTCCTGGCATCCAGTCATGTCACTGACTGCCAGGAGCTCGGAGGGACGCTGGCCTGGTGTCCCGGGTTGCTTAGAGCCCGGCTCTTAGCAACCTGGGGCGCTCCAAACATTTTGCAGATGACCGGTTATGCCTCTATACCTGCCCCCCCAGGAGATGCCAGGCAACGGCTTCAGGATGGCTTATTATGAGGGATGGCTCTGGTTCTCATCTTAGATTTTAAAAAATCAAGTGCCTTCTTTTTGAAAATAGAAGTCAGATTTACACAAAGCTTGCTGGGTCTCATCAATGTATCAGTACTATGAAGTGTCAGTATTACCTTAGAGCCACCAATCAGACACAAGCTTATTCCTGTTCCTATTCTCCACATCTCTACATCTGTATTGAATCTGTTTGGAGGCTGTTATGAAACACATAAGGAAATACAGACACCTTATCTTTAAAAAAATTTGCAACGCTTGTTCATCCAGTAAAACTGCATGTAAAAGCATTCTTTGCAAGTTAACCAGCTGTTGTCAGAATAGGACAACAATTATTGTTCTTAGTGTCATTTCTCTTCTGCTTGAATGTTCTTCAATAGGTATATTCATAGGGAACAGAGTGATCGGGAGAAAATACCCCATTATAGCCACTAGATGGTGCCGAGGATCATAGGAAACAAACACATGTTAGTAAGAAGATACAATGTTACAATTCAAGAAACCACTGGGGAAAAGCCTTTCAGTTAGGTAGATTGCTAATTTTTAAATCACACAATCACAAATCCCATTGTCACGTACCTGGTTAGAGACTGAATGTGTGAGGCCGACCTTGCACCTCGTGTCCCGAGGACTCTGGAGTTGGGGACAGAGTCCAAGCAGACAGCGAGTGGCACAGGTGCCAGTGGTGATTACACCGTGCAAGCTGGAGTCCAGGTGCTGGGTGAAGAGCAGGGCAGGATCCGTAATCAGGGTCAAACGAGCCAAGGTCACACCAATCGGGCAGGCAAGGTACAAAAGGGATGAAGCAGAGGCAAAGTCCAGTAAATGATCCAAGATCAGGGGAAGGCAATCAGGAATCGTCATAAACAAATCAAGGCAAATGAAACACAGGAACACAGGGGAGCTGAAAGACAAACCCACAATTTGGAGAAAGGCAGGCTGGGTTTAAATAGTGTGATCCATTATCATATTGCGCCACTTCCTGTGCGCCGTCTGGCGCGCTTTTTCGCAGCCGTGTGCACATGCGCGCAAGTGCCTATTTTCCAATGGTACGGAAAACGGGAACCCATTTATGCGCACTAACAGATGGTCTCTGACACCCATTCCCAGTGACTTAATGAGTGACCCTCAAAGTAAATGGTCTCATTCCCAGACAGTCTCATGATATAGCCAGCAGCTCAGCAGTATGCTACCCGCTCCCAGGTTACAGGAATGCTTATATAGCGGTTGACGGGTGCTCCTTGGAGGAGGAGTGGACCAATGTCTGGATGCTGGTCTTTAGGAAGCTATGTAGGAGTCAATGGGAAAGAAAAGGGCAGGTGGGTTGAAGACAGTCGGGGTGAAGTAACACAGACTCACTTGCATATGACATGAATGACATGGCTGGGGATAAGAAGTTCAGGTACAGAAAGGCAGGCAAGAAACTTGGCTTTAATTGACAGCCCCCATTCAGTGGATATAATGACTGTTTTGTTCTGTATAATAGGGGCCCACCGTGGGATCCTCCAGCCCTCCAGTGGGCCAGTCCAAAGTTGCATGTGATAGGGTGACCAAGCAAAAGCCTGACAATAGGAAGTGCCTGAACAAAGATCTACATGGCAGGATCACCAGGTATACTTTTAATAAAATATGAAGAATGTAAAAAATGTAATACAACTCTTAAAATTACATTAACATGTTAAAGCCTATATGATATTTTAGTGAGTAGGTTTAGCTCTACTTTAAGGCACTACTTATTTCATAAATATTACATACCTATATGTGGTTTACACTTTAAACCACAAATGACTGTAAAATCTTTTTCTAAAGCAAAGTGAAACATTTAAGGCAATCAAATAACATTACTTTATGTTCATGGTGAAGTGCATATTTGCTGCTGCAAATGTAAGTAAGTTCCAGCCTCCATTAAGGTGTGGCCTGGGATAGAATAACAATAAAAGTGTCCTGTGAAATGTTTAGAACCTGAAAACAGACTACTGAATACATTGGAATTCTCAATATTACAGTACAAGACATGGACTTGTGAAGGTGGAAGGTAAGGTAAATCCTAACTTCTTTTGTTGATATTATACTGGTTATTCTGTATACTGCAAATATATGCATGCATTTAAGGAGTAGCAAGTAACGGTACTCAATTGGCAGCGGAACTGCAGATATATGCATATGGCTCATCTGAAAGTAGTGATAGATTAATGATGAAGCTTACATAGCAGCAACACTTTACCGTTAGATACTGTCTTGGCACACTATGATTTAGAAGAAGCACTTAATGCTACAAAGGTTGCTTCTGGTTATGGTACACTATTAAAGACAATCATAAAGCCAGGTGTAAACATTTGTTGCTACACCAGCCAAATCTTTCCACCTTTCCCTTTGTATGTGATAATGGCACCCCTTTTTACAATTTCCTAATTAAAAGCTGTAGCAGAACCACAGCTGGCTTCTGGATTGTTGTTTTTCATGTTGGTGCAAGAAAAGGTTTGCCAACTTCTTGTTATGGTCTCCAAATCAATCAACATGTCACTTTGTAGCCACTTGGGTCCTACGCCTAGGTGGTACACTGGGCCTTAACTTTTTTTCAAATGAAGATTAATCACTCTACCTTCATATTAAGCCACAACCTTTATCATTTAGATCTAAAATAATAGAAGCCAATGGCAATAGAGGCGCTAGCATTGGACAGTTCAATTACAGGGGGCAGAACTTAGCACAGGCAAGGGTTTATCTTGCATTGAAGAGGTTTTGTTACAGTGTGGGGCTGGGACTCAAGGGGCTACTTGGGCACACATTGGTTGATATGGCCAGATTATTATGACCACCTGATGTTTGTAGGCAAACTAGCTATAATTAGCTATAATTTCGCGCTGAAGTTGCTAGAGGGCCAAACCATTATAAATAGGGAAGCAGGTTGTTTGCCATGACAGTAGAAGTGATTTTTTTCTGAAGATATGGGTAAACAATGAGATTTAACAGCCTTTGAACATGGGATGATTGTTGGCGCTCGCGCCATGGAGCGAGTATCAGCAAAACAGCAGAATTCGTTAAATGTTCAAGAGCAGCTGTTGTTAAAGTGTTTAAAGACAGGACTATCAGCCGAAAATCTGGGTCTGGACATGCGAATTGTGGCCGTCAGAGACTAGTCAATGTTAGGGTAGAACGGAGAGTGGCATGACTGGTACAAGGCAACAGAAGGGTAACAGTGCAGTGTCAGATTCCTCGCATCACCTTTCAACATCTTGTGGAGTCACGAGGCGGCCCAACGAAGTCATCTCGTGGAGTCATCTCGTGGCCCAACAAGTACTGATGGGGAGGTCATAATAATCTGGCCACTCAGTGTATACCTGCAGACAGCACATCGTGTCTGCATTTCAGAGCTGCTGTTACTTTAGGCACTTTTTATGACAAGTCTGGTTCACTGAGGCATTTATGAGATCTTATTTGTAATATTATAATTGCTCCATTAAATCTCTCATTCAAATTTTAACACACCAACTGAACAAAAAAAAAACAGATGCATTGAGATCTGTTGATGGAGACTTGAACAAAAAATCTGTCAAATATTCTCTTGCAACAGCAAGAAACACAATTTGGCAATGCCAGCTCTAGCTCTGCAGTATTGTTAAGAAAGTGGCAAATTACGCTGTTCTGCAATCAACCTCAGCCTGATTAAAATTAAAGTTTACAAGATTAGAAAGACCCGCAGTTCTATAGAAATGTGAGTTAGTCTAAATTGAGGATGTGTGAAGCAGACATAAATAGGTATGCCAGGCACTGTAATGTTGGATCAAGATTAATACCAGATATTCTTACTGGGACACCCTGGGCCAGTCCTATACAGAGAAAAGACTGTATGTTGATCTGCTAGGGAATCTAAAAGAAGATATGCATCCAAGCAATGAAAATTGCTCTCATTTGATTGACATGCAAGATGGGTCAGTTACCAAACTGACATAACAGAAAGGAAATACTCCATTTAGTGGTGTTGCCTTGCAAGGAATGGGGTAGGCCAGATATTGAATAAGCCATCCACTGTACAAGTTGATGATCAGCTCAAAAAAAAAAATGAATCACCCAAGGTACTGTAAGTCACAATAACTATAATATCCAGGTAAAAAGGGAGTTATATAATGACTATTATCTTCATTTCAACAGATATTTTGGAATAGTTGCTGTCCTCTAACACTTGTATGTATGGGGATACATTTTTGTTTTTTACCATACCCCTTTGTTCGCTCCATGTTGTATTGGTACTGTTTAGGGATGCACAGATACCATTATTTTCAGACCGAGTACGAGTATCGATACTTTTTCTCAAGTACTCCTCGATACCAAATACCAATACTTTTTTTTATTAGTGTCATGTGACACTAAAACAATACAGACTAATGATTTTAGGACCGTGGAGGAACACCAGGGCCTAGTCACAGCTGCAACCCTAGTAGTTCTGCCATTGACTCCAAGCTGTAGAGGGACTACAAAGCTCAGCAATACATTATACAGCAATGCAGAATGGCATCGTCTATAGAGGACTACCAATCACAGCAATACATTATACAGCAATGCTGAATATCAGCAGCTATAGAGGACTGGAAATCTCAGAAAAACATTGAACAGAAATGCAGAATGGAACCGGCTATGGAGGATTGCAAATCTCAGTAATACATTATACAGCAATGCAGAATGGCACCGGCAATACAGGACTACAACTTTCAGCAAGGCATTATACAGCAATGCAGAATAATACCATCATCTATAGAGGACTACAAATCCCAGCAATGCAGAATAGTATATGAGTTTGCTGCATACTCTGTGCTGCTGCTCTGCTCCAGGGTTTATGTCACCAGCAGAGGGTCTCAGCGGGGGAGATGTGCAGGGCAGCAGAAACACTGTAAACAGGCATTGCATGGTTCCCAGGAAGCAAGCACGGGACCTCAGACAGCTATTCAATTTGAAAAATGAAAGCATCGGTATCGGGCCATTTTATCAGTATGAGTACTTGTGAAATTGCCCAGTATCAGCACCAATTCCGAAACTGGTACCAGTATCGGTGCATCCCTAGCACTGGTTAATAAATGTTATGAAAAGATGCAACAATCTGGGTATTTAACATGGTTGTTTGATTGGAGGGAATCCTAAAGGAAGTGTTTTGCTAAAGGGAACTCTAATAGGCAAACTCTCCCATTAAAACCAGATTGACTACCATGGAAAGCTAACAGTTGTGGCATTCAACTATTAAGTTAAAAAACTACATTAAGACTTGCAGCAAAGAGATGTATTGGTAACTTTAGCTGACAGATTTTACTGTGATCAACTGACATGATCAGCTGACATGTACCTCAAGAAACTAACACATGCCCTGAGCTAATTCTTTTATTTATTTATTGTATTGTTCCAAACATTAACCTATCACAATTATAAAAAAAAAACATATATGCTATTTTTTTCTACAGGTTACAAGAAACTCTCAGAAGGATGTCTAAATGCTGCAAGACACTGTCAGCCTTTTTTAGTCGCTTGATTTTTGGGTTACATGGGTCCATTATGATATATCTGCTCCATAGCAACACAGGAAATTATTACTACCTGTTACTGCTAAGCTTTGTAATCCTCTTATTCATTGAGATGTACATCACATTGGAAGAAACAGAAAAAGGAGAATGGAAATGGTAAAATCCCAATTCATTTACATTATAGACATATCACATGTATAAAAGAACTTAACACTCTTCAATAATACTGTCGATAATATTGCTGAGATTTAAAGTTCTAATACAAGTTTATAAATTGCAATATAGATTTGTATGATTTAGTAACAGAAATATTTGGAAAAATGGAAAGAGTAAGCTCATCATTAAAGGAATATTAATATTTGGCTTGCCAGAGGATTCTCAGATAGAATGTGTTTTCATTAAAACAATCGTTTTTGGTCCCATATTCTGCTGGATTTTGGCTGAGACTCATTTTATTGTTACATTAGCAATATTATGATATGATAGTATTAGGCATGTCATAATAATATTATTTTTGTATTTAATAAATTATAAGTATATTATTTATTGAATAACTAGTTACTACTAGTTTACTTTAGAGGTACCTTTAGATTAAGATTTATGTTTAGACCTGCTCTGTATTAATACATCATTAAATGTATTGTATTTAAATGAAAGCAGTGTAAGTATCTGAATATGACCTTGTAACATCCTTTTGTAATCTCATGCACAGCAGAGCTCAGGCTGGTAGAGCAAGAAGCAGTACAGGGAGCCAATAAGTTCATATGTTAACAAGGAGCTTATGGAAAGAGGGAGATAGTTGAGCTCATTACTGTGCTGTTTTACCCTTACTGTCCACAGACAGAGCTTGAGTGTGGTAAGTGGTGAAAATCTTAGTACTGTGTGGATAGTAATATGAGTCCTTTGGTAAGATAAACAGCTCCAATAAATGTATTTCATATATGTATTAAGCTTTTTGCCTTCAGCTTTGTTGGAAAAGGGTCTGCCACATCCAGTACCAACACCTTGGCTGGTCCAAGTTTTTCCAGCTTCACAGCACTTAAATATACCTTTGTCAATAGGGATGCCCAAGTGCCCAGTCTGCCCACACCACCCAGTTTTGGTGGCGATTTCCTCATGTTTTCTAATGTTGATTTTCTAAAATTTCAAATAAAAATTTAAAGTGTCTGTAAACCCAACCACATAAAATCTTTGACATTTAACAAATTGGTATTTTTGTGTTAAGGAAATCTGTTATGAAGCAACACAGTAGCTTAAGAAATCATTGATGGAAGCAGGCATTCTCTAACTAAGGTTCAGAGCAGTGCCTCTTTTCTAACGCAAGCTGAATAGGTTCACTCTCCAGGAACAAGTATGTGGTACATTAGAATTTGAATAGCTGTTTCCTCCTGAAGTATCACACATAGTTGCTTTATATTAATATATTAATTCTCTCACATGCTGGCAGAATTGTCAGAAGCGAGTGGGGCCTTGTTACATTTTGCACCTTAGCATGTCGAGAAGACATGTTATTATTGGATCCTGTGGTTGGTCTGCAATTCATGGTGACGGCACAATTACAGACAAGTGCGTAGTCAGAAGTGTTAACCTAGAATCACATACACATACATGTACAGAACTGGGTGTACTCTGTAGAGGCCATACAGGTACTATACGTGATAGTTATGTGGCCTATCCAAGCAAGTCTAGACCTCATCTCCATGTATATTTTGTACTGTTTTAGGTTCTGCCCCGTGGTGTTTCTCTACCTATGCTCTGTTATTCCTCCTGTCTTTTTGATGGAACTTCATTTTCTACAACCCATAAAGAACGGAAGGAACACAACAGATCGTAACTGTTTGAACTTAGTACGTATTGGTAATTACATACCTCTATAGCTAAACATGTATATATGAAATTTATCCACCTTCTGTACTTCCTAGTTAATAATTATTTTGTATTGGTCCTTATATCATGCATGGAGAACATGCTCAAAGAAATATGTTAATAGATCACATACTTATGTAATTCTTAATATAGTAACAACATGCAAAAAAACGGAAAAAAAAAAAAAACATGCGGAAAACAGGCCCCATCTGCTGCCTCCAGACTCTGGTAAACTACTTCAGAGTACAGTACCTCCCCGTGAGCCTCAGTAGCTTATGGGTTTTTGGAAGCATCCCACATCACAATGTGAGTGATCCTAATGACCATTTAAGAGGTGACTGCAGTCCACTGGGAAGTGATTAGTCCATGCCTTGTATCAATTTTTTTTAAAAGTCTAGAAGTACATAGAACTGCTCTCAAATATATTTGAGGCATTTTGAAGTTGCTTTCCAGGGCTCGTAAGGGCCTGTGTTAACAGGCTTTTATTTGCTTTAAGTGGCATTTGCTTTCCCAAATTAAATGCAGAATTTCCTAATTTGCTAACACAGAGACAAAAGTTTTACCAGACAGGAAGTGAGAAAAAAATCTCCAAATGGAACATAAACAGCAATAAAAATCTCAAAGGGGTTCTAAGCCTTCCCTTATTCTACCAAAACAAAAACATATTGTCTAGAGGGCTTTAACTCCTTACTGAATCCAACCCTAACCTGTAAACTAACATTAATGTATCCCCTAAAACACCCTAACAGTGCATACTTAATGTATCTGTACCACATGTGTCCCACTGCGCTAACTTCCCAGTCCCGACAATAAATCGTCTGCTCACATATTGCCAGTATGTGCTAACATTGTGCCATTCACTGTTCACCTATTGACAGTATGTACTCTTACAGCAACAAGCAGTTTTCCCACAATACCAACCAATGAAATTGTGAGTCATTGTTCCTGCACGTTGGTGCCCTCATAGTACCTTCTAGTGCACTCACAACAATAAGTGTTCTTAAAATACCATTCAGTGCTCCCACTGCAAATCGATAGCGTCTGAACTTCTCGTTTCAATTTCCATACTTGCACAAGTATACCAGCAGCCAGCAACAAGAAAGAGGCCACCTGATAACACATCAGGACAAAAAAGAGGTGCAGAAGAGAAATGAAGTGCTATGACTGGCGTAAGAAAGAAGTCAGAAAGTTATATAGCTTATACAGTGTCATTGTTCCCAGAGGACCATCCCAAGCAAAGTGATTGGTTTTGCCTTCTCCTCACAGTGTGCTTTAGAAGCGGCAGCAAATCAGATAGAGACCACCCCATTTTCTGTCTGGAGGATGTCCAACATTTCCTTCACAGCCTGACTCTCCCAGGCCTGCCACTTTCATCGTGGAGAATCACATGTGGACATTACCTAGGGCAGTTAGCATGCAAATACAGCCTGCCTAGGAATGCCCACTCCTCCAGACTGACACCTACCCATAGGCGTTTGGATATTTTGCAAAACAGTCCACTGCTTGCATCAGGGTTAATGTGATGTGATGGTTTCAGGAAGTTATATATAACACCCTGCCCTAAACTGCCTACATTGTATATAGAAGCACATTTTTATTACATACCTTATTTTATACCTAGTTATGTCATAACTGGGTCTTAGATAATGTATGTAACAAAAATGGAAATGTTTCATCAGCATTTTGATCTGAGGGTAAAAGAGGAACCAAGGAAGGCAAAATATAAGCAGATAAAAAAGTAAAAGAAAAAACAACTTTTGGTAGGCTACTCTGCAAATTGTATGTATATGTTTGTATTTTTGTCTAAGGAAAATATATGTTCTAATTTCTTACAACAGAATGTAGTCTACAATCAAGCCTGCAAAAATCTGATGATGATGGAGAGTCTAATCTTCTTTACCCTAGTGATAGGGCGTTGGTTGCTTCCAAAGGGTGAAATGAACAGAGTCCAACTGTCCCATCTTCTTCTGAACTACCTAGTGTTGGGTACAGATATACTGGATATATTACAACTAATCAAGGAGACAAATATGTATAATAGGGACTGGAATATAACCTTTGTAGGTCTCTGTCTTTTTTCCTGGGCAACCTTGCAATTCACAATAGTGTTCCCTCAAACAACATCAGCAGCATCACAAAAAAAAGGGGTGACGGAAGAATCATTGCCATCCCCGGATATAAATGAAACCATATCACCCTTCTGCTATTCTCGGGAAGTATGGAGTGTGCTAATCACAGTTTGGATGCAGGATGGGCCATTCCTTGTCTATCGAATTTATTTGGCAACGGCACTTAAAGTGTTTAATGAAACAATCACTTTCTTCATTTGTAAAAACACCTTGACCGTCATATTAGAAATGTACAAAATTGTTGTTTTCCTATGCAGAGAACAGGAAGGTGACAAAAGTATAAAGTGAGGTTTTATTTAACAAGGAAAAGTGTGCTAATTCAGAGTAACCAATCCAAAATCACTTCAACATTCTAAACTGGTGAGAGGTCAAACCTGATTGGCTGTAATTGAATAATGTACTTCCTTATTTGATCATTTACAAGCTATTGTTTACAAAGTCATAATAAATAAACAAAAATACTGGATATGTACTGTATATACACATTAAATTTAAAATGTCTGATTATACACGAGATTTTGATAATCAAGTGTAACTATACTGTAGTACCTTTCTGAAATTGTTGTGTATGTATTCACATAAACTATTAATATAAATAATACATTATAATCTATTAATTATAATTAATTATATAATGAATAATATAAAAATAAATAATTTTATTAATATTTTCAAAATATTGGTTATGCATATAATTTGTAAATATATATACTGTAAGTTAGGAAATGTGCACTTGTACTGAGACTACATAGTCATACTGTGTTACGTGTACCTCTTAATGCTAAACACATCTTACAATCTTTGTTTTCACCACTTTTCTTATTTTTGGATTTTGAGACATTTTTATTTTTGTAGTATTCAAATAACCTTAGTAGATTTTGCCATCAGGTAGTAAAGTGTGCTAGTAGCTTAACACACGTCAAAAGTAAATGCATCAATATTCTGATTTGTTGATTAAAGTTTTAAACTGTGTGATCAGATGTGGTTTTTTTTTTATACGTTAAAGATGAATGTGTCAACATACTAAATTATTAGGCAGCTCTGCCTCAAAAGCTTGGGACACAGAGAAGCTAGGCAGTGTGTGTAATAGAGAGGTGTGGGGCACAGTGTGCAATAGAGAGACATGAGGCACTATGTGTAATAGAGAGGTATGAAGCACTGCATGTAATACAGAGACATTAGGTACTGCATATGATTACAAATATATTGTTGTCAAGAGTGAGATTTTGGGCATGAACATGAGGGAACAGCTATCAGGTTGGTGATGGAAGGAGCCCAGACACAGAGGACTTGCCAGTACAATTGGTACTGCTACTCAAGTAGACTAAGATAACGCACAATCTCCTGCGTAGTGGTAGCCAGTACAGGGGCAGACCAAGAGCACGGTGTCAGGTGTGTCCGCGGGCAAGCAGCACGGAGGGAACCCGCTGGCAGGATGCAGCCTGAAAAGTCCTAAGGCAAGGTAACAAGGGGGCAATCCAAAGGGGTAGTCAAGTATAATCCTAGGTCGAGGCAGGCGGCAAAGGGTCAGAGTCGGTCCAAGGTCGGTACACGGGAAGTCAGCAGAGGGTTCAGGAAACTGGCAGCAAGGCACATAGGAGGGGAGCTTCGTATGTCACACCATGAGGTGGAATAACTCAGCAATAAGCCAGTGCTCAGGCCAGGTTTTTATAGCCAGGGGGTGTAAGTCCGCCCCCCTGTCACCGAGGCAACCAGGAGGCTTCCCTCCCAGAGAGCCAATGGCAGGCGAGAGGTGGTATGTGTGGGCTAGGGAACCTTCCCCAGTAAGGCTCACACCTGAGGCCTGAACCGGCGCAGGCGTGCTATGCGCGCGTCCCCGGGATGTGCGCGCAGACTGTGTACTGCGCATGCGCACCAGCGGTCTGAGCGCCCGTGGTTCTGCCAGGCTGAAGGGAGGCCCGCACCCCACGCTGTGCCCGCTGACCCCGTAGGGAGGTGACTCCCCTGGCTTCCTGACACACGGTATCAGAATCCAGAATCGAAGTCGTAGAACGTAGCAGAGGTTGGGGATAGGCAGCAAAGTATCGGGGTCACGGAACAGGCCAGGGGTCAGTAACAGGAATCAGAACAGGTATAACACTAGGCACTGAAAGGATAAGCGTAACAATAACCAAGCACAGAATGACTCACCCTTCCTGCTTATATACCTGTTGGCAATGAAAAGATGTCATTTCCAGAGGCGGACCACTTCCTTGGAGGGGCGTGCACTGTCTCTTTAAGAGGCGTTCCAGTGCTCGTGCGTGCCTTTTCCTGTACCGCTCTGGACGATTGAACAAGTGGACACCACACACAACAGCCGTTGGGCTTGGCGCTGCAGGAAGCAGCGCGCCCAGTCTCCGGCTGCACAAGAGACCACCTGACGGCACGAGACCCTGCGCGAAGTAACAGGTATGTTCTCACAACAGTGGAATGAATAATTCCACAATGTAAAAAAAAAAAATACACATGTATGTAGAAAACAAACAGAAAGCTTTTCAGGATTGTGAGCTCAGCCATGCAAATCATTCCATTATGCCCCTGTAGCTAAATATACATCTGTGGTTCCAAGAATAGTGCAGAGAAATTGCCTGAATTTACAGAGGTATTAATTCTAACTTGCACACAGGCAATTTTTGCCATGTCAGTGTAAAGTATGGAACACATGACTCTATCATGTTGGGCTTGAGGGGTATGCAACTTCTGAAAACGGTACTGCCGGAATAGCAATCTCCTGTATCCTCTGTGGTTCCTCCTGCAGACCCCTACACCACTACAGGGCACAGTAGTGACATAGGGTTCGGTGGGACTAACCAGAAGGCGCCACGGGGGGATATAGGACATGGACAATTCTGAAAGTGTTGGTTTCTTAAAAGACTTCCTGTTTTTTAGAGCAGTGGCAAGAGAGGTAAGCATTTTTATTTACACATTTACCTATTTATCTACTTTACAGGGACAGGGTTTATTTCCATTTAACAACTGATGACAAAGTAGTTTTCAATGTACTCCATCATATGTACATGATACCAAAATTTTTTTTTTTCTAAATTACAAGATACTGAATTACCTGCTATATTACTACGCTATTTTTAGCTTCTATAAATCAATTGAACAGAAGTTATGAGTGTGACATTACTAGAGGATTCAACATTATATTCTTCTGTAGGGATTGATTTTTTTTATGGAGCTTTTGAAATTGATCTTAGAAGAAAAAACTACTCTATGTTTGCTGACCAGGGCCTTTTGTAACTTAAAGTGACATTAAAGGATACTTTTTTTCCCCCTCCCCCCCATTTTAATGTCAGCACTTACCTTAAATGATGTCTCTTAATCCGATCTTCCTCTTCTTTCCCCATGTTTTCATCTGTCCCTCCGGCGGTGCGGCGGCTCTCCGATCCCTCGCTGACTCCTCTCTGCTTACAGGCACTTCCGATCCAGCGGTGTCTGCAGGCGGGCGCACGCGTCCATAAACTTACCTTACGTCTCTGCTCGTCTCCCGGCTGGGAATCCGAACTACGCATGCGCCCGCCCCAAGATCCTTTGAAGCCACACGAACAGTTCCGTACTCTCGCCGCGGGAGCACGCAGCCATAATAAGGTCAGTCTAAACCGCTGTTTAAGCGGTTTAAAAAAACAAAACTTTTTGCCTATATCTACTGCTTGTCAACAGTAGATATAGGCAAAAAAACGGGAGGCTTTAGAACCCTTTTAAATTATATCTATGTGTGCCCCCCCCCCGCCTTTCCATATGCAAATACACACATGAGCAGGATTGAACAATTATTAATTTACGCTGATGGGTCTTTTAAACAAGTGTATTTTATGGTTTGTCTTATAAATAATGTGTGTGCTATCTGGATAGGGACCTACATTTCGTAAATGGATTTCAGGACAATTATAATACATTTGGGACAAGATTCTGATTTCACAAGGCTTGTAGGTTTTTAAGCATGCATTTTATAGATAAAGATATATTAATATTCAGAGGGTAGGTAGATTGGCCAGTAGCTGACCGGTCACTATCCAATTTTACACTGTGATGCAGCGTGCTGTTTAAATCAATTCTACGGGGCTAGTTAATGAGGATGTCTAGAATTATTAGCTATCCCTAACTGAGAAACATACATCTCTGTGAGTAAACTCTAGAATAGAGGATTATAAAGTTTAAAGGTTTTTCTACCATTTAAAGTACTTTTCTGAAGTTTTAAAATGGCACAGAAAGCAAAAGAATGCATAGCCAGACACAAATATTCTATTAACCCTACAACATGAATTATCAGTTGTTAGACATTTGCTTGAAGGTTCTCATCAGTAGCACAGCAAAATTAAGAAGGGAAAATAGCCTTGGATTAAAAAGGAGGTTGAAAGGATACATAAAAATAACACAATTTAAAAATTTAAATTAAATTATATTACAAATTAAAATAAAAAATAATTTAAATTAAAAATAACATTTTTATAATTAATAAAAAATATATTAACAAATTATAT